>NC_080416.1:922500-1227500 GCF_030265065.1 Corythoichthys intestinalis
TGGGAAATAACATAAGGTGTTAAGAAAAAGATCTATTGCTACCTTGCTTACCCACGTTGCTTCCCATGATATTTCTAATCGTAGGGAGAGGGATTGTAAGGCTTTAGCCAGTTAAAAAAAGGCTCCAAAGGTTGCCAAAATTCACTCGCCTTTTATCTCTATATATAGGTAAAACGGCGCCATTACAGATGGAGCGCGACAATGTGTGAGTGGGTCGTGCAGCGCATGCATTAATTGCATTAAATATTTTGACGTGATACATTTTTAAAAAATTAATTACCGCCGTTATCGGGATAAATTTGATAACCCTACCTTAAGCCTAAACTAAAGACTCTGGATGAGTGTAACATATTATGTCTGTAACGTTAAATACAATTAGAAAACGATTTAATTAAAAAAAAAATAATAATAATTTTTTTTTAAAAAGGCATATTTTTTTGTCGATTCCGATACTTTGAAAATGACGTGATCGGACCCGATCGATCGGGATGCTGATCGATCGGGACATCTCTATTAAAAATACATCGAGTAGTACTACAAATCAGTAAAATTCTATTTTACTTCTGGGAAATTCCAAGTTTTAGGACTCTATATAAAGGAGACATTCTGAATATTTGGGTAATTTTAAATAATATGTTTTTAATATATAATATTTTCTGTATACAGATGCAGGATTCATGCATTCATGTGTTTACCGTATCTTTCGGCCTATAAGTCGCAGTTTTTTTCATAGTTTGGCATGGGGTGCGACTTATACTCTGGAGCAACTTATGCTTAAAATATTAACACATTATGATATCATTTCACATATTATTTTTGTGTTTTGGAGTTACACTGATGGTTTGGTAAACTTGTTAGTATGTTCTTTATGTTATAGTTATTTGAATAACTCTTAATAGCTATGTTACGTTAACATATAGGCCACGTTTGCATTTCATTTTTCATGCATCATGTAACATTATCATACTGTACACTTATTCAGCATGTTGTTCTCTATTGTGCTTTTATTTTAAATTGCCTTTCAAGATGATATAACTGTTCTATGTGCTGGATTCTATCAAATAAATTTCCCCCAAAAATGCGACATATATGTTTTTTTCCTTTTCATTGCGCATTTTTGGGCTGCTGCGACTTATACTCAGGTGCGACTTATAGTCCGAAAAATACGGTACTTTTTATGGTTTTTAGGATATTTTTATATTCGACTGTTACATTCTTGTAAGCTTTGTTGGCAAGGCATTGTGCCAGATTATGAAGAGCAAAACTGCAAAAACTCAAAATATTCAGAAGAAATGTACAAAAATTGCAAAAAGGTATGTTGTTTTATATTTTAAGTTCTTTAAATGAATTGATTTTTGTATACTATAATTGGTGTTGTCCCAGGAAAGGACCCTGTGGTACCCCTTTATGTCTTTTGACATTTTTGCATGATTATCGGTGTGGCTCTTATGTCCTATTTTATTCTTAGATCACAATACAATTTCCTATTTAATATTTACAGAATCTGGACAAAAACATGTGCTTTAGTTTTCAAATAGTAAGCGTGCGGCCCCCGCCCACCCGGCGAACCCGGCGCCCGGTCCCGACAATCCAATTTAGGGATCGCACCATCTGGAATTAGCTTGTTTTGACCAGGTTGCAAAGCACCATGGGAGGTCAGGGGGCTTACAGCTTAGCTTTATAAAGGCGTTGAGCCGACCTCAAACTGCCCGCTGGCGCTTCGGAACTTCTCCCCGATTTTGAGTTTCCTATACGCATACGTAAACGGCAAAGATGGTTTTGGACGATTCCGACGTGGAGATGATAGTGACCGACGTTGAAGTTGCTGTGAGTGCGTTCGTTTTGGAATTTTACCAGGTGGAATGTAGAGGCCGTTTGTGTCAAGTGGTTCGAAGAAACCGGTTTGGAAAATTAAATGGGAGGCTCTTTATTTGTAATGTGCTCTAACTGTTTAGGTTTAAAATTTGGATTTTAAAAAAAAATTCACATTCTTTAAAATGAATTGGGAACTTCAGATTGATTAAATCTTATTCAACGGATTGATTGATTGGTTGGACTTTTTTTGAAGGAGCACGATGTAGAGACCCCCTACGGAAGACTCCACTGCACCATGCGGGGAGTCCCCAAAGGAGAGCGGCCCATCATCCTCACCTTCCACGACATCGGACTCAACCGTAAGACTGGCGTCTTTCCCTCCCCTGCTCCGCCGGCCGTTCGGCTAACTATTCCTCTACCTCTTTTAGACAAGACATGCTGGGACTCGCTGTTTAACAACGAGGACATGGCAGAGATCTTGCACCACTTCGCCGTGTGTCACGTGGATGCCCTGGGGCAGCACGAGGGCGCCAACACCTTTTCCACTGGGTGAGCCAAACACACGCACGTTAACATAAAAACACGGTTCGGTGACCTTTGACCTTTGAGGATTTTTTTCGGCCAAGTGGGAAGCATTGCCGTCTCTTTTTTGTATCTACATTCTTGATTTAATGCCATTTTCATTGATTTTTCTTGTTGTTTTTTTTGTTTGCTAATCAAAATATGTATGTGATAATTGTATCATTTTATCTTTTGGGGATATTATTAGCTTACTTAAATAGACATTATATATACAAACATATTTTATCATACGATAGTCATGTAATATTTAATGCCTCAAAATGTATTTTATAAAAAGTGGCACTTTCATTAATCAATATTTTCATCAGTTACATTTTCAATGCATTTTGCCATCTTTTTTAACCCCTTTAGACCTAAGCATGGTGCTGAAGGACATGACGCGTTCGCATCTCTAAACCAATAAATACACTAAATTTAGTTGCTATTGCCACTTCTGGAAAATGATTGGACGAAACTTAACACAGTGAAATCAAATCATGAGGTTTAGCACGCCCTCTTTGCTATTTTTGGCTCTTTGAAAATGGCTGAGACATAACGTAACTTCAAAAAGGCAAACGTAAGTGCTCATTTCTTATCAAAAACACATTAACAACATTAAAAATAACTAATAATAGCATGAAATATCCTTGACCAAAAAAATGGCACTTTATCTGGTGTTTGAGGAGTGTAAAAATCATCAAAGATTTTTTTTTTTTGCCCATCCGAAATAATGCAGGTATGAAGGGCTTAAATCAAATTTTGCATGCATTTAAAAAAATATATCATTCCATTTTTTAAAATTTTTTATTTAATGTTGATATCATAGGGATGTCCTGTTTGCATATTTTGGCACCTGAGTCTGAGTCACCTGATTTTCCCGATCCAATATCAAAAAATAAAATAAAATAGTTTAAATTTGAACAAAGGTTCCAAACATGTTACAGTACGGTACTGTTTACAGTACTTCCTCTTCTGCTTTTTCCAGGAGTATTGCGGATTATAAAACAGATTTTTGTTTTTTTTTTGGCAATGCATATTGTAGTTCTGGATCATTTTGTTAATTTTAGCCCTTAATTGGCCTGATTTCCAATCACATGATCGGATCAGGGTCGTCCCTATTATATCAGTTTATGTCGAAAATCTATGTATAAACATTGACACAAGTTTCATTCCATTTTCTATATTTGGATTACATTGTAGAAGTAAATGTATTTTTGCATGTGGCTATATTTACAAAACTTGTTTTGTATTTTTTATTTAGTCTTTTGTCACATATTTGTTACATGCCATTAGGGCTGCAGCTATCGATTATTTTAGTAGTTGATTAATCGATCAACTAGTTAGTTCGAATAATCGAGTAATCGGATAAGGAACATAAAAAAAAAAAAAAAAATACCTGAGCTGAGCCTTAAACGGTAAAAAAAAAAAAAAAATTAATAGGGATCTAAGTACAACAACAGAACAATTGGCTAACTTACATAGCAAAAGTCCGCTGGCTTAAATGCTATAGAATGCTAATGTTTTTCTTTTTTCTACAATGCTCTTAACAAATGGTTCAGGCAATATACCTATAAACTAAATTACGAATGCATTAAAAAACATTAGCTCAAACAAAAACTTAGTTTAAATTGGTCTTAACATGGAGCAGCTGGATTCAGCCATGTGAAATGAGGCAGAATAGAGGGCAGTCTATCCACCCAAATCAGTAAACCTAAATGCAAACACTTTCAAAATAAACCATTACAATGCCACTTTCATTAAACGAATACTCGAAGCAACAAAATTTAATTTGAATGTTTTTTTCTAATTGAGTACTCGAATTAATCGATTAATCGTTGCAGCACTACATGCCATCACATTTTGTTGCCATAATTTCTTACCTGAATTATTTGTAAAATTTTCATCATATTTGTTTACACTTGAGGTTTTAAATTACATGTTATTGACCAATGATAATTGTCTAAAATTTTATACAACATTTTAGTTCATTTTAAAATTATCTGTTTTGCTCCATTTTAAAACATATCTTTCTAAAATTTTTTTTTTTTTAAAATTCAAAGTAGGTTTTCGTGTATTTGTTACATCATTTAAAAAAAATGTTTCTCACCTGTTTTTTTTTTTTTTTAATTTAATCAGACTAATTCCGCGTATTTTTTCAACAACATATTTTTAAAAGATGATTCTTTTTGTGGTCAGCTACGAGTACCCGACCATGGACGAGCTCTCCGAGACGCTCCCGCTGGTGCTCAAGCATTTCGGGTGTGTTGAAACGCTCGCCGGTTAAATAGCGGACAGTCTGCGAGATGAGATGGTTGTCGGGACTAACAGCTTGTCTGCACGTTTGTGTGTGCTACAGGCTGAAGTCTGTTATTGGATTAGGGATGGGAGCCGGAGCCTACATGCTGACCAAATTCGCTGTAAGCCACACACTCTTCATCCCCTCACTTGGGTTTAATAATTGACTGCGAATAAATCATCCTGCAGAACTTAGTCAAAATGGAATTTGTTGATGATCATGGTTAATAAATCACACAAGTAAAAACAAAAAAGTCTATGTAAATCATTATTTAAAAAAAGTGCTTGGTAGTGTTTTTTTTGTTGCTAAGCAGAATTTGAAATACGAACCAGGCATTATTCATATAAATCAATGCAAAAAGATCTTTGTAAAATTCAAATGTATGCAATGTAATCTACGTTGTATTTGTGTTAGCTGGATTACCCGAAAATGGTGGAAGGTCTGGTGCTCATCAACATCAACCCGTGTGCCGAAGGCTGGATGGACTGGGCCGCGCACAAGGTAACAAAACACACAAATACTTCAATTCAGTACACAATTTCAAAGTATCACAATGCTGATATAGATTGACGAGACTGTATATTCCGGCTCTAGATCAGCGGTTGGACCCACGCCATGCCCGACTTGGTCATCAGCCACCTCTTTGGGAAGGTCGGCACGATTTGATCCGAGCGTTAATCGTGGCTAACTTTGGCTAACAGATGTTAAATGCTACTCCTTCAGGAGGAGATCAACCACAACCAGGACATGGTGGCTACGTACCGCCATCACGTGTTAAAGGACATGAACCAGTTCAACCTGCAGCTCTTCATTAAGGCCTACGAAAGGTAGAGAAAGTCTTCAGAGGCGGTCGCCAGTTGACACGTTTGTTAACCGAAGGATTTTGTTTTCAAAGTCGAAGAGACCTGGAGATTGAGAGGCCGGTTCCGGGAAGCAACAACAGAACCCTCAAGTGAGTCGGCGCCGGTCGCGATGGGCTAGTTTCGTTTTACCGACTTGCTCATTTCGGGATCTTTGACACCAGGTGTCCCAGCCTTCTGGTTGTTGGGGACAGCTCGCCTGCTGTGGACGCTGTGGTAAGGAAATAGCACTCATTTGAAACCTTGATCATTATTGAAAACTAATTTGGAACTTTTTGCACGAAACTGCAAGATGTCACTTCCCCTATAAGTTTCGCTGTGAACGAACGTCACATTTTTCTGGCAAAAATTGGCCGATGACCATCCCCGCTTATGCAGTAAAATTACGTGGAATGGGAACAAAACTTCTGTACCGTAATGTGAACTTTTTTTTTTCCCCTCTTCAGGGAGTCGATGGCGAGTCTGATTACCAAATACCTATTTTTAACTAAACAAGTATAAAGTAAATCAAGGGCGTAGGTTTGTTGTCAACATTGGTAGGTGTAACCGGTGTGTCCGTGCTGCACCGACCCCACCGCGGATCTTCGTGTACCCATTACACTCACCCCCCGAAAACCTTCGCTGGCGATCCGGGTCACGGCACCAATGTAACTGGTGTGTCCGTGCCGACCGCGTTCCGATCCCACCTCGCTCATGTCAAGACTCGAACCCGCACCACACGACGCGTCCACTCGGCAGGCGGAAACACTAACCGTAATAAGCTCGAGCTAACGTTTAGCCGCCAGCGCACCAACATGAAGGCATCGGAGGGAAGGTTTTCCACGCAACGCTCACACACACAGACCTGCGTGTACCCGTTCCATAGGGATTATATAACAGCATAACCTGCATGTACACTTTATGCTAGGGACAGGACATTAATAAAACCAAACAGATTGGGTAACAGTGTTGTTAATCTTACTGAAAAAAAGTAATTAATTATAGTTACAAATTACTTCTCCCAAAAAATAATTGCGTTAGTAACTCAATTACCTGAATGTAAGAGTAATTAGTTACTTGGCAAAGTAATTGGTGATAATTACTTTTTTTTTTTTTCCCCTCAAAAAAAAAAAAAAAAAACATTGGCCACACTATGTGAAGTTTTTTGTGAAGGTTTTTGGTACAATTGGCCCGAGCCCAATTCTTTACCCTAATTTACCCTTTGCCCTGGATCAACTGTTAAAAGTTGTTAAAATTGCTCCCATTATTGCATTTCTTCCCTTCTCTCGACTTTCGACATATGAAAGTTTTAAAACTGTTTCATCATTTAAAGATAGATTCAAGTCAAGATTTTGCTGATTTAGAAGTATTTTAGATAAAAAGTTACTTAGGTTAGCTAGGAAGGTTCTCTACAACAGAGCCGTCCTAAAAAGTCTACTGCTTTAAGATGGCGGCTGTCTACTAACGCATTTAGTGCCATGCAGTGTTGTTAATTTTACTTTAAAAAAGTAATTAATTACAGTTACAAATTACTTCTCCCAAAAAGTAATTGCGTTAGTAACTCAGTTACCTGAATGTAAGAGTAATTAGTTACTTGGCAAAGTAACTAGTGATATTTTTTTTTCTCAAAAAAAAAAAACAAAAAAAAAAAACACACAGGTCACACAATGTGAAGCTTAAAGTGTTTGGGGGACAATTGGCCCTAGCCCAATTCTTTACCCTCCACTTAACTAGACGCAAGGGTATTGCGATAACTAGCTAGTAACCTTTGCTATGTGTGGAAGTCATTTAAAGTTGTGAATCAATCGTTAAAGTTGTTAAAATTTCTCCCGTTATTGCATTAGTTGCCTTCTGTCTACTTTAAACATGTGTAAGTTTTAAAACTGTTTCATCATTTAAAGATAGATTTAAGTTAAGATTTTGCCGATTTAGGAGCATTTTAGATTTTAAAAAATTACTTAGGTTCGCTAGGAAGGATCTCTACATCTGGGCCTTCCTGAGAGGTCTACTGCTTTAAGATGGCGGCTGTTTACAAACGCACGTAGTCCTTAAAACATGTTGGCAGTGCAGCAGTGTCTGTCATTTGCATCTAGTTTTATAATATGATATCTACCGTGTCATGTGGGCGTAGTTTGTCGGCTATGGCTGCAGTCAGGTATTATTGGAGCCATCTAGCATCGCGGTTGCAACGGCGTCTTCCCCACTCCTGCTCTGCTCTCGTCCCCGTGAGTCCGTTTCTCTCAGACTTTTTTTTATTCAACCAACTTAGTAACGCATAGTAACGCACGCCTTTCCCGCCTCAGTAACGGTAACGGCGTTGCCAAGATGAGAAAAGTAATTAATTAGATTACTCATTACTGAAAAAAATAACGCCGTTAGTAACGCCGTTATTAACAACACTGTTGGGTAAACAGGGGTACATTTTTCAAGCATATGAACCTAATTAACTCATTTGCTCCCAGAAAAAATGTATTTATACCTCTTTTGCGTTTTTTTTTTTTTTCTTTTTTCAAGAAGAATTTATAGCTTGAGAGCTCTCTGAGAAACAAAAAACAAGGCTCCAAACCCATTTTAAAGCAATAAAACTGGCCACTGGAGGGCAGTAGCGCATTTTGTAAAGACCCGCAACCCGATTCAACAGCAATGAAAGACCGGGCAGCACGGTCGGCGCGCTGGCGGCGGTATGCCAGGTGGCGGACGACCGAACAAAACAATCGAGAGGACGCCTGGAATGCCAGGTGCTGGACGACGGAGCAAAACGACTGAGACCACCGTGCAGCGGGCTCGCCAAGCAGACCCGCACAGATTAAAAAATAATCCATCTTTGTGAGACAGACAACGATGAGGGAAAAGTTTACACGGCAGATGCAGCGACAACGGCTTCATCTCGGCGACAACAGGCGTCATCTCTCGGTAGTCATGTGGAAACAAATTGTTACCTTGCTATAAAAAGCTCTATTTGTCTTGTTCATTATGATATTTTGTAAAAGGAAAACATTATTCAGATGTTTGGGATGTAAGTAATGCAAAAAATAGCTGTGTTAAAGTCAAAGTTATGTTTGAAATGTATGCGTTTACAAAAAGCTCGTTTTCTCCGTTTTTTCATCAGAAATTGGAAAATTGCTCAAACTAAGCTATTTTCTAATGCTGATTTCTAAAGAATGGAAAAAGATATGAACTCACTTTTTTCTGCTGAAAGAAGAGCGTCTAATCTTTCTTTTGGTGGGTTCCATGTTTATATAGCAATAGAACAGAATTTTCTGTTCAAAATCAGTCAAAATCCAGAAAAACGGCCGGGAGCGAAGGGCCTTGCTCTGGTGAAAATGGCTGGGAGTGAATGAGTTAATTAATAGGCTAAATGATCAATGCAAAAAAAAAAATCTGTATTTACTTATACTAACTTTCATGTGTATTGGTTCTGGCGATGTACCGTTCAATTCAAACCTTCGTTTCAAAAACTACTAGAGAAACATTTTGAAAACTTGAGTTTTGCCGGATAGCAAGTTTACACAGTTTAATGTTATGCTTACTCTGATGCAGGGCGGACTTTCGGTAGCAAAATTAGTGGTGTGTTCCCCACCTCCACAACATTGATGTATTTTTACATTACTTACAGTGGCTGCTGCTCCTGGTTAAAAAAAAAACAACAACTTCTAATATCCCTCCTCTTCGAAGGGGGTGGAGGAGGAGGCATGACATTATTCTGTCGTAGCTGTATATGTGTGTGTGGGTTAGGGTTGGGGGGGTCCAAGACATCAGCCAATCAAATGTGCTTTTCAGGGGAAAAAAATGGACCGGCACATTCAGCAAGTGAAAAGGGGGAAATATAAGTCTGAACATAATGAAAATAATTCACTTAATAATGGTAGGGTCAATTCTATCGTTACAATATATGGGCAGACAATCTAAATAACATATATAACTGAACACATTATATAATGCAATTAAGGTTGCTTAAAAATGGGTGGGGATAATTTGAGCATCCTGAAAAGTGTTATGTCCCGCTGTCCCTATGCAAACCTACGCCCTTGAAGTAAATAACAAATAAATAACGTTAATTTCATACCACAGGCGTATTCACTCACCAAGCAACATGTTGACCTATGCCTATATATGGAATGCAAGTACAACATTTGGAAGAATAACTAACAACATTTTGATATCCAAGTATGTGGGATGACGCGTACATCTTAAAAACATTCTCTAAATTGCTGTCGTTGCACAGAAGTAGATTTTACTGGTTACTTTTGGCTAGTCCTAGAAAAAACTGAATTAGCAAGAATGGCAGCTTTTGCACGGCAAAACAGTTTTCGGGCAGAGTGTCCATTCAGGCTCAAAATCCGAACTTGAAAGCCTAACTCTGTTACCCAGACTTGAAATCTAAATTTAAGATCAAATCTGACTAACTAGTCCTTACCCTGATTTAGCACCTTAATTTGAAACCTCAACCTGTTTTAAAGTGCTAATTAAGAATGCGAATTGAAGGAATCTGACTTTCTAGCCAGACCACCAGACCCACGCTAGCACAGCTCCAACGACCCGGGCCGGCGAGACCAGAAGGCCAAACTCCGCGTGTTCACCTTAGTCTTAACCCTTTGTACTGACTCGATTTTGAAAGGTTTAAAGAAGGCTCGCCGAAAACAAGTTGACAATTTTTTCAGGTCCACAACGATCAAAACGGCAAGGTGAAACAGAAACATTCAGGCGGGGAGGCAAGGTCACCCGGTCACACGTCAACAAAAGGTTCCCGAGAAAAATGACCTCGATTAGTTAAACATTCAGTCTTATGAAAGCTCTCGCGGGGCGGGCCGTGGGCAGGAAGAAGGGTGTGTTTGGGATTATTGTCTGCTTGTGGATTGGACAGGAGGATTCGGGAGTTACTGTTGTCCGGGCAATAAAGGTTGTGGATTTTGCCACCTCAGTGTCAAATGGGCTCTTGGAGTCTTGTCAGTCGTGTTATCAGTTGGATATCGGGCGTTCTACGGTGTTCCTTGTGTTGGGAGAGAGCATCCCGCCATTTGTTCTGGACTGTCCGGGAGATCAGTTGCGTGATGCACACGTTGGGCTTCCGTGATAAGAAGGCGTCATGTATCTTTTATGTTCGTCAAACCCTCTCTTTTATCCCAGGCAATTGTAGATCGTTTTATTTACCTGACATGTTTCGGCAGGCACTTCCGCCTTCGTCAGAGGGTGACAGAAGTGCCTGCCGAAACACGTCAGGTAAATTAAACGACCTACAATTGCCTGGGATAAAAGAAAGGGTTTGACGAATTTATAAGTGTAGGCAAAATGAACTCTATACAACTGTATCTTTTATGCCCTGTATTCTGCTTGCTTTCCTTAAATTATGGTATAAGTGCTATTTATTTAATACTGGGTGTGCCAGAGTAATACAAACAGTCGATCGGTAAATACGAGAAACGATACTATTGCCTGATTGATTATATTAAGTGTGTTAGAATAATGCAAACCGTTAGACGGTGCCTAGGAGAAAAGGTACTATCTCCTTCAGAATGCATTGAAACGACAAATCAATGTTAAAAACCCTCATTTAAGGCCCCATGCCCAATTTGAGACTCCAATTTTGGAGTCTTATGTAGATTTTCAAAATCTAGTTTCAGTCATAATCTTATTTTAAAACACTGATTTGAAACTCGAACTTTGATTTAAAACCCTAATCCTGTTTCACAGTTACAACCCTTAGCCTGGTTTGTTGCCATAACTTTAGATTAAAACACTCATTTGAAAGTCCACCGTCTTAAAACCTTTATTTGGATCACAAAATTCAACATGAAACAGCCCATATTACCAATTTAACCCATATTTAAGAATCCTAATTGGAAAACAAAACTTCATACTCTGTTTAAAAGCACCAATTTGAAACCCTGACCAACTTTATCTTTAAACTCAACTCAGTAACTTGAAACCTTGATTGGATATCCTAGACTGGGCAGAAATTTTTCATTTAAACCCCTAATCTATTTGTTTTATTGTTCTTGCAGGTTGAGTGCAACACTAAACTGGACCCCACAAAAGCGACACTCCTTAAGGTAAGCCCCCCCGGCTTCACTTGTTATCGTCACGGAAACACCGCTGCATTTGTGCGCGCGCGTTCACCTGGTGACATATTAACCGGCGGCTGTGCTCAATCTGCCGCGTCTGACCTACTTGCGGCGACCTCTCGAATCGCCCGACAGGCCACCGGCCAAAATCTTTGACCGGCGCTTTTGCGCGTGTGTGGCGTCTAAAGCTGACGCGGCGTTTAATGGCACTGTGGAGAAACGAGCGTCGAGCTCTTTCGTAGCTTTTTCATGTTGGTCATTAATAGTATTGCAATATCTAATATTGAATTTCTTTCCTTTCAGATGGCTGACTGTGGGGGCATGCCCCAAAATGATCAGGTGTGTATGATGTCATACATAGATTGGAGAAATTTAGCTTTCTTTGTTTACTTTGGTGACTCTTGTGGGTGAAGTACGTCATCACAAATCTTTAGGTTAATGCTTTTAATGCACGAATTATGAATTTTTTTCCCCCCTCAAAAATGTTTTTATTACAGTCATATAACTGTAGGTCCCAAACCCATAGTTTGCAGCCTCCATTTGACATTCAATTGTACTATACATGTAGTTTTCAATATCAAGTTCTCTCTTTAACATGTATTCTGTGACTGGGCTGGCAGGGAATGAGTTTACATTTATATGTTCTATGTGTAAAATGTTGAATTAATTCCTTTTAACAAATTAAGATACTTACTGTTGCTTAAACCCTTGATTTTTTTTAAATCAACCCCCCTGTTTTGAGGTATTTCATTTATTGTTGGTTTGATCACTACTATTAAAACACTTAGTCATAATAACATGCTAGTGTTTGTGTAACATAACTACCAACATCATGGTTATTGTCAGACGTTTATAAAAATGTTGAATGAGATTTGATTTATTCTTTCATTTCCTAAAGACAAACCAAACTTGTTTTTGACAGCCTGGCAAACTCACAGAGGCGTTGAAGTACTTCATTCAGGGCATGGGATACAGTAAGTACCTGCTTTCGCTTTTCTTATATTTTACTGCCCTCTGGTGGCCAAATCAATGAAGCACTTGGACACGAGAACAATTTTCTTGTGATAGTTTGTTCAACTCTACCACAACCAGTGGCGTTATTAGGCCTATTCTTAAGCCCCCCTAAATAATTTGGTGGTTAAAAAAAAAAAAAAAAATTACAAAAATATTCACTATAAAGTTGCCAGAAAATTAGTTTAAATCAGTGTTTTTTTTGGCAGCCATTTTAATTTGTGTCTTTTGGACGATAATACTTATTAGTCTTAATCATATTTTAGTCATTTCAAAATGTGTTTGTCTTCGTCTAGCTTTTGTTGACGAAAACTCAGACTAATTTCGTCTGTAAAATTCAAAAGTTTCACTCCAAAAATAAGATAAAATTTACAATTAACAATGACAGACGAGAACATATTGTAGCATCTACAAATCTATCACGTGATAATACACACTCAGCAGGAAAACGGTAGGCTACATTATTTTCAATTGGTTATACCCACCTGGACGCCACGAACTGTATGTAAAAAAGTTGTCCGAGAGTTTAGGAAGACGCCCGCTGTTAGCAATAGCCTAATGCAAACGTAAATCCTATGCTATCACTACGAGTTACATTTAGCACTCAGCACAGACCTCACTAGGCTAAAACAACATGGCATATTCTCTGTTGCCGAGATAAGATGACAGTTCTTACCGTGTGTGTCTTAAAACAAGCAATTGGGAGACTGGAGAGGACACTAAACTAGAGGGTGAGTTGGGGGGGGGGCGTCGTAGCTCATCACATGAGTGATACAACCAGGCAGGCTAACGACACATAAAAATTCACACATTGTGAACATGCGTTGAAAACTATGGCGCATTTTCGTCTCGTCAGAGGAAAACTGGCATTATTGTCGTTAAGTTTTAGTCTCCCAAGATGTGTTTTTAGCTTGTCACCGTCATGTTTGTCGAGGAAATATTTTCACTATAGTCATCGTTGATGAAAACAACACTGGTTTAAATCAATAATCATATAACCTGTCATGATTAACTTAAATATGATCGTAAATCTGTCAGTTTCCCCTTACTTCATAGAGTAAGGTAGAGCGCTCCTTCAGTGCGTGGCTATCCAATCCATTCCACTTGTTCATATAGAGAATACCTAAATCTCTGAAAATTCAGTCCGCGTTTACCCTGTGACATTGCTAGCAGTCGGTACAACCTTTTTTGTTTTCGCTGTTGGTCTCTGCGCACGGCTTACTTTTATTGTTTTGCGGTCAAAAGTTACATCCCAGCTCTAAAATAACGCTGCTACGTAGCTGCTGCTAGCTAGTTAGTCTGAAACACAATGTGACGGTCGTAGTAGAGTTACGTGTACACTCTTATTACCACCATCTTTGGGGTGACTTCCTTCTGGAGCATCAGCTGTGTTTCTCACATATATATATACAGTATAATTATCAGTCTTTGTTAGCTGTTTGTGTGTTAGCTGTTTTGTGCTTGTATGCTACGTTCACTTACATCCTGTGTAACTCCTGGGGACTTGGCTCCCCCTGTTCTTAAAACCTGGTGACGCCCCTGACCACAACAATCGCATAATTTCAACTTCTTTCCGCACAGTGCCGTCAGCCAGCATGACCCGGCTGGTGCGCTCTCGCACGGCCTCGGGTTCCAGCGTGACGTCCTTCGAAGGCTCTCGCTCCCGTTCGCACACCCAGGAGGGCAACCGCTCGCGCTCGCACACCAACGAGGGCCCGCGCTCACGCTCCCACACGGCAGACCACCAGCGGGGCGCCGCCCCCGCGGCCGACGCGGCCCCCGCCGTGGACCAGGGCATGCTCAAGGCCCCCGAAGTATCCTGCTAAATCGACAAAAGACGTCTCATTTAACCCCATTCTTTATTTGCTACACCACTGTCATCATGTTTTTGAATTTTTATTTTTTAAATCTGGATTAGGAGGACCTGTGCTTCCGGGTCTGCTGACGTAGTGTGTAAAGGCATCGCTAGGGGGTGACAGAGAGCACACAGGAATGTTATCGTGCGTCATTATTGGTTTCTTCCTGTTCTTTTCTACCAAACGGACAATTCTTTTCACATATAGCTGATTTTTATGCATTTTCATTCGCTAACGGGGCAGTATAACACTTGCCCCATGTGTTAAATCTCCATGCTATGTACAGAATTTCAAGGTGTGGCACTTAAACGCGACAATTTTTATGAAATTTCCCTCAAAAGTGGTGCAGTAGTGATAAGATTTTACATCTATGAATTAAAATTGATGGCGCAGTGTAACACACGTCAACTTTTGCGCGACTTCAATCGATGGCGGGGCAGTGCAACGTTTGCCCCAAATGCTAAATCACCACTACTCGAAGAAAATGTTTGCTCATTTTCAATTGATGGAGCCGATATGCAAAATTTCCAAATACTAAAAAGAACAAGCTATGAAGCTACATTTTACCCCAACGACGCCATCTGCTGGTTCTAGCGGGGCGCTACTCCTTGTGGACCATTGCCATTTTTATTTCATTTTCAATCTAGATGAGGAGCGTTGAGCCTGGTGATGGTGTAGTAAGTAGGGGCATCATTAGGGGGTGACGGAGAGTGCGGAGGAAGCTTGTTGCGCGTCATTTTTTTCCCTCTTCCTGTTCTTATTTTTACTCCACTGACAGCGTTCTCATATTTTATGCATTTCTTTAACTTTGCTTCTGCTTGGGAAAAAATATTTTTGGATAAGAAAAAAGCTACATTAAGGGACATACTGTCTGTCGTTAATCCAAACCACTCTTAATCAAAAAGCTTTGTTAACAACGCCGGCAGACGAAACAATTAACCGTTTTTTATACAAGTTTTTTTTCTATACAATCAAGCACAACAGAACAAAGCGGTGCCACGCGGTCGTTCTCTTTGTGCGTACGTGCGAGATGTCAAAAGTTTGGATGATTGTTGTTATTAATGATAACGCGTAGAACTCAGCTGACGCTCTCTCTTTCCTCTACGTTGGCAAAAACGTTTTGCTTTTGTAGGAGCTTATTGTTGACAGCTTGTAAAGATGCTGGCGATCGAGCGCCATAACAGTTTGTATTTATTAAGAAAAAAATGACATTAAAAAAATTGTAACTAAATCTGATTTCAGTGTCAATTGTTTTGTTTAGCAACAGATGGCATTTCCAAGTCCTAAAAAAAATTCATTTTCGATATTCAAAGAGCAAAGGTGAATTTTCTTATACTATTAATATTAATAATCCATGTTTTGCATTGCGTAATCTTTAAAAGGATTAAAGAATCATATCCTGTCTGAAATACTATATATTTTTATGCTCAAGTAGTTATTATAGATTTTGTTCTATGACTTTTGTTCGCTTTTTAAATGAATCGTTTTTAATTTAAAATATGTATGGCGGAAAACACAGACAAGACTGAAAAAGCAGTTTCTGCTCTTACACTCCTCTTTAAAAGAAACTGCTGTATTTTAAGCCAAAACAACTGTTCCCTTTGATAGAACTATATGTCTATATGCTGCCATAGCAGATTCATGGTGCATTAAGCCCCAGAAATATTTTTAATTTGTCCGTTTTACCCTGGAAACCCGTTTACAGACGTCGCGCAACCGCTTTTGTTTCAACCCAGCCATAAAACGAATTATATTTATTATTTGAAATGTCTGTCATTTTTAGCTTACAATCATTAATTGATGTGTAATATTTTGTTAAAAAAAGACTAAAAAATGATTTACTCGCATATTTCAACTTTTAAACAAATGACGTCACCGTATATCTACCTCATAACTATTGCTTAATTGTATTTTTTTTTGTTACTGTCGCATTTTCTCTGATATGTTGGACGATAAATAATCGATCCAAACATAGAAAAATAGAAAACAAACGTTTAAAGGGTAAATATATGAAAAAGAAAATCTCGACCGCTCCTTGATGTCTGCGATTTCTGCATCCCGACCTTTGTTATATTACCATGTTTCACCAATAAAATCCGCAAAAGAATCCAGCTGTGGCCATTCACAGCTGTGTCTTGACACTCAGTGATACATGCTACATGGAGTTTTTGGATCGAAACAAGTATGTGATAAGATCTCGTTAAAATCATGGCGTCTTTAATTATGCTCTCTCATGCTCTCGCCTCCAGTTAGGGTTTTGCTGTCTATTTCATCATTCTAAATGCATTCCTGTTCAGTTTTTCTTCCCCCAGAAAATAGAGATTTTAAGCTTTTCCTATGATGTATCACACATGCATATAGGACAATTTTAAAATTTGTCGAAATTGGGGGTCTCAGAGAGGAACTTTACGGAATTTTAAGTCACCTGTGTGTTATTGACAAATACAAAATACATTTTTTTTTCAAACTCTGCACTTTCATTTCACAAGATCAATGAATGCATTTAACAATAAATTAAAAATAATAAAAGGGGATCGAAGTACAACAAAAGAACAATTGGATAACTTGCAATTTTGAAATTTGGTCAAATTGGGGGTCTCAGAGCGGAACTTCAAGTAAAGTGTTTTCTGCCATATACATATATGAGCAAGCAAATATACAACGCTTTAGGTTTTTGGGGGTATTTCTAACTCCGTCCAATGAATATCAGTTATAATTAAGACATTTTAAAGATCCGTTCTACAATATGGAAAAATATTGCATTCTACAATATTGTCTCGTTTATAAAAATACATAGAAGTATTTTCTTATAATTGGTGCAATATATAGACATTTTATTCATCTAAAAGGCTACCTTTTGACGGAAGGAGAGACTCTTGTAAAGAGTAACTTTTGATTTTTTTGGCATTTCCAAGTCAGAAAACAAAAACATTAAATATCCCAAAAACACTAACACATCATCATGATAAATATTTGGTATTTATTTTGATCATTGCATTGTCTAATGAAGGGTATAAAAAACCGTCCCATCAGCGACATTGAAGTCTTTTTAAATGGCCTCATGAGTCCCTTGTGCAAATACAGTACATCACATCATTATTTACAAATTTTTCCAATAGGAAAAACAAAAAAACTTTTTAAAAAAATTAACACAAGAAATATGTATTAGAAGGAAATGTTTCCTAAAGGGGTTAGTTCATGACCTCTGGGTAACCATAGTAATTCTCCAGCTCGGCAAAGATGTCGTTGGGGTTCTTGCAGCTGAGGTTGCAGAAGCAGGCCTGCACCCACATCATTTTCCAGGAGAGTGACGAGCCGTCGGGGCACACAAAGTCCACGTCCACCGTTTTGGACTTGTACGGGATGCAGCAGCGCTCATCTGTGCACGCGCCGCAGAATTTGGGACGGTACTGCCTGGTGCTGGTGCAGCCCGATATGCTCATGTTGGACGCGCGCTCTTCGCGGTAGACGTTCAAGCACTTCTTGCCAACCTGATAAACACCAAAAGACATAGAAAAGTAAGAAAGGAATGATAAAGGCGGATGACAGATGAGAGGACGGTAAGAAGACAGAAAGAAATCCTCTGTCTGCTTCTACCTTGATGTGTTTGGTGATGTCGACCTCGCAAGGCCTGAGGTTGCAAAGACGCGACTCCTTGACGGGCTCGCAGCGTTGGTTGGCGTTGGAGACGCGCAGGGAAAGGCCGCGACCGCAAGTTTTCGAGCAGGGGCTCCACGACGTGGTCTGGCTCACGCAGTTGTTCTTTTGCCAGCTCGTCAGCTCAGCGGGGGGAGCTAACACAGATACGCTTGCGTTACAAGTACCACTTTGCTGCCATTTTGTAGCACCTGGATGCTAAGAAACTACTTCAGAGTAGAGGAGTTCAAAAAAATAGATTGTTAGATGCATCGCGATTCGACACGTGACGACTCGATTACGATTCATAAAGGCTCAAAAACGATGATTTTCCCTCATAAATTTATGATAGCCGCTCATAGCGGAACGAAATTCAAGACGCGTCTGCCGCCAGACACCGTTAACAAATGCACGCACAACGTTGTGATGGATGCTCCCGGTTACTGGGAGAGAGATTTACTCCTTTTTAAAAGACTGGAAAATAAATTTGTGTATGAGACAGGCAGGCCGCGCTTTTGTGCGCAAGTTATTTTTTAGAGCAAGAGGGGAAGAGAAATAGTTCGTTGCTCCTTGTCTTTCAGATGTCCAGCAGTAGTTTAAGGCATTTCAATTGAAAACAATTGAGTGTGTTGCTAAGACCTGTGTGCGTCTATAAAAGGTGAGTACAAGAACCCTCTTGTACTGTTTAGCCTTTATTGTTGTTATTTTTGAGATGTTAACAGTTAGCGCCAAGCGCAAAGCTAATTAGCTAATTCGCTAACGCATATTTCATTTGCAGAGCATATAAAACCATGATTAAGTACAGCAGTAACATTATAAACATGCGAAATAGTACAGAAATCTGTTGTTGCAAATGCTGCCTGCGAGCCGACGGGCGTGTGTGCGCGTGGGCGGGCAGGGAGAGAAGAAAGTGCGCGCGCTGTAATGAGTGTGTGTGTGTCGCGATGTTGGAGGTTGTCGGACAGTTTATGTGCTCGGCAATAAACGCCACAAGTTAAAAGTGATCAAGAGCAGTTGTGATTTCCACCTGTCACTCCAAGAGTTACACAAGGGAGGTTACACTGTGAAAACAAAGTATATTGGTTAAAAGAAGTCTTATTTCTAAAGACACTTTGTTTGTGTCCAGAAAATGTGGAATTCATTCCACCAGTGTAAATTTTATTGTATTGTTGAGAGAAATAAGTACTCACTTTAAAATGGTTAATGTTTTTGCACTTCGTTGTAAAAAATAAAATAAAAAAGCAGCTTAAGGACAGTTTTTTGTTGCATGGGCATGTTTCCATCGTTCCTGTTGAATCATAAGGATATTTTAAATAAATATTGGACATAAATTTGTTTGGCTACTTTATTAAACAGTAATGTATGATGCATCGATAATCGTGATAATCGCGATAATTGTGATCATCACCAATACCATGATCACAGTTCAAAAATCAAATCGTAGCACCCTGAATCGTAATTGAATCGAATCGTGAGGTAGCTAAAATGGCACACCTCTATTTCAGAGTGAGTTTGAGTGAGCTTTGCTGCCACCTAGTGGACAATTATAAATATTTTTTTTAAGGAGCGTCAATTATTTCCACATTTGGTGCCGTCACGTGGCTTTTTGGGCGGTCTTACCCTCCACGGTGTGCCTTGGTGCCGTCTTGCGTCCCCTCTTGGGCTCGTCGCAGATCCATTCCTCGCAACACTGTCCCCGCACTTTGACACGGCGCGGGTTCTGACACCAGACGCGCGGTGGCCTGGACTCGGTGCAGAGTGGCACGCAGCCGATGGCGCCGTTGACGCACACGCACTGGTACTTGCAGCTGGGCTGAAAGCTCTGGCCGTTGCGGTAGATGACACCGTCGTGCTCGCAGCCCGTTCCGACCATGTCTACCGGGAGAGGGCGGGGAAACGTCACATTGTCGGTCACCCAGGTTAGGTTAGTCGTCTGCAAAAGTTGAATGAAGAAAACGACTCTTCTCTTGGTTGTTGAAGGCAGCTTCAATTGTAAGGGATTCTTCAGTTGTGATTTTTGGGTGCGTGGTTTCTTCCAATTTATTTCCCTCCATTCTAGTTGGACATATCTGTCCAGAACCCATTTTATTTCTTAATGATAACAACGCCCAATTTCTGGCTAAAGATGCGGGCAACATGAGTATCTACACTTGCATTCATTCATGCTGAAGGGAATAGTATCCTTTCTCGTATTTACCAATCGACTGTTTCTATTACTCTAACACACTTAATACAATCAATCAGGGAATGGTATCTTTTCTCGTATTTACGGTTTGTATTACTGTAACACACCCAATATGAAACAAATAGCACCATAGCTTAAGGAAAACAAGGGCCATAGGGCATAAGAGATACATGACGCTGTCTTATCACGGAAGCCCAACGTGTGCGTCATGCAACTGACTGAGCAAGATTGACGCTGACGAGGTAAGACATCTACAAGCCCACGTCTGCACCACCAACTCCCGCGATCAGTTCTCCCGTACAGTCCAGAACAAATGGCGGGACGTACTGTCCCAACACAAGGAACACAGGAGAAAACCCGATATCCAACTGATAACACGACTGATAAGACTCCAAGAGCCCCTTTGACCCTGAGATGGCAAAATCCACAACCCTCGCTGCCATGACAACAATAACTCCCGAATCCTCCTGTCCAATCCACAAACAAACAATAATCCTAAACAACGCCCAAGTGTCAGGGAAATTCACTTTTGAACACCAAGACAAGAATCAAATAAGAGAACAGAATCAGACTCAGCCAAGGATTTTCTTGCTTCGAAGGCTTTATGAACAAGAGCTCTCGGGTACAGACATGGAGCCACGCACAAAGCGTCCTCTCCGCATGTGGACAAAAGTCTGCAAAATGCAGGGCATGCCTCTATTTATGGGTTGACATCATAGAAACAAAACCGAAACCTACTATAGCATATCCTGGTAAAAACATCTCAAGTTACAGAAAAACATCTCCGGTAGGGGAAAAAACACCTCAAGTTATGACCTTGAACACCGGCTCTGGCTAGAACGATGATGAGCTCAGTCTGATAAGCCACAGTCGCCCATTGTATTCATTCAGGGTTTATTGGAAAACACAGGAACATAACAGTCCATATTTGGGAATATTGTGTCTACAATAGTCAAGGCTATGGGAAGGCACACTCAAACAGATTAATATAACAATGATGTTCTATGCTATAATGTTCTCATGCAAACATAACAAAAGCATATAAAATATGATGTATAATGGTTGTGTTTTAAGCATGAATACAATTCTCTCACACCAAGCACACTCTTCTTCTGCGCACAGCCTGCACTGCGAGAGCCTTCAAAAAGACAATGTTTAACTAATCGTTGTCATTTTTCCCGGGAACCTTTTTGTTGACTTGTGATATGCTGACCTTGGAACGAGTCTGCCTCCTCGCCTGAGTCTGTTCGTTTCGCCTTACCGTTTGATCGCTGTCGACCTGAATAAATTGTCAACTTGTGCTTCGAAGCCTTTTTCCGATTTTCAAAATGGAGTCAGTACAAGGGGTTAAGACTATGGTGAATGCGCGGGGTTTGGCCTTTTGGCCGGGTTGTCGGGGTCCCGCCGACCGGGGTCGTTGTATCTGCATCAGCGGGGGTCCGGCGGTTTGGCTGGCTTGTTTCTGGCAATCTGGCGTCCTTCAATGTCCAGGATCATCTGAAGTTGTCCGATTTCTTGATTAACAAACATTGACGCGTGTATTATTAATACGGATCATTTTTTTGAAAACAAAAAAAAAAAAAAATGAAGCCGTCACAAAAAAATTCTGCATTTTATTTTTCTGATTTTAAGAAATCACAGAAGGTTTTCTCTTCAGTTATAAATATATAATTGAATACAGTAGTACCTCGACTTACGAAATTGGTTCTGGGAGCAGTTTCGTAACTTAAAAATTCTGTAAGTAGATGCGTTTTCCATGTAAGTGCCCTAATCCGTTCCATGCCCCCGCCCCAAAATTCAGACATAAATCTTTTATAATGCATAAAAATGCATCAAAACATGAAACAAATACATGTAACAATTAGAGGATTGCACATTAAACAAAAAATCAAGAGTTGTGTATAACATAAAAAAAACCAAGAGTAAAGAATAAATGTTAATACACTCATGTAAAGATGTCAGAACACAAGGGGCAAATGAAGAGGACGCTGGGATACACACATACACATACAGTAGAGGTCCCTCTTAGCCAATTGGATGCCAGAAATGCTAGGCAATAGCCAATGACAGAGCAGCTATAAGTATGTTACGTTCAATACCTCTACGAGTACCAGCCATACTGTATTTTTGCCTTTCGTATCCTGAAATTTCTTTCGAAACAAAAGGCAACATTTTCCCATTGAGGCGTGTCTTAACCTGAAAATTCTCTATGTAGAGACGTTCGTAACTAAAGGTACTACAGTACGTCTAAAATACAAAAACAATCAAGAGCAACGAGGTAGTCATTTTGGCTCGAAAACCTCTGATTGAAAAGACATATAAAAAAAAGTATTTAGCTCCAACTAAAAAGGTCTTCTCTAAACAGCGCTTGAGTATTAAGTCACCACTAATGAAATGTTTTTCCAGTAGACCAGTGATTGACCAGTCAGTTCACATACAGCAGTCATTCACCAACAACACCTTGCACCAACAACAACAGCCACAAGAACCCAGGAGACAAAATAGGAGATTAAAGGTCAAGTATCTCCAACAACCAAGAAGATTCCAGTTTCCCTGACTCAACTTCAGCAGTGACCTGGATGGCTGAAACGATACGCGTGTACCGGGCGAGGTCATGAACCAACACTTACATGCACACAGGCCCTTTTCGTACCTCGGCTTGTCCGAGCTGTAGTCACAGTACAGCCCCTTGTGGTGGTCGCAGGTGTCCGCCTCGTTGCACTCCTCGCCCACCTGCCGGGCGCAGGCCTTGCAGCAGTCGCAGCCGTCCGTCAGGAGGCTCACGCCCGGCGGGCAGGCGGGAGGTTCGGCGGGACACTCGCAAGGCCACCGGCAGTACTGAGTACGGTGGAAGGGCTCCGCGGTCGGCGACGTGACCGTCGGCATGGCAGTGGAATTCCGGGAGGAGGCCTGCAGGACAGGAAATGGGAAAAACGTAAGACTCGGGACTGTCTAATTGGGCGACATCAGAGTCATGGTTTCTCTCAGATATGATATGACTTGGAAAACCAGACAATGATTTGTCATTTTGGCTGTTGGGCAGATATATAGTGTCTAAATATGGTCAAATTCGTATTTGTCATAAGGCAGACAACACAGACAAGACTGAAAAAGCAGTTTCTGCTCTTGCGCTTCTCTTTAAAAGAAACAGCTGTTTTTTATGCCAAAACAACTGTTGTGTTTGATAGAACAATTTGTCTATATGCTGCCATAGCAGATTCATGGCGCATGAAGCCCCTGAACTAATTTTAATTTGTCCGTTTTACCCTGAAAACCTTAGTTTACAGACGTCGCACAACCGCTTTTGTTTCAACCTAGCCATAAAAAGAAGGTAATTAATTATATTTATTATTCAAAATGTCTGTCGTTTTTGGCTTACAATCATTAATTGATGTCTCATATTTCGTTTAAAAAAGAAAAAAAAAACGACTTTAAAAAATTATTCACTCACATATTTTGAACTTTTAAACAAATTATGTCACAATGAAAAAAATGGCATCTGTAAAAAAGTCACGGATATCCACCTCATAACTATCGCTTAATTGTGTCGTTTTTGTTACTGTCGCATTTTCTCTGATATGTTAGATAAATAATCGATCCAAACAAATAAAAATAGAAGGAAAAAAAAAACGTTTAAAAGGGTACATATATGAAAAAGAAACTCTCAACCACTCCTTGATGTCTGCGATTTCTGCATCGCGACCCTAGTTGTATTACCCAAAAAATCCAGCTGTGGCCATTCACAGCTGTGTTTGACACTCAGTGATACATGCTGCATGGAGTTTTTGAATCGAAACAAGGTAAGTACGCGATAATATCTCGTTAAAATCATGGCGTCTGTAATTCTGCTCTTGCGTGCTCTCACCTCCAGATAGGGTTTTGCTGTTTAAAAAACATTTTTTGTTTTAAATGCCCTCCTGTTCAAAATGTTTCTTCCCCAGGAAAATTGAGATTTTAAGCTTTCCATTGATGTA
This sequence comes from Corythoichthys intestinalis, assembly GCF_030265065.1. Lineage (NCBI taxonomy): Eukaryota > Metazoa > Chordata > Actinopteri > Syngnathiformes > Syngnathidae > Corythoichthys > Corythoichthys intestinalis. Next base: position 946,736 of record NC_080416.1, read on the forward strand.
TCACGCATGCTTATCGGACAGTTTTGATATTTGGCCAAAATGGGGGTCTCAGAGCGGAACTTCAAGTCACCCGAGTGTTTTCCGCCATAAATCGATTTTCATCAGTCATTTTTTTTTTTTTTTAAGTTTTGAAAGGAGCTTTAGAAAAAAATAATCTGAACAACTTTAGACAACTAAGTAATACGTTTTTTTTCAGTGATGATAAGATACTGCCTCAGCATGTTCATTCTTCACGTGTCACTCTAGGGTTGAGTCTATGATGGATGTGGTCAAGTACTGAGATTTTCAGGTCATGAAAAATGTGATTCAAGCTATGTCTGGAGATATAGTTTGTGTTGACGCAGACAGATTCTAAAAATGACCAATTTCCTCACTTCAATATGGAATACGTAAACAAAGCATACAGTTGGAGGATACAATATTTGTGAACAGCTTATTCCAGTTCGTTATCTAATGTAAACACTTTCCTGGAGCGCATTAGAGATGTAGTGTTCCAGATGGCCACACGAGGCCGCAAAAGAAGAGCAAATAAATCTGCCAATGCACGATTGAAGTCTACTTTTTTAATTGACCTTTTCAATCTAAGGTTCCATAATAAATGTTTATCCATACAGTAATACTAAAAGGGTAGGGAATTACATGCAATCACTTTGAATAATGAGATTAGAATTCTTAAAGTTTAATACCTGTTGAATTCCGACTGCAGTTAGAATCCACAAGAGGAGCCAACTCATCCCGGGTGAGGAGCCTCACAAAAATGCTGTTCATGTGCTTCTACATGCAGTGTACAGTGTTCCGCATGTACACGCCACATCCTACACCCGACTGCGACATCTCCACACTGAGCGATCTGCAGTCTATCTGAGTGGACAAAAATGCAAAAAGCCCAAGATGACGTCAACGTGCTTTGACATGCTTATTTTCTCCTGCTCCTCCACTTTCACTGCGCAACTCCTCCTCCTTTTCCTCCTCCGAGTCCGAACAAGCTCTGACGTCCCGCTTCCCCGACCTCTGACACTTCGATACTGTCCCCTAGTGGTATAACAATCAAGCTTTTGACATGGACTAGAAGACCACACTTTTAAGGTCTAGCCTCAGACTGCCTAGGTGAATGGGTTTTGTCATAGTATTAGGATTAGATTTGTTTGGTCTTGATCAGGGATGCCCAAGTCTGATCCTCGAGGGTTAGAGTTAGGGCAGTGCTTAATTTGTAAATCATAAGGTGCTGGATCGCATAGTACATATGACAGTGCAGGGATGACGAAATGGGCACAGGTCCCAGAACATACGCAGAAAATGGTGCTGAGAACAACACGCAAATGCCCAATTGCCATGCTGTGGGACTTACAAGGCTCAATTTCAATAATATTCATTATGTAAATGTTATAACAACAATTTACAATTATTTAGGCTATACTCTGCACAGCACGGGCAATTGCCCACACAACCACAGGTGGGACTTACAGTAATGTACAGACCAACTTGTAAAACATAAATAACAACAAAAAAAAAAAAATCAGAGATTACAATAAATAACACAAGCCCATTCTTTCGTGAGTATCATCCTCCCGTCTTCTCTGGCCCCAAAGTTCCCACCGCCTTACAAATTGTGCAGCCCAAACCTGAATTTCCCATCAGGGCACTGGCCTGTTGCTCCGGCTGTTGGTGGTCCACCCGGCTGACTGCTGGCGCTGTAGCTGGCCCCCACTCCGGGTGGCGCTGAACCTGATCAATTGCTGCTAAGGTAGCAGCCTCCTGCCCCGGCTTGGCTGGCTGTCCATGAACCTGGCTAGCTGTTGCTGCTGCCGTTAGCATGATTGCTGCAGCTGCCCTCACTGCCGGTTGTTGCTTTTCTGACTCGTTTTGAAAAAATACAGTAAATGCAGATTGGAATACTGTTTGATCCTGGCTGCTTGCTCCCCAGATGCCGCAATTTTTTATTTTTTTTTTTTATGTCAAGGGCGTGATTTGGTTTAGCTTTCCAGTGCATCAACAAATCTCTGACTCTTTCAAATGACATTAAATTTCTATAAACAATATGAAATTCTTGGGATCTGTTCTGAAAATGAATTCATGCAGGTTTTATTTTATACTGTAATGTCCGTAACTATGCACAGTCCCTTTAAGAGACGCTGGGACTGGAGAGCTGTGAAGTAGTAGGAAGCGAGGGGAAAACGGGCGAGAGGCAAACGTTTGCGGTCGAATGTGGCGGCAGTCCACTGTTATTTTGTTTATTGTGTTCTTATTGTTGCCACAATAAAATGGAGACTCCTCTCCTTCTTTCCCCTCATTTGGGGCTATTTAAAAAAAAACGTTTTTAAATTATTATTATTTTCTATACACGAGAGGTGCCGGATCTGCCCAAATAAGTCCCGGAACACAGGGAGGCCAAAATCAAGAGGTGCCGGATCTTGTTCCGGCAGGATCCGGCACAAATTAACCCCTGGTAGGGAGACAGGGAAAACAAGCTGGATTGGGGCTCTCGGAGACTGGCACTTCCTGTTTTTCCATGGTCTCAATCGTATTTTGGTCTCGATTCCCTCAAGAAAGACTTTTGAGAGTCGTGACTGAAACGTAACTGAGATGGTGACAAGACCTAGACTTTGTATTTCTTGGTCTCAGTACACCCTGGTCTCACACAAGTCTTGGTCTCTGTTTCGACACTTCCTTCCCAACTGTGGCTCTCTAATCTTAACTTTCACCTGCTTCTCATCCTGCATTATATTTGCTCTTCTCGCAAACTCTGGTTCTTGTCTCCCCAAGACAAGAGTTCTTGTCTCTTCTATTCTTACCCCCAATTCAAACTATCCTCCTATTCATCATTATTCTTGTTCCTCCCCTAAAGTCTGGTTCTCCTATTCAATTATTTCTCATTTGCCTACTTAGCCCAACCCTTCCTTGAATTGGTGATTCCCATCCTTCTCTCATTTTCGACACCCCCTGCATCCCTTTCTCTTTTCACATCTTTTACCTGCTCCTCCACCTCCAGGTCTCTGGTCCTTTAACCAAATCGGGTTCTCCTCATTCTGAAGATCCAAGTCCGGTTCTCATACTTTTCCACTCTTGATCTTTGTAGTTTGAGCTTCTTTTTTTAGCTCACTCACTTCCTCCAATTCCACTTCTCCTCCCAGCCCACCCTCCTAGGGTCTAGATTTCTCCAACTCTGGTTCACCTCTATTCTCTTCCATCTGGTTCACAGCCACTTCTTCCTTTAACTTTCAACTCCTCACTCTCTTCTCCCTTGACATTTAGGGTTCTTACTGGTTGATGCTGATAATGCCGAAGCCTGTGAACCATTCCTGAGACACTTTCATTTGGTTTGTCTTTTCCCTCTCTTCTTTTACCTTCCACTTGCTCCTCGTCCAGTCAGATCTCTTCTTCTTCTGTTTCTGGCAATGGCCTCTCATTAACTTTAGTCCACTTGCTCCCACCAACTGTTCTTCTTTCTCCTTCTTTTACCTTCCACTTGCTCCTTGTCCAGTCAGATCTCTTCTTCTTCTGTTCCTGGTTATGGCCTCTCATTAACTTTAGTCCACTTGCCTCACCAACTGTTCTACTTCTCCTTTTCTGTAAACTTCGATCAGATCCTCATACCACCATTTTTTGGGTTCTCGTCTTTCTACTCATCCCTACGTCCTCATCACTCATTGTGTTGCTCGCCCTGGTTTTCCCTTTCCTCTCGCCTCCCTTACCTCTCATCCGACACTTCCATCCTGCACACATTTCCTCCTGCTCCATTTGAAGGTCCAGTGGTGAGGGTTCTTGGGTAAACCTAAATACCCTCTCATTTAAAGTCTTTTACCAGGACCACATGAGTTCCTCTTTGATATCTGCCACATAGAGGAGGAGGCCGAATGAACAGGATTCACTCGATTTAAACATTTCGTCCTAAAATAACTTTTTCGTCCTCTTTAATTATGCTAGCAAAAAATGTGTTTGTGGCTTATTTTGGCTCATCATAAAACAGAAAATGAATAACTTTATGGTGGTCCTCATCTTATTTGATCTGTGCACAGCCTTTGAGATCATAATTTATTGAATAATCCTCCAAGATTAATAAAACACGAACAAAACGCTTTGTCCGCTACACACGTGCACAACATGGATCCACGATGTCATCCAGATCCAAGTCGGAGCTCCTTTTCTGCCTCGTTTCAGTTTTCTTTGGACCCAATGCAACATCCACCACCTTCTGGAAGAAATTAGCCGCAAAAAGCAACAGGGACTGAGAAACAAGACCCTGCGGGCAACGGAAACGATAATGCTAATAATCAGCGGTAGCTAGTGCGCTTTAAGCGTGTGTGTTCAGTTAGGTTAGTCGCTAACTGTTAAGTGCAATCAAGTGTCAAAAACACTCACATTGTCAGACTAAAAGGAAATCCCCCTACAATTCAAAACGATGCCCTCCGGTCTAAATTTTGGTAGAATTAGCACTTCAAAGCCAACTGGCGTCCGAAAGCCGCTTATGAAGTACCCCCGAGGCAATGTGTAAAAAGACTGACGTTGCAGGGTGCCTAATAAAAGGAAATGGGTGTGTTACAAATATCTTTACAGTCAAAAGAGTAAATCAATTTTCATGTGAAAGACAAATGGCATCTGCCTAATGACTGAAAACTGCTCAGTTATGAACTTCTACTGAGCTTGGTTGTCTCAATAAGAAAAGAAATTGTGATTTCGAGAGTGCGGTTGTGAGTTCTTTTGTCCAATAATGTCATTCTTGAGATTTCAAAGTAGATTAGACACTCACGTGAGGTCCCTGGACTCCAGTTGGCTAGTGTATTTGAGCATACGTACAGACCGTTCCGGTAATTATAGCCGCTTTATATAGCTGCGGTCTAGAGCTCATGGACGAAAAAAAAATATCTGCAGCACTCTGGCCAGAGTCTCTACAAGAATGCTGCAGCCTGGCGTGAACTCACACAGTGGGTCAACATGTCGGAAGCAGCAAGATTTTCTTGTGGTCTAAGGAAGCAGAGATATTTGTGTTTACAGTCAATTCAAATTAGTGAAGCGCTTAGGTGTTTTTTTGTTTTCTGTAAATCAAATGGAACAATTATGCAATTAGGATAACGACCCGTATCTCATAAACATGTCAAATATGAAGCGTCGTGTCGGGAAATAAGTGAAGACCACATTTGGCGTAGGTTCATAGACCATGAAAGATTTGGGTGCTTCGCGAGTTCTGTTTCGGTTCACGCGTCGGCGAAAACAAAAAAAAGCGCTTCTCCGAGTCCGTCTCTGATATAAATGAACGTCAAGCGTTTGTCGATAGCGTGTGCTCCGCCCACTGGAGGAATGTGTCTTGGGAGTGTTTATGCTGGCTGACCCGCTGTCAACTAATGCCTGTGGCCTCGGTGTTCTCAACGGCTCGAGAACGTTTCGAAAAAAAATACAAGAAAAACAATTCTAAAGGGACGTGGATGATTTTTTTGAGAGCACGATATACAGTGCTGGTCAAAAGTATTGGCACCCCTACAATTCTGTCAGATCATGCTCAGTTTCTCCCAGAAAATGATTCCAATTACAAATGATTGGAAGTAATATCTTTATTTATTTTGCTTGCAATGAAAAAACACAAAAGAGAATGGAAAAAAATTAAAACATTATAATTTTACACAAAATTCCAAAAATGGGCGGGACAAAAGTATTGGCACCCTCAGCCTAATTCTTGGTAGCACAACCTTTAGACAAAATAACTGCGAACAAACACTTCCGGGATCCATCAGTGAGTTTCTTACAATTTTAGACCATTCTTCTTTGGCCAACAGCTCCAGGTCTCAGATTTGAAGGGTGCCATTTTCAGATCTCTCCAAAGGTGTTCAATGGGATTCAGGTCTGGCTACTTTAGAAGTCTCCAGTGCTTTCTCTCAAACCATTTTCGAGTGCTTTTTTGGGTCATTGTCCTGCTGGAAGACCCATGACCTCTGAGGGTGACCCAGCTTTCTACTTTATGCTGCAAAATTTGCTGGTATTTGTCAGACTTCATAATGCCATGCACACGGTCAAGCAGTCCAGTGCCATAGGTAGCAAAGCAACCCCAAAACATCAGGGAACCTCTGCCGTGTTTGACTGTGGGGACCGTGTTCTTTTCATTGAAGGCCTCGTTTCTATGTTGATGCCTTTTCCCAAAAAGCTCTTCTTTTGTCTCATCTGACCAGAGAACATTCTTCCAAAACGTTTTTGGCTTCTTATCAGGTAAGTTTTGGCACACTCCAGCCTGGCTTTTTTATGTCTCTGGGTCAGAGGAGGGGTCATCCTGGGTATCCTACCATAGAGTCCCTTTTCATTCAGACGTCGACGGATAGTACGGGTTGACACTGTTGTTCCATCGGACTGCAGGGCAGGGAACTTGTTTGATTGTTAGTCGAGGTTCTTTATCCACCATCCGCACAATCTTTCGTTGAAATCTCTGGTCAATTTTTATTTTCCGTCCACATCTAGGGAGGTTAGCCACAGTGCTGTGGGCTTTATACTTATTGATGGCACTGCGCACGGTAGACACAGGAACATTCAGGTCTTTGGAGATGGACTTGTCGCCTTGAGATTGCCCATGTTTCATCACAATTTTGCTTCTCGAGTCCTCAGACAGTTCTTTGGCGTTCTTTCTTTTCTCCATGCTCAATGTGCACAAGGACACGGGAAAGAGGTTGAGTCAACTTTAATCCATTTTAACTGGCTGCAAGTGTGATTGAGTTATTGCCACCACCCGGTATGTGCCACAGGTAAGTAACAGGTGCTGTTAATTACACAAATTAGAGAAGTATCACATGATTTTTCAAAGGGTGCCAATACTTTTGTCCGGCCCATTTTTGGAGTTTTGTGTAAAATGATGATGACTTAATTTTTTTTCATTCTCTTGTGTTTTTTCATTGCGAGCAAAATAAATTGGTAATACTTTAAAATAACTATCCGTTTTACTAGTTAATAGATCATTAGTAAACTGTTGATAAATGATTTATTGTTGATTTGTGAAGTATTTGTCAACAGTTTGTTAAGCATTTACAGGGTGTTCCAATATGGTTGGCCCCATTCTAAATGCCCATGCTAGTTGATGGATCTTAATAAAACTATATACACTTCATTTTGAAGGTCATAAGTTTTATTGGTTAAATATACAAAGAAAAGTACAAATATTTGTTGGTTTTATGGCAGATTTTCATATATGTGCAACATGAGCGCTGCCTGCAAAATGCCTTATCAAAATGCCTTTTCTTTTGAAGTGAACAGCAATTCTTAACCTGAAAAGATAGAAATGCCAAACGTTACACACAAAAACTTGAAACGTTTCTACACAAACTGTGTTTCAGGTTAAGAACACCCTGTAAATGCTTTACAAACTGTTAACAAATACTTCATAAATCAACAATAAATAATTTATCAACAGTTTACTAATGATCTATTAACTAGTAAAACTGATAGTTATTATAAAGTGTTACCAATAAATTAAGATATTACTACCAAATCATTTGTAATTGCAATTATCTCTGGGGGGAATTAATCATTATCTGACTGAATTGCAGGGGTGCCAATACTTATGGCCAGCAGTGTATATTAAAAAAGAACGAGTAGACAAGGAACAGAATAAATGAATTTGTTTCATAGTCATTTGTGAACAGCACATATGGACGCCATGTGAAAAATCAATTATCTATATTAGCACAGAAGTGATGACATGATCACGCCTCTGATCTTCTTGGTAAATAAGTACAAATGTTGTGCTTCAAACAGTAACAGAACAAATATTCTAAAAAAAAAAAAAAAAAGATGTGTAATACATTCCTGATTGAGTTCCGAACAGTTGAGAATAGTGCAACTAAGATAAAATGCTTTTTCTTCACTAACATACAGTATGTCAATGTTCACGTCTTTACATTTTGTTGATAGTTTACAGCAAACAACCATGTTATCATCTGCAGCGCAGTCAGTCCTGGTTGCTTGATATTCTCCATCTGTTGCAAAATTCCAAACGTTACAGGGAATTTGGAGTGATTATGAAGTCATAAACTAGATTTAGAGCAGAGCACATCCTCACAGAGCCTGGCCCGCCTAAAAATATTGTTTTTTAAAAGCATTTTACAACATCACAGTGGTTGACAAAACAACTGAAAATGAAAATCTAGGCGAGCACCACAGAAAATGCTAGAAAAACCTGTTAGAAATTGCTCCATTTTTATTTTTACAGCTTTGTCTCATTAAAAACTCACTGAGGCATGGACACACGCCTGTAAATGCTTGAACTAAAGCACCAAAGATCTGGCAATGCCAGGTCATTCTTACTGGAAGCAAGCACAATGTCATGGTTTGGACGGTGAATGAAGCAAGGAGAGGATCCAAGAGTACAAAAGCAAGGCACGGTTACAAAAATGGTGAACACAAAGCCATGGCTTATACTGGTATTTCAATGAAGGGAAACTCAAGGTGTTTAAATTAAGGAAAGAAACTAGAGTGACAGAAGTCACTTTTTAAACACAAGCAGCTACAAAAGAAAAAAAACAAGAAATAGAAGCGAGATTGTTCACTAGTTGTTTTTAGCAAAGAAGGTGTCGCTAGGATGATTAGCAAAGTCTCTGGTTCAATTCAGAACAACGGAATGAAAACCGAAACATTCTTCCCGTGGATGTTAACAAGTTCGCTGATTTGCTCGTTTCGCTGTCAATCAAAAATGGATTCGGCCTCAGACAGATCATCTAATCATCTTGAAGAGGTGCAGAGCGTCCGGGCCAGCCGAGCCCACACTGACCATAGAGCACAGCGTTAAATGGGCGGGACAAACCCAGCCAACCCACCCAATGACTGGTTTCGTTTGGCAGTAGTGGAACAATGTACTCTCAACTCTGAATACGCACAGCATCCACACTGTTTAAAGGACTGTGAAGCTGTGCAATTGAACGGAAAGTAATCCACGTCGTAACCAGCGATAAGAAGCTCGTTCTGAACAAAAGTTGAGCGCGTTGTAGCGCATATAGTCTGGAGTTCCAGGCTAGCGTTCACACACCAGCATCGCTCACGTGGCATAGATGTTTCTGGTGTGTTACCGGGGAGAGAATTTTTTTCAAATATACTCTTAAAAACCTGATTCTTTTCGCCCGATTCCGATCCTCTGAAAAATGGTGCGATTTCCGATCACGTGATCGGACTGGAAAATCCCTAAGTATGAGCTTTTAAGTTCCAAAGGTGTCACAACCGATTGACTGGCAACCAATCTTGAGATTCTGGCATCCCAATTTATGGGATCTTGAACGGACAAAACTAGGGCTGTCAAAATTATCGCGTTAACGGGCGGTAATTAATTTTTTAAATTAATCACGTTAAAATATTTGACGCAATTAACGCACATGCCCCGCTCAAACAGATTAAAATGACAACAGTGCAATGCCAACTTGTTACTTGTGTTTTTTGGAGTTTTGTCGCCCTCTGCTGGCGCTTGGGTGCGACTGATTTTATGGGCTTAAGCACCCATGAGCATTTTGTAATTATTGACATCAACAATGGCGGGATACTAGTTTATTTTTTGATTGAAAATTTGACAAATTTTATTAAAACGAAAACATTAAGAGGGGTTTTAATAGAAAATTTCTATAACTTGTACTAACATTTATCTTTTAAGAACTACAAGTCTTTCTATCCATGGATCACTTTAAGAGAATGTTTATAATGTTAATGCCATCTTGTTGATTTATTGTTATAATAAGGAAATACAGTACTTATGTACCGTATGTTGAATGTATATATCCATCTTGTGTCTTATCTTTCCATTCCAACAATAATTTACAGAAAAATATGGCATATTTTATAGATGGTTTGAATTGCGATTAATTGCGATTAATTACGATTAATTAATTTTTAAGCTGTAATTAACTGTTAATTAATTAAAATGTTTAATCGTTTGACACCCCTAGTTTTGATATAAAATTTCTATAACTTGTACTCAAATTTATCTTTTAAGAACTACAAGTCTTTCTATCCATGGGTCGCTTTAACAGAATGTTAATAATGTTAATGCCATCTTGTTGATGTATTGTTATAATAAACAAATACAGTACTTTATACAGTCTGTTGAATGTATATATCCGTCTTTTCTCTTATCTTTCCATTCCAATAATAATTTACAGAAAAATATGGCATATTTTATCGATGGTTTGAATTACGATTAATTAATTTTTAAGCTGTAATTAACTCGATTAAAAATTTTAATCGTTTGACAGCCCTAGACAAAACGCTTTAGCAGAATACCGATGTCAGTCACAGAATTCTATTTCTGCAGATCAGTTGAGGTTACGTAAAAAGATGGTTTTGACTTGCTTGGCTTTTCTGGACGGATGACAAAGTATAAATAAGGCTGGAAATCACTGTCAAAGTCTGGAATGCTTTTCGGGGTTTAAAAAAAAAAAAAAAAAAAACTTCTTGAAGTGCCAGCGGGGAATTTTACTAGCAGCCGGAGGAAAACTCGGCCAGGAGCATTGCCTTTATTATGCAATAGTCACTCGGCTTTACTTTCCCTGCAATTAGGTGCATCATCGGTGTCTAAGAAAAAGCAGCACGTCCCTGCTTACGGATCTGTTAAGGCATATTCATAGCAAGATCCATTTAGCAATCTTTCTGACTTCTTCAAGTGGTTACAAATCCCTCATGTTTTCCCCCAACGGGCATATAAATGCTGAAATATTTGAAAGACTTTATCAGATGTGACTCAGAGGGGAAAGGAGGACGGACAAGCTTCGCACAGGTGCGCTCTGTGGAAAATAGCTCCCCGCCACGTAATGACTGGGTAATAGATGATGACACGGCGATAAATGCTCAACTCCCATCTGGATGGCTTGAAGGGAGCGCACTCTCATTATGGGCTTGGCACCAACTGCTGGCAAGGTAACCCCTAGTTACCCTGCCCTGTCTTAAAAGCTGGCATTATTCCTCCGTTGAGGTGGAGCTGAAGGAGCGCACAGGTGGCCCCTCGCATAAGACGCACACTGTTTGCATACAAAAACACCGGGGTGGATTTAATTCCATTCCACATCATTCAGTAATGACTTGCACCATGTCTCAAAAAGTCTGAAATGACTCAGAAGGGACCTCACGAGCTGACCTGGCAACAACTGACAAATGTCACAGTTTAGACGACATGTTGTAATTCTTGTGAGTAAAAGTTACGGAAATGAGGCTCACAAAAACAGCTATTGGTGATGGTTTTGAGACCTTTTCTGTTATTTATTGTTTGTATAGGACAATGTTTCAGATCTCAGGTGGTAAGTGCTCTGGATTTCGGATCAAACTCCAAATTGTGTGACTTTTTAAAACTTTTGTCAAATTTTTAAGATATAATACTAAACCAAAACAAAACTAACAAAGTGCCATAGAAGAAGATTGACAGTCAGGAAAAACAAAATAAAATGTCGCACTTTACACATGTTGCCGTTGTACTAGAGATGTCCCGATCACTTCATTTTCAAAGTATCAGAATCGGCAAAAAAATATCGGCCATGCCTTTTTTAAATATATATATATTTTTTAATTAAATTGTTTTCTAATTGTATTTAACATTACAGACATTATATGTTACACTCATCCAGATTCTTTAGTTTAGGCTTAAGGTAGGGTTATCAAATTTATCCCGATAATGGCGGTAATTCATTTTTTAAAAAAATGTATCACGTTAAAATATTTAATGCAATTAATGCATGCGCTGCACGATCCACTCACGCATTGTCGCGCTCAATCTGTAATGACGCCGTTTTACCTATATAGAGAGATAAAAGGCAGCGTAAAATGAGCAGAGTGAATTATGGCAGCCTTTGAGCCTTTTTTTAATTGGCTAAAGCCTTACAACCCCTCTTCCCACGATTAGGAATATCATGGGAAGCAATAAGGGGAAGCAAGGTAGCAATTGATCTTTTTCTTAACACCTTATGTTATTTCCCAACGCAGAGAAGATATATCAATTGGTAGCACTACGCACCGTCATGGTTCCACTTCCCATCATGCATTTGGGCATGGCTACAGTATCATTTACTGAAAGCTCAATGTAAGATAAGTTGTATGCCAAATATATTATGCCAGTTTGCTCTCCCACAGCTATTATACGCGCACTCCCAAGCTATTATGAAGAATACAGTTTTAGCCCATAATCATGTGCTTACCGGTGATGGCTCACATTCTGCTGATAAATAGATACACACACACAGTGGGGAGAACAAGTATTTGATACATTGGCAGTGTATCAAATACTTGTTCTCCCCACTGTATGTTGATTCATCACACAACGTCTCAGTACTTTTCCACCCAGCTACAGTACTTTGAGTGCAAATGTGTGTTCAAAACAAAGATATTTTGCCTGCTCAGGAGTGTGATTGTTAATTCAATCAAGAAGAGTGTCTGTTCAATCAGTGATTAGAATACTGCCACGTTGGACAACAGTGTTGTAACTGTATTCCGCCCATCAACAAGCCCTCAATAAAAGTTAGCAGCGCGGGGGAGTTCAGAGAGAGACTTCGATGAGACATTGGTCGCGGAACATGTCTCCTGGCTCTCCCAACCTGCAGGTTGAAAAATGTCAACTCTCTGACTCTGTCTCACTTTATGCCCTGCCTTTTGTCAGCTTGCCTTGGGTAAATAACTAAGTTAAAGAACGGGTTTTAGACCCAACACTCAACAAATACACTAGATGGCAATATTTAGTCACAATATACAAAGTCACAAGTCTTTCTATCCGTGGAGCCCTCTCACAGAAAGAATGTTAATAATGTAAATGGCATCTTGAGGATTGATTGTCATAATAAACAAATACAGTACTTATGTACTGTATGTTGAATGTATATATTCGTCCGAGTTTTATTCATTTTTTTCTTAATGCATTGCCAAAATGTATATGATCGGGAAAAATTATCGGGAATGATTGGAATTGAATCGGGAGCAAAAAAAAAGCAATCGGATCGGGAAATATCGGGATCGGCAGATACTCAAACTAAAACGATCGGGATCGGATCGGGAGCAAAAAAACATGATAGGAACAACCCTAATTGTAACAATATAAACAACAAAAAATATATACATATCGTTAGCCTCATCGCATAGTTGCCTCAATCATTTTTCGGCCAAATTATGATATCTACTTTATGCTTCTTTCAATTCTGCCTTTCTGCTTATATCCTTGGCCAATCACAACACTTTTTAGAAACCAAAACAATAGCAATATGAAAGGCCAATTTGTTTTGAAACAAATGTGTTTATTCTTGTTTTCCAAAACCAGTGAAATACGATTTAGGCAATTATGCTATGAGCAATGTTCCCTCTAAGTTGGACGCGTGCGCAATCGCGCACTGCTTGCACAAACTCAGCGCACAAAGAAATTGATGCATCGCACAAAATAAATTCAAAAGAAGCGTATTGTAGTCTTACTAGGACTACTGTCTGCGCCGCAGCAAGACACTCCTATCGGTGCGTTCGATACTCAACGCAACGCTCCCATTAGTGCGTTCCATATGCCAATGCGACGCTCTTATTGGTACGTTCGATACGGCAAAGCGACGCTCCCAATGGTGGGTTACTAAACCATGTATACAGTTGTGAGGTGCCTGACCTGGGTGGGTGCGGAGAAAAATAAAGACTATGCTGATTTACGGAAGCCACATTCCACTGTCAATTTTTACAAGCGCTACGGTATTAGTTAATATCTCATTTTAGAACTGATATCATCTAGTTAATTAGACCAACAAAATCGTTTCTGTACCATTTTGCAACGTAACTCAATGAGCACCAGGTGTCAAGCCAATAATGTTACACAGTTCATTTCACTTACGCTACGCAGCCCATAAGTGCCTTGCAGGTTAGCTAGCCAACAACAGTGCAGCGGAGTAGAGACGCAAATGCTAACCCCTTTCATGGCGAAAGGAATGGCAGCGATACTACACTCATCAAACCAAAATGTAAAAAAGAAATGTGGTTCTTTTAAGATGGAATGGCTGTCAGAGTACAGTATGTGCTTTATTTTTTTAATTTTTAACCTGTCCTGTATACTGTAGCTGCTTAGACAAGGACAATAGGAATCTTGAGGGTCTTTATTGTCTGAACAGTTTTAATGTGGGAGTTTAATATACTCCCATTGTGGCTGTTCATTATGTTTTATTTATTAACTCACCTCTGCCACAATTGGACCTTTTCCCGGCCAAAGCAGGACTCATCCCATGGTTATAGCAGGACTCTCACATCTCATGAACAATGATACTTTTGTCTTTTTCATTTTAGGTGGGCCAATTCAATTAAAAGTAAACTAATGCAAATTGCTGCTGGATTTCCATTCTTTTAATAAGCCACGTAACTTGCTATGATCCAAGGTTTAGAACAGGTGTGATACTGGTGTGTGGTCACAGCGCACTCATCTGATGTTGCTCACAGTGGTCCTCAGTTTGCTCAAGGAGCTTGTGTGTCTGCTCAGACACATGGAAAATTAGAGGGAACATCGGCTATGAGGCTAACAATGTATATTTATCAGTTAAAGGTATAACAATTAATGGACCTGGATCTATGTGTTAAGCAAAATGAATCAAAACGTAAAATATCTATGAATATCGTCATCTTTTAGATCTGACATTTCGTCCCAAAAAAATGTCAAAATTGTCATACACATCAAAATTACTTTGTAAAATCGGCAAATATTCTACAGTTGTCCAAAGAATCTTTATCGTATCATCATGAAATTGGTGATTTAAACGCCTAGTATTTAGGGATGACAGCAAAACTCATGCATGGACAGTATATATATTAGAAAAGAATTTTAAAAAATGAATTTTGAAAAATGGTGTTCAATATGTTACTTCAGTAAGGATATTCATGATTCAGTCCGATTTTTACAGTACTGTCCAATGAACAGTGTTGTTAATAACGGCGTTACAATATAACGGCGTTACTAACGGCGTTATTTTTTTCAGTAGTGGGTAATCTAATTAATTACTTTTCTCATCTTGGCAACGCCGTTACCGTTACTGAGGACGGAAAGGCATGCGTTACTATATTGGTCGAAAAGTCTGAGGGAGACGGACTCACCGAGACGACAGAGCAGAGCAGGAGCTGGGAGGAGGCAAGAAAGTTGTGACGCCGAACAAACGCGATGCTAGGTAGCTCCAATAATACATGTTGTAGCCGATAGCCGGACAAACTACGCCCGCATGTTATGGTAGATATGGTAGACATGGTAGATATCACATGTACTGTATATAGATATAACTAGATGCAAAATAACAGCCGCCATCTTAAAGCAGTAGGCTTTTTAGGACGGCTCTGTTGTAGAGAACCTTCCTCGCGAACCTAAGTAACTTTTTATCTAAAATACTTCTAAATCGGCAAAATCTTGACTTGAATCTATCTTTAAATGATGAAACAGTTTTAAAACTTTCATATGTCGAAAGTAGAGAGAAGGGAACTTATGCAATAATGGGAGCAATTTTAACAACTTTTAACAGTTGATTCAGGGTAAAGGGTAAATTAGGGTAAAGAATTGGGCTCGGGCCAATTGTACCAAAAACCTCCACAAAAAACTTCACATAGTGTGGCCAATGTTTTTTTTTTTTTTTTTTTTTTTTTTTTTAAAAAAAAAAAAAAAAGTAATTATCACCAATTACTTTGCCAAGTAACTGATTACTCTTACATTCAGGTAATTGAGTTAGTAACGCAATTACTTTTTGGGAGAAGTAATTTGTAACTATAATTAATTACTTTTTTTCCATAAGATTAACAACACTGCCAATGAATAGAGAACAAAAGACTTGTGCAGGCTCAGGTTCATTCAACAGATAAGTTGGATCATTGTTTTGAAAGTAAATGTAAATATCG
This sequence comes from Corythoichthys intestinalis, assembly GCF_030265065.1. Classification (NCBI taxonomy): domain Eukaryota; kingdom Metazoa; phylum Chordata; class Actinopteri; order Syngnathiformes; family Syngnathidae; genus Corythoichthys; species Corythoichthys intestinalis. Next base: position 962,558 of record NC_080416.1, read on the forward strand.
GCACTAAAGATGTCCCGATCGATCAGGATGCCGATCGATCGGGACCGATCACGTCATTTTCAAAGTATCGGAATCGGCAAAAAATATGTATGTCTATGTATATATCTATGTTCTTTCCCAACGCAGAGAAGATATATCAATTGGTGCCCCTACGCACAGTCATGGTTGCACTTCACATCATGCATTTGGTAAATAGTTAAATGGCTGCAGTATCATTTACTGAAAGCTCAACAAATACACTAAATGGCAATATTTAGCCACAATATACAAAGTCACATTTATCCTTTAAGAATTACAAGTCTTTCTATCCGTGGATCCCTCTCACAGAAAGAATGTTGGCAATGTAAATGCCATCTTGAGGATTTATTGTCATAATAAACAAATACAGTACTTATGTACTGTATGTTGAATGTATATATTCGTCCGAGTTTTATTTATTTTTTTCTTAATGCATTGCCAAAATGTATATGATTGGGAAAAATTATCGGGAATGATTGGAATTGAATCGGGAGCAAAAAAAAAAAAAGCAATCGGATCGGGAAATATCGTGATCGGCAGATACTCAAGCTAAAACAATCGAGATCGGATCGGGAGCAAAAAAACATGATCGGAACAACCCTAATCGGCACCATATCTCTTAACATGTCTTCTGTTTAGCTCCTTAGCTAGTTGTTTAGATAGCTATTTTTCTTCTTAGCTTGGAGAATACACGTTTACATAAATTTCTAAATTGTGTCACATTTCATTTTGTAGTTACTGACATGGCAAAAAGGTCAACAAGTACAGTAACAACAAACATTTAGAGGAACAACTACTGCGTAAAACGAAAAGCACAGGCCGTCTCATGCCGGTCAGCCTTGTGGTTTTCATGATGCAGTGAAGTCGGACTTGCTTCTGCTTTTAGATGCTATTCGGAGCCACGCAGGCGCTAACTACCACTGGTGCAGTGTGCGGAATGTCTATCATTTAGGAAGAAATGAACCTTGGAAAAGAGCTGAACCCTGATGAGCATATGGGGACTTTGGCTTGTAAGGGGAAAAAATGGAATGATGGCAAAGGCTTCCACTGGGTAATTTTGTCATTTTAGACAGAGGGTGTGGAAATGTACTAGCAGCATTCAATCGTGTCCAGACATCTAAATGTGGCCGCCGTCAACCACAGACGGAAAGCGTCTGCCTTTATAAATTCCTTGCCCAGAAAACTGCTCGCAAGACAACAGAGCACCTTTCGAAATTGCTGCGATTGTACTAAAAAACAACACAAATGGTGTTTGGACTATCAGATTCACAGGAGCCCTATCACCTGTAAACACCTGCTGTCAGGATTTAATATAATATCAAAAAATATCGGTATCAGTTTTGTGCCAGTTTGTACAGTATGCTGTGTTAGAAGTTAATGTACCAGCCTGCAGCCTTTGTGCATAACTGCTGTGCTTAGAGTGACCACTAGGTGTCTGTAATGAAACTAAACTACAATGCTTATGATTTGCTAATCAAGAAAGACCCTAATCACTCATGGTGCACACATAAAATGAATAAATGAAAAGTAATGAATTATTATATTACTCATCACTTATAACTAATACATAACCAGAAATAAATAGTCATTAAGAAAAGTAATACAACACATACTTATAATTAAAAAATATCCCTCAAAATACATTTTGGGAATTGTCATTGCATTGGCATGTCCTATGATTCTGCCTGCATATGTAATGCTTTAGTCACCCCCTTGTGGCTTTTTGGGGTACTGAAGGAATCTGACCTTTCAGCCAGACTGCCGGAATCACGCCAGCCGAATCGCCGGACCCGCGCCAGCGCAGCTCCAACGACCCGTGCCGGTGGAACACAGACAACCCGGCCAAAAGGCCAATTTCCGCGCGTTCATCTTAGTCTCAACCCCTTGTACTGACTCCATTTTGAAAGCTGGAAAAAGTCTTCAAAGCACAAGTTGACAATTTAGTTAGGTCGACAGCGATCAAACAGCAAAGCGAAACAGACTCAGACGAGGAGGCAGACTTGTTCCAAGGTCACCATATAACAAGTCAACAAAAGGTTCCCGAGAAAAATGACAACAATTAGTTAAACATTGTCTTTTTGAAGGCTCTCGTGGGGTGGGCTCTGGGCAGAAGAAGGGTATGTTTGGGCGTTCTTTAGGATTATTGTCTGTTTGTGGATTGGACAGGAAGATTTGGGAGTTACTATTGTCAGGGCAACGAGGCTTGTGGATTTTTTCCACCTCAGCGTCAAAGGGGCTCTTGGAGTCTTATCAGTCGTGTTATCAGTTGGATACCGAACGTTCCTTGTGTTGGGATAGGGCGTCCCGCCATTTGTTCTGGGCTGTCCGTTAGTTACTGTTGTCAGGGCAACGAGGGTTGTGGATTTTGCCACCTCAGCGCAACGTGACTGCTGAGAGTTCACTTTTTAGTCGCAGGTTCCACCTTATTGGATGTTCCTTGTCAAGCCAAGATGTCCCGCCATCTGTTCTGGACTGTCCGGAAGAACTGATTGCAGGAGACAACCTTGTTGTGATTTAGGGCTATACAAATAACATTGAATTGAATTGAGTTGGTGGTGCAGACGTGGGCTTACAGATGTCTTGCCTCATCAGCATCAATCTTGCTCAGTCAGTTGCAAGACGCACGCGTTGGGCTTCCGTGATAAGAAGGCGTCATATACCTGTTATGCCCTATGTCAAATATATTCTGCTTGTTTTCCTTAAACTATGACATAAGTGCTATTTATTTTATGTTGGGTGCGGTAGAGTGTTAACAATTTATTTGGGTTATTCCTTTTGGATCATTTCCATTTATCTTATTTAAATATGGGACATTTTTTTAGACACTTTTACTTACTAAGTTGTTCTCTTATTTTTCACAGAATATTTAAATTATTTTATTTGGAAAACCTTGAAGTTGTTACATTTATCATTATTAAAGCATTTACAATGCAATTAGCAATGATATGTCCACATCCATGACCGCATATATTGGTATAGGATTGATATCGGTATCAAATTTTGGAGTTGGACAACATCGGTTATCAGTTAAAAAGTTGCACAACTCTAGTTAGGATCACTGTTTAGATAACTCAACCAGAGTGAGTCATGATTGACGCAATTCAGGTTTGCATGTTTAAGAAACTCATGCAACAATCATGAGAAAAGAATTATTGAAACACTGATGGGTGGCCCTCTTCCTCTTTTTGTGGTAGGAAGTGCATCGTGAATCAGCCAGTCAGATCCGCAAGCGATCCGGTCAATTCTGTTCTAAACCGTCTCTAAACTACGACACGCCACCAAAATGACAGGACGCCACAGTTACAACACTTGATGTCATTACTGGTGAGTTTTTGTTTGTGGGTTACTCAAAGTTCACAACTTGCAAAACGTTTTTTTGTGTAACTTTGCACTTGCATTCAGGGCAGAGGGCAAGGCAAAACCAGACGACGTAATGTCAGTCGGCGTTCCCATTGCGCACGGTATGTTAAGAGTGTGAGCTGCTCGGAGGAAGACAGACTTCAGGATGGGTAACATGATGCGAGGCGTAAGCACCTGTAACAGCCTTACTAGCAGGGATGACAGCACTGTTTGGAAAGGTAAGATCTCCCCACAAGTTACTTAAAAACAATGTTAAGATTGCTAGTACAAGCCACTTTTACAGTGACAATTAAAGACAAGGCAAAGCAAAGGATTTAAAATCTTTGGTGTGACTGATTGATGTTAACCTTAAATCAGAGGTTATCATCTGTTTTTTTTTTTTTTTTTGAAATCTGGTCCAACCTCCAGGCTCCGAGGACGACTTGGCGATTGTGCTTTCCGACTACCCCAATTCTGACATCAGTGAACCTATCTTCAGGATTGGAGAGAAGCTCAACATTGTCACTAGGTATGCAAAAACTGGAATTGACACTCTGCTGAAGCCTATCCGTTCGACATTGGGCGAGAAACCTCTGAACTGGTTGCCAGCTTATCGCAGGGCATATACACACGCAATTTATACTCTCATTCACATGAACAGAGTCCTCAACCAAGCTAATCAGAGCTGTCAACAGACTTGCAGGGACCCGGGGACAAGAGACCATTATAGGGCCCCCCATCCCACCCCTGCCACCGCCTTGTATCGACAACATACGCAGTACTTTTAACGCTTTGCAGGCAATGACAGTGTAAATTTTCAAATTATTTCATTTGAGATGGACAGTTAAATTTAACAGACCGTAGTGTGATGTGACACAATATAAACAAACAATTTCCATCTATTGTCCCATGTAGGCTACGATACAATACAACTGAGAGTGCTATGCCTGCCTGCTAAACAACAAAACAGTATAACTAAACATGCTGGGCCTGCCCCCTCCACATCCTTGGGGTTATCAAGCCCTCAAACAGTGACGCTCCTAGATTTTTTGACAGCAAAGATAGGCTACACGCGTCCGGTGAGAGACTCGAATCGGGCTTTGGTCACGGTGATAGGGAATGTAAATGTTCAGTGTTAGCGGCTGTTGTTCACTTACTGACATCACCATCCACAGCCTAATTCTCTGGCTTCTTGTCCACCTTTTAAAAACATTTGTTCTCGTTCACCTCTATGATCTTCATCTCTTTTTCTTTTCTTCATGATGACTCGCCATGTTTGCAGTTTATAACAATGACTAGGGTTGGGCATCGAGCATCGATGGGAACCGGTTCTATCAGTCCGATGCTCCCGGAATCGTTCGAATTTTAGAATTTCAATTCCATGTTTCGATGCCTTGACCGCCGAGCGGAAAAAAATTGCTCAAGTTCAAAGACTGATATTTATATTTGGGCTGTCAAAATTATCGCGTTAACGGGCGGTCATTAATTTTTTAAAATTAATCACGTTAAAATATTCGACGCAATTAACGCACATGCCCCGCTCGAAACAGATTAAATTGACAGTGTCATGTCCATTTGTTACTTGTGTTTTTTTGGTGTTTTTTCGCCTTCTGCTAGCGCTTGGGTGCGACTGATGGGTTTCAGCACCATCCATGAGCATTGTGTAATTATTGACATCAACAATGGCGAGCTACTAGTTCATTTTTTGTTTGAAAATTTTTACAAATTTTATTAAAACGAAAATATTAAGAGGGTTTTAATATAAAAATTCTACAACTTGTAATAACATTTATCTTTTAAGAACTACAAGTCTTTCTATCCACGGATCGCTTTAATAGAATGTTAATAATGTTAATGCCATCTTGTTGATTTATTGTTATAATAAACAAATACAGTACTTATGTACAGTATGTTGAATGTATATATCCTTCTTGTGTCTTATCTTTCCATTCCAACAATAACTTACAGAAAAATATGGCATATCAAATAGATGGTTTGAATTACGATTAATTCCGATTATTTCTAAGCTGTGATTAACTCGATTAAAAATTTTAATCATTTGACAGCCCTAATTTATATACAAGTTAAAATTAGCCCTGTGAGAAGTTCATATAATTTAAAAAAAAATCATTGAGAAGTTAAGACTAACATATAAACCATGCATTTTTAAAATTTTTTTTTATCCTGCCTCTTAAAAGAATCGGAATTGATAATCATTCGGAACTGGAATCGAAACGTGGAATCGTAATTGGAACTGGAATCATTCAAATTCAAACGATGCCCAACCCTCACAATGACAGATTTTAATTTCCCGCTTCAGGGCACTCACGTAGTGTAGAGTGCACCAGAGCGGGGTCAAACCATTCTCTGCTAAGACAGAGGGAGGGGGGGGTGTTGTGCAAAAAAAGTAAAACAAAAAAAATATTTGATATATTTAATAGGTTAAAGTTTTTAAGTGTACAGTGGGGAGAACAAGTATTTGATACACTGCCGTTTTTGCTGGTTTTCCCACTTGCAAGCCATGTAGAGGTCTGTAATTTGTATCATGAGTTCTCTTCAACCGTGAGGGACGAAATCTAATACAAAAATCCAGAAAATCACGTTGTATGATTGTTAAATAATAAATTTGTATTTAACTGCATGAAATAAGTATTTGATACATTACCAACTAATAAATATTTCAGCTCTTAGTTCTTTTTTAAGAACCCCTCCTGTTCTCCACTCATTACCGGAAGTAACGGCACCTGTCTGAACTTGTTACCTATATAAAAGACACCTATCCACATGCTCAAACAAACAAACTCCAACCTCTCCACAATGGCCAGGACCAAAGAGCTGTGTAAGGACATCAGGGATAAAATAATAGACCTGCACAAGGCTGGGATGGGCTACAGGAAAACAAGCAAGCAGCATGGTGAGAAGGTAACAACTGTTGGAGCGATTATTAGAAAATGGAAGAAGTTCAAGTTGACGGTCAATCTGCCTCGTTCTGGGGCTCCATGCAAGATCTCACCTCGTGGGGCATCACTGATCATGAGGAAGGTGAGAGATCAGCCCAGAACTACACGGCAGGACCTGGTCAATGACCTGAAGAGAGCTGGAACCACAGTCTCGAAGAAAACCATCGGAAACACATTACATCGTCATGGATTAAAATCCTACAGCGCACGCAAGGTCCCGCTGCTGAAGCCAGTGCATGTCCAGACACGTCTGAAGTTTGCCACTCTGACCATCTGGATGATCCAGAGGAGCAATGGGAGAAGGTCATGTGAACGGATGAGACCAAAATTGAACTTTTTGGTCTAAACTCGGCTCGTCGTGTTTGGAGGAAAAAGAAGGATGAGTACAACCCCAAGAACACCATCCCAACCGTGAAACATGGGGGAGGAAACATCATTTTTTGGGGCTGCTTCTCTGCCAAGGGTACAGGACGACTGCACCATATTGAGGGGAGGATGGATGGGGCTATGCATCGCCAGATCTTGGCTGACAAACCTCCTTCCTTCAGTGAGAGCCCTGAAGATGGGTCGTGGCTGGGTCTTCCAGCATGACAACGACCCAAAGCGCACACAGCCGAGGCAACTAAAGAGTGGCTCCGTAAGAAGCATCTAAGGGCCCTGGAGTGGCCTAGCCAGTCACCAGATCTGAACCCGATAGAAAATCTATGGAGGGAGCTGAAAGTCCGTGTTGCCCGGCATCAGCCCCGAAACCTGAAGGCTCTGGAGAAGATCTGCATGGAGGAGTGGGCCAAAATCCCTGCTGCAGTGTGTGCAAACCTTGTCAGGGACTACAGGAAACGTTTGGTATCTGTAATAGCAAACAAAGTTTTCGGTACCAAATATTAAGTTCGATTTTTGTGATGTATCAAATAATTATTTCATGCAATTAAATGCAAATTTATTATTTAAAAATATTACAACGTGATTTTCTGTTTTTTTTTGTATTAGATTCCGTCCCTCACAGTTGAAGAGAACTTATGATACAAATTACAGACCTCTACATGCTTTGCAAGTGGGAAAACCAGCAAAATCGGCAGTGTATCAAATACTTCTTCTCCCCACTGTATATATATATATAATATTTAATCAGACAATGATTTAAATCAAAAAGAAAGATGTAAATGTAAAGTAAAATAAATTAAGGGTCATTCATTCAGGGGCCCCTATGGTCCTGAGGCCCGGGACAACATACCTGATTGCCCCCCCCCCATCGACGGGAACTACCAATATGCTATGCTTGTGCTGTGTTTCACCTGTCAGTAAACTGACATTTCTGTATCTGTACACGAGCTGTTTTCTTGTATTCTTCTGTTTATTGGTGCTAAAATTAGGGTGCGCGTTATAAACGGGTACAATAATTTAAATTTGGGGTGCGCAGTATACACGGGTGCACCTTATATTCGGGAAATTAAGGTATTTGTTTTTTGTTGCTGTAATTTGGCTCTTTCAACATTTTGGGTTGCCGACCTCTGACCTAACCAAATGTCTGATTTGACCATGAATAATGGAGGAGTAGCAATTTTAGTTAGTGTCCTCACAGAAAAACAAAGCAAGTGAGATCTGCTGCCCTTTCTGCAGGAAGTCGAAATACTATTTTAGACCAATGTCTCGAGCCCTTGCACTCTCAGAAACAGCAGTTCAGGGAAGTTCTGACTATTTCATGTTAATACAATACTATATAGAGTCTTTGGACAACAATACGATATTCACAAATATTACAGTCTGCTACAAGTCAGTTGAATTTAATTCCATTCAAGGGTATTTGATTGTTTTAATAAATGTGTGCACATTTAACACCATTTAATCTGATTTAGTAATAAACTACTAAGCATTTTTTTGGGCCATTTTTTTGCCGAAATATTTTCGACATCGGATTGCAAAAAATTCTTTGTGATAAATGTAATCAATGTTTTGATCAATTTTTGAGTATGCTTAACATATCATCATATTAATCCAAAACAATTCATTTTTACACCCGTTTCTTTCCAGAGAGGCCTACTGGTGTAAAGTCCGTTCGCTCTGTACGGGAAAGGAAAATTTAATTCCCAGAAATTTTGTGGCAAAATTGTATCACGGGTAAGTACAACTTAACAACAAACCCCCAAAAATTGCAAGAGGAGGTGCTATAGGGTCATTTATTTTTGCCCTATCAGGTGGCTTTTCGAAGGCGTGACGAGGCAGAAGGCCGAGGAGCTTCTACGTCTACCCGGGAACAGAGTAGGCTCCTTTCTGGTACGGGAGAGCTCCACAGAGCGAGGTGAGTTGATCTGATAATATCGACCGATAGAAGCATTTAAAATAATATCAAAAAATCGGCATCGGTTTTGCGCTAATATGTATGTTGGCTTAAAAGTTAATGTACATGGGCTGGTCACAGCAGCTATGCTTAGAATGACCTCTAGATGTCTCTAAACTGAGATGCTTGGGATTTGCTAAGTGAGCAAACACCATTTGCATTTATGGTGCACAAATAAAAGTAAATATAAACTCATCCATACACTTCATAATGTATTGACGGCTCAGATCGGTCATGCACCGCACCTCGCATTAAAGTAGGGGGCCGCCCACATCAAGAGGAGCTATTCACAAACAAGCACGCAGCGATCTAACGCCGGATTTCTGTTGCAAAAGTACGAAAGCTGTACCGCATACAAACAGGCAGGATTGTCTCAGGAGTGATTTGTCCCATAAATTAAAGTAATTATTATATTTTTCGTAACATGCATGCATTTTAAAAAGTTGTGAAAAAATTCAACGGGAGAAATTAGCCGCTACGGCATTGGCATCATAGTTCGCAATATTTACGGAAAATAAATGCTAACTGCACAGTTTTTTTTGCTTTTAACCAAGAATCGAGACTGTTTTACTACTACTACTCTCACCAACAGACTAGCATTGTACTTGAAATATTTACGTAAAATAAACGCTTACTGTACGTTTTTTTTTTCGCTTTCAACCAAGAATCAAGACTATACTACATCCATATCTATGAAGAATTCGGGGACACAATAATTTTCACGGGAAACGCTCTGTTTACATCAGGCGGCCGCTAGCTACATTTACTAACAGACTAGCATTGTACTTCAACGTATTAAGTAAAATAAATGCTAACTGCATGTTTTTTCTTGCTTTTAACCAATAATCGAGACTGTTTTACGTCCATATCTATAAAGAATTTGAGGATTTAAGCATTTATTCACAAGAATTTTCACTGGAAAAGCTCTGTTTACTTCAGACGGATGCTAGCTACATTTACTAACAGACTAGCATTATACTTCAACATATTAAGTAAAATAAATGCAGTTTTTTTTGTCGTTGTTGCTTTTAACCAAGAACTGAGACTGTTATATGTCCACACCTATAAAGAATTCAGGGATTTAAGCATTTATTTACAAGAACTTCCACCGGAAAAGTGGCCGCTTGCTACATTTACTAACAGACTAGAATTGTAGTTCAACATATTTACGTAAAATTAACGCTAACTGCAAGTTTTTTCTTCTTCTCGATTTTAACCCAAAATTTAGACTGTTTTACATCCATATTTATAAAGAATTTGGGGATTTAACTATTTATTCAGACGAATTTTCAACGAAAAAAGCTCTTCGTCTGTTATTCCACTCTGTCAGCTTTGACAGCCTCGCCAACAATGCAGGCCCCCTACTTATCGGCCCCATGTCCCGTCAATACATTATGAAGTCTATGACTCATCGCATATAACCACTGTGTCACCAGAAAGAAATACGAAGAAAAGTAATAACACACATAATTTATCATTAAAAACTGTGCAAAACCTCAGCAAAATGGTCACTCATTGACATTATCTGGTTCTATTTGCCTGGATTCGTAATGCTTCACGTCTCCTAGTAGCACTTTGGGGTAACTACTGTAAACGTGATTTATTTGTCAATTATTCCTTTCATTTCATTTTGGACATTTTAGCTCATTTTGTGTTAAGTCCACGATTACATGTATCAGGACGGGTTTGCTATCTGAATTGGATTTTTGGAGTTGCACAAAATTGGGATATTAAAAAGTTATTATTCTGCTATTAAGCATGCATTGTTATTGCATTAGTTGGTGGATTCAAACATGAAGACTAGCACTTCTAGCCTTTCATAACACATGTATACAATGATTAAGCATGTGAGATAAATGATCTGCGTTACAGCACACGGCCATGAAGTTCTGCTTTTTAATTAAAAAAAAAGAAAAAGAAAAACTGCCTAAAAGAACTGGACTCTGACCTTGGAATTACAGTATAACTGGAAATTTCTGACTAAATTTAAATGTATGTTGTGCGTTCTCAGGTGCGTATGTGCTGTCAGTCAAACACAGCACCATACGGCACTATCGTATCTCCCGATTGGACAACCATTGGTACTACATATCCCCGGGCCTCACTTTCCAGTGTTTGGAAGACATGATCAACTACTACTCTGGTGAGGGAGTAAAAAACAAACAAAAACAAAATGCAGGACTGTGATGAGGCTTGACAGTGACTTGTTTCTCATTGAAAGATTTTGAACACGGCCTGTGCTGCGTGTTGACATCACCGTGTCAGTCCAACCAAACGGTGGCCCCGGCAGACGCTCCGCCGGTCGTCATGAGACGTCACAAGAAAAACGACAGGTAAAGCCGAGTGGCGGTGATCACCGTGCAGACGCACTCGTTTATTCCCTAAACATCTTCTTAACCAGGATACAGCCGACAAGCAGTGGCAGCAACGATGCCATGCTGAGCTACGGCGTAAGGAACAGCATGGCCGCCTACCTGTCCTTCTCCGGGTGCGAAGAAGCCCAAAGCATGAAAGCAGGAAGCAGGCGGAAGAAAAGCAAATCTGTTTACTTGCTCCCTGAAAATGGCCCGATGAACCTTGACTACCGTGATATTTAATTCCTGCCGTGCAGACACCCGCCCCCTCAAGGGAGACTGCACTAGTCAAAAAGAACTGAAACCATCAGATTTGACTGGCAAAAGTTTCCACAATCGAGTACGGTCATCATTTGAACCTTTTATGACCAAGACATTCTGACATATTTATATTTAAGTTTCCCCAAAATCGTCAGGCCTGACTTGGTTATCTGCTGAATTTTCCCTCTGTCACTGGACTATCCACAGTCTCATTTACATAACTCAAAGTTTCTGTGACATTCTAGCCAAGGGGCCAGCAACCGGTGGCTCTTGGAACCCGCTGATGCAGCTCAGTTTTATATTTACTGTATGTATAGAGAATATATGGTATATATTAGGCCTGCAGTTATCGATTATTTTAGTAGTCGATTAATTGATGGACTAGTTAGTTCGAGTAATCGGATAAGGAACATTTAAAAAACAAATCAAAATACCTGACCTGAGCCTCAAACGGCATAAAAAGAGGATATATGTGCAACAAAAGAGCAATTGACTAACTTACATAGCAAAAGTCCACTAGTTTAAATGCTATAACATTTTACAATACTCTTAATAGTTAAAACACATTCCCACAAAAAAACGGCTAAATATACCTTCAAACTAAATTATGAATGCATTAATAAAATATTAGCTCAAACAAAAACTTAACAGGGAGCAGCTGGATTCAGCCATGTGAAATGAGGCAGACTAGAGGGCAGTGTATCCACCCAAATCAATAAAACTATATGCAAATACTTTCAAAACAAACCATTACAACGCCACCTTAATTAAACGAATACTTGAGGCAGCAACATTTAATTCGAATATTTTTTTTCTAATCGAATACTCGAGTTAATCGATTAATCGTTGCAGCACTATTTAATCGAAGGAATCTGACCTTTTAGCCAGATTGCCGGAATCACGCGGCGGACCCGCACTGGCGCAGATCCAACGACCCGGGCCGGCGAAACCCAACAACCCGGCCAAAATGCCAAACTGACCGCACGTTCACCTTAGTCTTAAAGTGCGTATGACACCAAAAAGCATGTTTATTTCATATTTCACACTGTGTTTTCTGCTCCTGAATGAATTGGACCACTTGGATGTGCGTGGAAGCGATCATTTTATATATTTAGTTTTTGAATCCCGCGCCATGAAAATGAAACTTACGGCTCCAGTCTCGGGTTTAGGACTAATGCGAATGTGACGTCACCCGGGTCAGCATCTCACAATACAGCATTGCTTTATAGCATGCAGATTTTGCGGATTAATTCGTTTATTTTTCGCATCACGCCAGCCAAATGTGCTGCAGGCTTTTGTAGCTGCACCAGGGAGAGGCGTGTGAGCCAACTGTGGGACCATTGGACTTACGAGGAAGGGAGTAAACATCGTGTTTTGGATTATGTCAAATACTGGGATCATGACACACGTTTTAATACGGAGGTTGCTTGCATTTTGTGGCTGATTGTCCACCAAAAATGCCACTCGGCCGACGAGTTGTCACACATTCCCCGCTGGGAGTGTGCTATATTTGGCTTATTGCCCTCTTCGTGTGCCCAGTGTTCTGTCAAATTTTCCACCCCATCAGAAATTGCAACTCTGTGTTAAAAATGGCCGCAAATACAGCGATTACAAAGTAAACACTACAAACTTCCTTAAAATAAAGGACTTAAGTTTGATCATGGATAGACATGTAGAAAAGTTCTCCTCAGACACATCCTGCCATGTTAGCTGCACAACAACTGCATGCCGCTCTCTTACCATTTGTCTTCGCTGTGTAGTTAAGCATTAATTTACGCCATAATCGTGTTGACCGTGTGGCAGCTACGTGTTCCTCCAACATCAGCCGGTTTGTCCGGTGGTAACTCTCCAGCTGCTTGCCCGGCAAACGAGCTCTCCTGCCCGCAGCAGGGGACGAGCTGTAACTTGCTCGCCGCCGGGCGGGTTGCCGGTCAGCGAAGACAATTGACAACCCCGCCGCCGTGTGACATGATCCCGGGTAGTTTTGAATTTGTAGGTAGTTTGGAGACTCAGGGTCACCATATCACAAATCAACAAAAGGTTCCCAAAAAAACATGACAACGATTAGTGAAGCATTCAGTCTTTTAAAGGCTCTGGTGAGTCGGGCCGTGGTCCGAAAGAAGGTGTGTTTGGCCGTTGTTTAGGATAATCTTCTATTGCAGTTTGGGCTGTTTAGTTCATGCGTCACAGTTGCTAAGTCACCGTTACTGAGGCAACCGCAGAGGGAGATTTTGCCCGCCTCAGCGTCAAAGGGGCTCTTGTCAGTCATTTTATCAGTCGGATATCGGATGTTCTCCGGTGTTTCTTGTGTTGGGACTGGACTTCCCGCCATTTGTTCTGGACTGTCCTGAAGAGCTGATTGTGGGATTTGGTGTTGCAGACCTGGGCTTGTAGATGTCTTGCCTATTACCTGGTTGTCAGCGTCCATCTTGCTCAGTCAGCTGCATGACGCACGTGTTGGGCTTCTTTGGTCAGAAGGAGACATGTATCTCTTATGCCCTATGTCAAATATATTCTGCTTGTTTGCTTGTTTGTTTTTTTAAACATGATGTAAATGCTATTTATTTTATATTGGGTGTGTTAGAGGAATACAGTAAATAGGAGAAAAGATGGTATTCCCTGATAGAACACATTATATTAAGTGTGTTATAGTAATACAAACAGTCAAACAGTAAATACGAGAAAACATACTATTACTTCATTTATTCTAGCACTCGCGAGATATAACAAAGAAGGTTAACTTTCCTTCAGTAGGCGAATTAAGTCAGGCATATGGTATTGTGTGTACATTCATGAAGGTCATGAATTCACCAACTATGTAAAGTCACGGTTGAAGGCGCACCCTCAAGTGTACACTTTCTGAGTGGCACCCGTGACTTTACAGAGTTGGTGAGCCCATGCTTGCGTGAGTGTTCTGTGAATAACAACGTGTAAAAGCTGAGCACTTCTTCTGCTTACTAAAATATGTTTAAACTCTTGTTAAGTCAAATATACACCACAGAACATTTATATATTTATAGTCGAGTCCATATATGTGTGTTGGTTTTTTCTGTGGAAACTGTCGGAATGGCCCTTTGAGTGTGAAAGTTTGCCGACCCCCGTTCTAGCCTAACACCTGCTGTATCCTATTAGATGATTGTGTCTGCACAATGTAAATATTGAGATATTTTAACAAAAGCAAACAAATCTTTGCACTTTATATGTACAAACAAAGTGTCTAAAAAAACAAGTTTGTGCTGATGAGCGTTGAAGTACTGTATAATAAGTATGGCTGAGAATGTAAACAATTGCGTGAGCCAGCCGTTCTGTCAGCCAGTGGGAAAAAAGTTGAGTTGTTCAAACGGGAGCTGTCTCTTCTTCTTCTTCTTAAAAAAAAAAATCATCTTTGAGGATAAACTCACACATCACATCCATATGAAACAAACCAACAATGTGTTAGTAAACTTCTCCACCAACGCAATACAACCCACATCACTTTACTGTATACAGCACCATCATACTGTAGATATTTTGTCAGAAAAGTACCTTTCAAAGTTGTTCTTACTCAATGTTGCTGTTTTGTGTGAAATGTATTGACACAAGTGAGGTTAGCCAAGAGTCTTATGTTGTGTTGAAACTAGGGCTGGGCTGTCCAGCCCCCAAAAAAATAAAAAAAAATTTTGTCCCACATTATATGAGCTCAATTCTTTTCACACTCATTTCAATGCTTTTTACATTTTTTATGAAGGACATTTTTGGTTTTTAACTGGTATCTTTTCACACAATGGCATCTACCATTGCATATTAGCATTGAGTTAGCGGGTGATGGGAAAAATATTATGTTTAGTCCAGAGGTTGCGCTAGACTTTTTCGTTGTCTGTCATTTTGACTGACAGGGTCATAAAAATCCGGTCATAATCTATTTTTACCCGTCACTTAAATTTTTTAAATGATGATAATGACATTGTGGTGACCCTTTGTTTGGCATAATTCACCTTCCGTACTTGTGTGTCCATTTGGCCGAGCGTGTTACCGGTGTAGGTTCAAGCGCCTACATCGGCTACGACAGTCACGTGACAGAGACACTTAAAAGCCTCGCGTGGTCCCCTCACTATCCACTCGCTCTCGCTATATGATTGGCCGAAGAGTCGAAATGCTCTCCCGTGAAATGCCTGTTTAAAAATGTTCCCGTTGTTACTTCTTGCGTTCGCTTATAACTGCCCATTTAAAAAGGAAAAGCGATGGATGATACGACACACAGAGCGTATTATTAACAAATGTTAAAGTTGTATAATCATATAGCGAGAATAAGAAACGTCACTGAGGCCCCAGTAGGTAGGTAGCCTACCATATGTAGCATATGGAACAATGAAATTAACAGTTCACCTGCTGTGGCCTGAACGTAGTCTCACACTTTTCTCCTGGTGCGCATGGACTTGAATTGCGTACGCGCTTGTGCAGTCCCTGTTTTTTCACCTCTTTTATCAACACCATCGTCGTTTTGGGGCTTTTTGAAGAAACTTCGGACACTCAGTTGCCTTGACATTTTTTCAGAGTAAGGCCAACGACATCATGTATCAAGAGAGACAATAGCTAATTAATATGCTCACTCGCCACCCTGTGGTCTGGGGTGTGGATTGCAACCGGTCAAAATGACAGATGGACTTCAGTTTTTTCCGTCACCGTTTTTAAAAATCGGTCAACGACGGAAAATATTCGGTTAACGCGACCCCTGGTTTAGTCTAAGCTGCACTAGAAGCTATAAAGCTGGGGGAAGTACAGCCACTGAGTTCTATCTCCTTTTTCTCACTCTACCTACCACTTATCTTACTTTATTTCTATTTTCTAATGTTAATATCTAGTTGTCTAGTCTCTTCATCACTAGTCACCCGGTGTCCCCTTTCCCCCCTCCCCTCTGGGGAGGGGCTATTTTTCAGCTGCAGCCTCCTGACTGTCCGGACCCCTGGCTGGATGGACGTCCTCGTTGCTACCCCCGTCTCATCTGGCTAGGTGGACCTCTTCTTGTTCCTTTACTCCACTGCATCTTTACGGACTGTAACTTTGCCTGCTAATTCCCATTAGCAGTCCTGGGGTTTCCTGTCTATCCGTCCTGGGAGTGGATCTCTCCTGACTGTGGTACTCCCCAAGGTTTCTCATTTTCTCCCAAAGACTCTGGAGTTTTTGGAGTTTTTCCTTGCCGACATGGAGGGTCTAAGGATGGGGGATACCCAGGACTTGAATTTATTTATTCATCTTTGTTGCTTCATTTGCTGTTTCTGATTGTGTATCATATTGCCTCTGCAAAGCCCTTTGAGACAACGTTGTTGTGATCCAGGGCTATACAAATGAAATTGAATTGAATTGAATTGAATCAGAGATCTGAAAATAAATAGCCACATTTTTAAATGAACTCTAAAGTGCACAGGCATCCATTGAAGGGAGGCCAAAATAGCAGTAAAGTGCTTCCTTTTACATGTTCCATTTCAGTGGACAGTGGCAGCATTTGGAACAACAACTAGCTGACTCTAAAGGAAACTGCATCATAGTAATCCTGTTCATTCATTCACGTTAAAGGCAATTGGCATGGGAATGAAACGCAGTTCTGGCCTGTGTGTGAAAGGCAAAGGCACACAAATACTCTCTGGTGCACACAAAATCTAAGCAAAAGAGATCTAACATTCCTTGCTGATCCAGTGAAAAAGTATGCAACATTTTGGCAAACGCTACCAAAAGGGCAAAGGAAATCCTGCGTCTGCATCTTCATTCGGATCTGCTCAAGTTAATGGCTTCTTTCTCGTGCCTGGCTTTGACGTGTTTTACAAGCTTGCGTGTTCATTAAAAAGCACGAGAGCGGACGACTCAGCGTTTTGTTGCTGTAAAAAGGATCGCAGGATCAAATCATGTCTGCTCCCGTAAAGTCAACATCGAATGTTTGTGTGCGTGACTCCTCAGTAGAAAGCCTCTTCATCTCCTGTAGGTCATTTTAGGGTGGAATCTTTGAGACTCACTCATGTACTCGCAAATGCACGATGACGATTTTACTTGAAGTTCAATGACCATTTTGACCACATCCTGGCCTATATTGAGTATTTTTAGTACGGCTATATGATCTATAGAGGACAACTTGGGAGTCCACACCACAACTAAAACAATCCTACAAACCTCTCCCTAGAAATCACTTTTAACAGTCGTTTGGGGACCCTGTGATTTGTTCAAAGCAGTTAAAGTGGCAAGGAAGAAAGAAGACTAAGCATGTACTTACAGGTGACACGTGGGAAGAAATACGTAAGAGACAAAGACTTTCAGGGCAGTAAAAAGTGGCAAGTCTTAAAGTCGCTTCAAGAAGAAGTTACATTATGAAGAGCCATTTAAATTTGTTGCGTCAGAGTTTTACTAAGCTTGTCTGAATGTGTAATACAGGTTCTTATTTGATTTCACATTCTACAGTGTGTCTTTGGTTTAAAAGTAAAACTACAGTAAACATCAGTGAAACAAGAACTCTTGTGTCCCCACCTGTGAACATGCTGGCATACTCGGTGTACCTTTTTTCACCATCCACCAGCATTGATGGTAAGTACAGTATCTTATTTTTTACTTTATTTTATTAATATGATGTTAAAGGAATTTGACCTTTTAGCCAGATTGCCGGAATCACGCCAGCCGAACCGCCAGACCCGCGCTGGCACAGATTCAACGACCCGGGCCGGCGAGATACCGACAACCCGGCCAAAAGGCCAAACTCCGCGCGTTCACTTTAGTGTTAACCCCTTGTACTGACTACTTTGAAAGCTATAAGAAGGCCAGGCGAGGATTCAGGGTCAAAGTCAACAAAAGGTTCCCGAGAAAAAATGACAGCGATTAGTTAAACATTCAGTCTTTTTGAAGACTCTCGCGTGGAGGGTTGTGGGCAGAAGAAGGGTGTGCTTGGGCATTGTTTAGGATTGTCGGTTTGTGGACTGGACAGGAGGATTCGGGAGTTACTGTTGTCAGGGCAACGAGGGTTGTGGATTTTGCCACCTCAGTGTCAAAGGGGCTCTTGGAGTCTATTCAGTCATGTTATTAATTGGATATCGGGCGTTCTCCGGTGTTCCTTGTGTTGGGACAGGGCGTCCCGCAAATTTGTTCTGGACTATCAGGGAGAACTGAGTGCAAGTGTTGGTGGTGCAGACGTGGGCTTGTAGATGTCTTGCCTCGTCAGCGTGAATCTTGCTCAGTCAGTTGCATGAAGCACGCGTTGGGCTTCCGTGATAAGAAGGCGTCATGTATCTCTTATGCACGATATCAAATATATAAAAGATTAAGGCAAACAGGAAGAATATAAGTGCTATTTATTTTTAATTGGTTGGGTTAGAGTAATACAAACAGTCGATCGGTAAATACAAGGAAAGATACCTGATTGATTATTTTAAGTGTGTTAGAATAATCCAAACAGTTAGACGGTGCCTACGAGAAAAGGTACCATCTCGTTCAGTGTACAGTATAACACATGTTTTTGGGTAGTTATTTTGCGATTTATGGTTTCTCTAGGGATACTTAAAGGCTTCATTCGGACTTATGTGGAAATTTAAGTTACGTCTCTAGTGTAGGAACTTGTTCGTAACCCGGGGACTACCTGCATGCTCGTGTGACCCCCAGCAGGACGCTGAGAAAATGGGACACGTCAAGCGAGAGAGGCTTTTCTGGCGCTCAGATGGTGAAAATTTGCTCGCTAGGTGTGGTGCTCATGTCATGAGAGCTTACTGTATGTTAAATATGCAGTATACACAAGTATGTATATTGATATATTGAAGGAATCTGACCTTTTAGCCAGACTGCCGGAATCAAGCCAGCCAAACCGCCGGACCCGCGCTGGCGCAGCTCCAACGACCCGGGCTGACGGGACCATAACATCCCGGATAAAAGGCCAAAATCTGCGCGTTCACCTTAGTCTTAACCCTTTGTACTGGTTCCATTTTGAAAGGTTTAAAGAAATCGTGACAATTTATTCAGATCGACAGCGATCAAACAGCAAGGTGAAACAGTAAGAGAGGCAGGGAGGCAAGGTCCCCCTATCAAACGTCATCAAAAGGTTCCCGAGAAAATTGACCACGCTTAGTTAAACATTCAGTCTTTTGAAGTTTTGAATTTAAAATGAAATCAATCCTAAATAATACCACGCAAATTTTCTATGCACCCATACAATACCTAATGTTAGAACCGGTGAGTTTCAGCCTCACCTTATCAAACACATGACAGTGAGATGTGAGGATTTGATGAGAAGAGGGAATTGAGAGGGGGAAATGAAGAAAGAGCAACTGTGTTACGGTTCTCATTGTCTAATCTCCACATCCTCCCTTGCAGCTGTCTAAACGTCTGACTTCACCTCCAGGATGGAAGGATGGAACACTCAAAATCAATGTTTTCTTGCTCCTCCTTGCACTTTGTGAGTTCTTCCTTATTAATTGAAATTTTATGTTAGCATTGGTATACTGTTATCCCATATACACATTTCACTTCTCCGCAGAATGCAACAAAGTGTACACATCTGAGGCATTTTGGTGCAAAAAGGAAGTCCTCACCCAAAATTCTAATCTGACCACTTCCTTTCTGCTGACAAAATTACACAGTGACATTAGTCTAAAAAACATGCAAACGATACAGAATAAGAAGCACGCTAAAAATAGAGCCGCACCTCTGTAGGTCGACACCAAGAGGGTACTGGGGAAATGCAATGGTGCGTGCAAATGAGGAAAAGTGAGGTCATTTTTGTTTTCTTGAATAAAGGCACATTTGCATTCCAGTCATGTTATTTATAGCACAATTGCAGCAAAATTACCGGCACTGTACAATACACTTTGGAAACTTTGAGTGATTTAGGTCTCAACCCAAACTTGTGCATTCTACCTGATCCATTTGGAGCTCGTCGAGAAATGTTGATTTATACCAACTTCAACAGACACCTACAAAAACCATAATGCCACTAATAGAGGTGCCATTTAACACCGCTCAAATATACAGTGGTACCTCAGGAAACAAAGGCTTCATTACACACAAAAAAAAAACACTTCACAAAAAGCTTTTCAAAGCCTTTTCTCTTCTTGTTGTGAAAGATTATTCATCATTCGAAAGTACTATAATAGATCATTCCTGCTTGCACCAATGCAATAAATGTAACTAACGTTGGACTATAAATGTAAATAAATGAAATATACACACCACAATGCTCATGTAAAGTATATGGAACAAAAGACAACATACAAGGCACATAGAGATAAAATAGCAAGCAACGGCTGCTGAAGGTAGCTCTTTTAGCACGCAGTGTTTGCTATGAGTGCTATGAGCTATAAGTAGTCGTGTGATAATAGATAGTTACACGTAAAGCAACAGTCATTTGTGATGATATGTCGACTGACAACTAGTTGAATGTATGTCTTGAGGGGGTCTGTATTAGAGTTTCAAAAAATCGATTACATGCATCGCAATTCGACACGTAACGATTTTCACTCATAGCTTTACGACAGCCGCTAGTAGCGGAACGATATTCAAGACACGTCTGCCGCCCGGACACCGTTAACGGGCGCACGCACAACGTTACGATGGATGCTCCCAGTTACTCCTTTTTAAAAGACTGGAAAATAAATTTGTGTATGAGACAGGCGGGACAAGAAGCGTGACCCGGCGGTTGCGCTTTTGTGCGCAAGTTATTTTTTAGAGCGAGAGGGGAAGAGAGATAGTTCGTTGCTACTTGTCTTTCTGAAGTCCAGCAGTAGTTTTAAGGCATTTCAATTGAAAAATGCCCTGAGTGTGTTGCTAAGACCTGTGTGCGTCTATAAGGTGAGTACACGTACCCTCTTGTACTGTTTAGCCTTTATTGTTGTTGTTTTTGAGATGTTAATAGTTAGCGCCGAGCGGTAAGCTAATTAGCCAATTCGCCGACGTGTATTTCATATGCATGTAAAACCATGATTAAGTACAGCGGTAACACTACAAACATGGGAAATAGTACAGAAATCTGTTGTTGCGAGTGCTGCCTGGGAGCCGACAGGCGTGTGTGCGCGCGTGGGCGGGCAGGGAGGGAAGAAAGTGCGCGCGCTGTAATGAGTGTGTGTGTAGCGATGTTGGAGGCTGCCGGACTTTTTTATGTGCTCGGCAATAAACGCCACAAGTTAAAAGTGATCAAGAGCAATTGTGATTTCCACCTGTCACTCCAAGAGTTACACAAGGGAGGTAACACTGTGCAAACAAAGTATATTGGTTAAAAGAAGTCTTATTCCCAAAGACACTTTGTTTGTGTCCAGAAAATGTGGAATTCATTCCACCAGTGTAAATTCTATTGTATTGTTGAGAGAAATAAGTACCCCCTTTAAAATGGTTATTGTTTTTGCACTTTCTTGTAAAAAAATAAATTTAAAAAGCAGCTCAAGGACAGCTTTATGTTGTATGGGCATGTTTCCATCGTTCCTGTTGAATCATAAGGATATTTTAAATAAATAATTGACATAAAATAGTTTGGCTACTTTATTCATCAGTAATGTACGATGCATCGATAATCGCGATAACCGCGATCATCGTCAACACCCTGATCATCGTTCAAAAATCGAATCGTAGCACCCTGAATCGTAATCGAATCGAATTGTGGGGTGCCTAAGATGGCACACCCCAGTCTGTATCGCTTTCACCGGCACTCATTAACTCTGAGGAGTGTTTACAAATGGGCTGACTGCTTTACGGCATTCCCCTTTCCCAATTCATTTTAAAAACGGAAGTCGATGCAAACGCTTTTGCACGAATTCTGCAAAGATGGCAGAGCAACAAAAAACACAAAAAGTTTTGTCCATGGAGGGGGAAATAAGGGAGGCTACCAGGATACTCAAAAATAAACGGGCCAGGCTTTCACTTGCTGGCGTGACGAATGCCAGTTTTCGTCTGACAAGACGAGAACGCGACGAAAATGCGCCATAGTTTTTGTCACATGTTCACAATGTGTGTCTGGTTGTGTCACTCATGTGACGTGCTGCCCCCCCCATTCACCTGCTAGTGTCCTCTCCAGTCTTCCCTTTGCCTATTTTGAGATACTCACACTAAGATTAATCTTGACAAGAAGAGAGATTATGTTGCTTTAGCCTTTAAAGGTCTGTGACAAATGATCATCACACACTAAATGTAACTCGTAGCGTTAGCATAGCATACACGTTAGCATCAGGCTATTGCTAACAATGAGTGTCCTCTTAAACTGTGCTGAGTGATCATCACACACTAAATGTAACTCGTAGCATTAGCATAGCATACAAGTTCATGTTAGAACCAGGCTATTGCTAACGGCGAGCGTCCTCTTAAAACTCTCAGGCAACTTTTTTTACATACAGTTCGTGGCGTCCTGGTCGGTATGATTTTGTTTTTCATTATATCAACAAAAACATTTTTATTAAACGTCGACTAAAACTAGACGAAATTAGTCTTGAGTTTTCATCAACAAAAACTAAACAAAGACAAACACATTTTGAGATGACTAAATTATGACTAAGACTAATAAGTATTGTCGTCCATAAGACTAAGACGAAAATTAAAAGGGCTGCCAAAAGCAACACTAGTTTCTTTCTTGCGATAGTAATACTGACAAACCACTTACCGACGTCGTTATGAATAGTGGAGCAGTTTAGCACATTATTAGCTCGTGGGGGAAAACAAAGAAAGAAAGAGCTGTTTACGGCACATTCGCTGCACTGAGATGTATTTTTGTGACGGTTGAGTGGTTGGGCTTGAAGGTAAATTGCTTCAGTTAAGTTGTAATTCATTGAGAGATCCTTTTTACTGGGATAAATCGTACCTATTACCAATGCTGTAATGTCGTCATGCAGCACTATATTGTTACTGACAAGGTGAGAGCCTTTACGTGGGCTAACGGTACATTGAGGAATGGTGGCGACTGGGGGAAACTGGGGTCATATTATTAAAGAAAACAGGCATTTGCATCTGGAAAGTCCCAGTGCAGCGGAAGAGGGAGCTCGCACTGTTCTGTTGCTGTCAGTTAGCGGCCAGTTGAGTTCTCTCCCAGAACAACCGGACTGATGCCATATAATTCATCTTCCTCTTCCCCGTATCTTCTTCTACTGGCAAGGTGCTATTTGACATCGAGTGTTCACGAGGTTGGCTGCTGACTTCATGTTTAGCGTTGTAAGCCTTGTAAAAAACGGTCATTAAATGTTAATACCCCAGCCAAAGGAGAAACGGTTGCGATTATTAATGCATAATTAAGACACGAGTCGGCTTTAAAAATGCCACCTGAAACCTCTTATACCTTGGGGGAACAAAATAGTCACATGCACACTCACTACATCCTCCTTGGCCGAGTGTGCGTTCTTTCCACTGTCGCTGGCTTCCGAATGAAACTAAATGACACGTGTGGAGGAACTAATGGCCGGGACCAGTCTGACAGTTTAACGTGTCGAGTTACGGTGAATACAGACAAGCTGAATGATATAAAACAGGAAGTAGTCCCATGATTGATAGAGACATACGCTCGGTATTGGAAGGCAAAGGATAAAAAGAATCTTTGCAAGAACAGGAAAACGTTTAGTGCCCTATCAAATATAACCAAAAGCAGCTGTTAGCAGCCACCCACATTCAATCGTGGTCACCACTAGGACTGATGCTAACCAGGAAAATCCACGCCATCCATTTTTACGGTCCAAGCTAAGACCACGTTCGAGAAGTCAAGGCATGTCGTGAAGTATCTCATCTGAAAAATAAGACTTACGCTAGCCGGAGGCCTACAAAACACTTTCGTAAATGATTGATGAGCAACCATATAGTCCATAGAAGGCAAAAAAAAAAAATATTGAAGAATCAGCGGGACGATAAACCATATTCATTGTGTGAACGCTTTAAAGGGGATGTAGCGCCCTGGGAAAATTTTGATATTCCATCATTTATCCATAAACGCATGCCTTTTGTATTCATATCATGCCACTTCGTGTAATTACACACAAGAAAATGAGAGAAATTTGGCTCGATTGTCAAGCTAAAACGACCGGCGCCCGAGATCTGGCAGATTGTGTGCATGACGTCACGACAAGTGAAGAGAGTCCCACCGGCCACTAGGGGGGCAGGGCCTGTCTGCATCAATAGAATTCCTTCTAGTGTGGGGAGAATTAGGGGTGTTTTGAGCTGTTTATGCTGATGCATTGTGTTCGTCCTGCACATATTCCAGGTTCCCTCATGAAGAAACACCGCTCGTTGTCAATAAAAGAGAATTCAGAATTGACAGTGAGGGCTGTTTCTTCAACAAGAAAAAGGCTCAGTGCTTTAATACTGAATGGCGGCGATGATGGCAGACAATTTCGTTTCTAGTTTCAGCAATGAATACGACATAGAAGGACGTAACGAATGTTCATCTAATGGTGACGAGGAGAGTTACAAAGCTTTAATCGGTGTTTTAGGTTCCCAATTTGAGCCCAAACGAACGCCAATGCAGCGTAATTAAACGGTCATTGAGGGGAGCAATGACACTGATGAAACATCGGCAGCAGATCGTGTGGGAAACACCAATGATTTGTTTTGCATTTCTTTTTGTGAAGCTGATACACCGTGACTGCAAAATAAAGGAATGCATAGAATAATTATCATTTATTGCGCTATCATAGCTTTTCGCTCTGCCAACAGACACAAATATGAACGGGATCAGAGGATTTGTTCTATATATTTTACCAACGATAATTTATACATGTGTCGAGTCCTGAATCCAATGCGTGACATTTTTTTTTTATGATTATTATAAAAGAGTACTCACTCTGGCCATTTCGAGCTTGCCTGCTCCCTCCTGTGCTTAGCTTTAGCCTCCTTTAGCAGTCATCGTCTCTCTCTTGATATCTCGGGACATTTAGGTGGCTGTGCCTGTATGTCGGCACCGCATCTCCTTTGAGCAGCAATCTTTTAGCAAAACCCGATTTCTCTTGTCCATAGTTCGAGAAGCTTTCAGTTGGAAAATGCGCACCACAGAAAAGCGTGCCGGAGGCTGTGTCTAGAAAATTAGCCCTCTTTGCACGGACGAACTTTACCCATTTTCTGTGTAGTCCAGCTTTTTTTTTCGCGTTCAGGAACTCATGGATACTATATTCCGATAAATAACTATTTGTACACCACATAGCACAGCAGTTTTGAACCATTGTTGTGATGTTTTGGTCAAACAAACCCCAACGCTACTCTCTCGTCGTTAAAAAACAATGGCACCTAGCTCCGCCTCGACTTTCAATCACTTGTCGTGACGTCGCCGCCCCATTCGGCTGTTTCCGGAACACTTTCGGTAATGTTCGTCATTTTCGATCTATTTTCGATAATTGCTCATTAATGTGATTGATTTTTCTGTTAACTTTATCAATATTTGTTATCTTGGCGCATAACGGTTCTATTGATGTCTCACACCCCCTTTGCCGCAACATCCCCTTTAAAAAAGGTGAACAAAGCAATGGATGAGCCTCACACGACACTATGGTGATCGCAGACAACATAAAAAGGACAGTTTTGACAGCTCCAAAGTCCAAACACACTGGTGTGGCACTAAGAAAACACTCCATCTGTATTATTTTAGCAATGGAATAAAATACAAGCTTCACTTAAAACGGAGTAGTAGTTATGTCTATCGTTTTTAGTTGGCTTCTTAGGGAATGGCATTTCCATTCATTTCAGTGGGGAATGATAGAATAGAATAGAATAGAATAGAATAGCCATTTATTGTCATTATACAGTTGTACAATGAAATTGTGGAGCATCTCCCTTAACATTGCAGGATAAAATTTTTATTCATGTTTTATTCTTGCAATTGCACAAATGGCACTGCTAAATTAGGACCACATTGCACCATATTTCAGTCTAATCAAGCTATAATTATTCACTTATAGCTCTAGAGCATATACTTTCCTATTTATTTACACTACTGGCCAAAAGTATTGACACCCCTGCAATTCTGTCAGATCATGCTCAATTTCCCCTAAAAAAATAATTGCAATTACAAATGCTTTGGTAGTAATATCTTTATTTAGTTTGCCTGCAATGAAAAAACACAAAAGAGACCAGGAAAAAAAAAAAAAGGTTAAATCATTATCATTTTACACAAAACCCCAAAAATGGGCAGAGAAAAGTAATGGCACCCTTTGAAAATCATGTGATGCTTCTCTAATTTCTATAAATAATCTATATGAACTGTCATTATTATACAGTATGAAGGGAAAAGATACCGTCATCGCACACACCATATAATTGCTTGCATTAGTCTAACACATTCATCTAACTATTGTTTAAGCAGACTCCACTACATGCCCTTTGACACAGTAAAGTGAATCACCTTATCCGGGCTAATGAGGGGGGGATGAGAAAGAATGGTACAGGTTCTCGTAGGCACCGTCTAACTGTTTGCATTACTCTAACACACGTTATATAATTTATCAGGAAATAGTATCATTTTCATATCTACGGTAGGACTGCACTACTAATATAAAATAAATAGCACACCATAGTTTAATGAGAAGAAATAGAAGAGATACACAACGCCGTCTTATCACAGAAGCCCAACGCGTGCGTCACGAACAAGATTGACACACCAACTCTTGCAATCAGCTCTCCCAGCACACTCCAAGGACAAAGCGCTTTGTCCTAAAACAAGTACAAGCCAGCCCGGACAACAAAGTTGATAGCGGGCGTCCCATCCGCGCACAAACCTAAGCCGCCCAAAACCGGCCACAGAGGGGAAGACCCAAAAGCAACGCCCAGACACACCTTCGGACACACCTTCAGCACGGCCCGCTTCATCAAGGACTTTAAAAAGACTGGACACTGAGATCACACAGATTTTGCTGCTCGGAAACATGTAGCCTTGTTTTGGATCCAGAATTGTCCCTCCGTCGTCTGTTTTTTGCCTTGTTTTTGACCATTGTCGACAAATATATTGTCAACCTGCTTTCGGCGAGTCTTTTTCAAACTTTTGAAACATGGAGTCAGTACAAAGGGTTAAAAATAAGAAGAGAACGCGCGAAGTTCTGCCTTCCCGGTTGGCGCGCGGGGAGGCAGCATCGGCCGAGCGGCACTTGCTTTGGCTGTCGCTGTTTCCATGCGTCTTGGCCGGGGGGGCGAATTTCAACAAGTACTATAACATATTACATAACCACACTCAGCAAAAGAATTACAACAACAAGAAAACATCGAACTCCGGCAAGAGGAAAAACAAATCTACAAAAATGAAGCATTATTCGTCAAAAGAGCATGAGTGCCCTCTAGTGGAGAAAACATACTTCCTATTATGAAACTAAAAGGATCATATCTCCAGTTTTCCGTGGTCAATCGGTGCCAAATAAAAACTGGGAGAGAGATCAAAATCGGCAATTTTGAGTCACGTTGACTGTGGCGCTCTATGTCAAATACTTCATTTTTTACGGTGCTTTAAAGACACCACGTGATTGAACAGGTCGGCATGATCGCAGAATGGCAAGCTTGAGTCTGACTGGTATCATGGAGTCAAGTGATTATTATTGCGATGTCTCATTAGTGAAACTGAGCCACTGTTGGCGGGGTGGAAAAAAAAGTAAAACCTAATATATATAATAAAGAGGGAAAATGTAACGACTAATGTAGCCCAAAATAGCGGATTAAGAGTAGCGTTCCTTCTTTGCAAATCTACTCAGCTAAAGGTTAAAAGTATTGAAAGAATCTGACCATTTAGCCAGACTGCCGGAATCACGCCGGACCCATACTGGCGCAAATCCAATGACCCGGGCCGGCGTGACGCCGACCACCCGGCCAAAAGGCCAAACTCCGCGCGTTCACCTTAGTGTTAACCCCTTGTACTGGCTCCATTTTGAAAGCTGGAAAAAGGCTTCGAAGCACAAGTTGACAATATATTCTGAGTCGACAGCAATCATACAGCACAGAGGGATCCAAGCGAGGATCAAAGGTCACAAGTCAACGAAAGGTTCATAGGAAAAATGACAACCATTAGTTAAACACTGTCTTTTTGAAGGCTCTCGCGGGGCGGGCTGTGGGCAGAAGAAGGTTATTTTTGGGCGTTGTTTAGGATTATTGTTTGTTTGTGGACTGGACAGGAGGATTCAGGAGTTACTGTTGTCAGGGAAACAAGGGTTGTGGATTTTGCCATCTCAGCCTCAAAGGGGCTCTTATCAGTCGTGTAATCCGTTGGATATTGGGCGTTCTACGGTGTTCCTTGTGTTGAGACAGGGCGTCCCGCCATTTGTTCTGGACTGTCCAGGAGAAATAATAGCGAGAGTTGTTGGTGCAGACGTGGGCTTGTCAGCGTCAAGCTTGCTCAGTCAGTTGCATGCCGCACACGTTGGGCTTCCGTGATAAGAAGGCGTCATGTATCTTTTATGCCCTATATTCTGCTTGTTTTCCTTAAGCTATGGTATAAGTGCTATTTATTTTATGTTGGATGTGTTAAAGTAATGCAAACAGTCAAACAGTAAATCCGAGATACGATACTATTCCCTGATTGATTATATTAAGTGTGTTAGAATAATGTAAACAGACGGTGACGACCAGAAAAAGTACTATCCCCTTCATCATGGCTTAGTAAAACTCCTCTTAGAAGTACATTTTTCTCAAAAAGTTACTGAAGTAAATGTAACGCGGTACTACCCACCTCTGAAAAGCACAACTGGATTCTACAAATGGTTTACATTCAAGGCTAATAGCACCACCTGCTGTTTTGGTATGCACTCAGAGGTCTTCAAATGCATATTTCATGCTGACAAAGGATTTTTCTAAAGCATATATTGCCTCCATACACAAGTTTCCCATTAACATAATTGCCCCTTTTCCAGGAAACGACTTCCTTCTGGCTTCTGATTGGTTATAACGGCTTTACAATTAGGCCTGATAGGACTTTAATGCAATATGACTAGCTAAGACGCATCCTGGTTTTGGCCTGTATTCTTCAGTGTTTCCTTATCTGGCTCTCCAAGCTGCTGGATCAGCTCCATTTGGAAGGAGGAGGTTCTGGGGGGGATGTTGTTCGTGCCAAAGAAGAAGCCGAGTGTATCGCTAGTAGCTGACGTGGAGCCGTGTGTGTGTGTGTGTGTTACAGCTGCAGACACTCAAGCCACGACAGCCTGCCGGTGAACCCCTGGCGTTCCAACAATAAGTTGTGAAATGTAGGGAATGTACACAGACTGACAGATACAAATAGACAGCAGAGCACTGGTAAACACATATAAATGCCTGAAAAGCAATAACAGGAAGGCTTACTGATGTTCCTAGAGAACCAGTCAACACTTACACTGCTGGCCAAAAGTATTGGCACCCCTGCAGGTTTGTCAGATAATGCTCAATTTCTCCCAGAAAATGATTGGAATTACAAATGCTTTGGTAGTAATATCTTCATTTATTTTGCTTGCAATGAAAAAAAACAACAACAACAAAAACATTATTTTACTCAAAACTCCAAAAATGGGCCGGAGAAAAGTATTGGCACCCTCAGCCTAATACTTGGTAGCACAGCGTTTATCAATGAGTTTCTTACAATGCTCTGCTGGATTTTTAGACCATTGTTCTTTGGTCAACTGCTTCAGGTCTATGAGATTTGAAGGGTGCCATTTCCAAACTGCCATTTTCAAATCTCTCCACTGGTGTCCTATTGGATTCAGGTCTGGACTCACTGCTGGCCACTCTAGAAGTCTCCAGTGCTTTCTCTCAAACCATTTTCTAGTGCTTTTTGAAGTGTGTTTTCAGCCATTGTCCTGCTGGAAGACCCGGGAACTCTGAGGGAGACCCAGCTTTCCAGCAGTCTAGTCCCAGAGGCAGTTAAGCAACCCCAAAACATCAGGAAACCCCCGCCATGTTTGACTGTGGGGACCGTGTTCTTTGAAGGCATAACATTTTTTGGCTTTCTCAGGTAAGTTTTGGCAAACTCCAGCCTGGCTTTTTTACGTCTCTGGGTCAGAAGCGGGGTCTTCCAGAGTCCCTTTTCATTCAGACGCCGACAAATAGTACGGGTTGACACTGTTGTACCCTCGGACTGCGGGACAGCTTGAAGTTGTTTGGATGTTAGTCGAGGTTCATTATCCACCATCCGCACAATCTTTCGTTGGAATCTCTCGTCAATTTTTTTCCCGTCCAGATCTTGGAAGATGAGTCACAGTGCCATAGGCTTTATGCTTATTGATGACAGTGCGCACGGTAGACACAGGAAACCTCAGTTTTTTTTAGATGGCCCATGCTTCTTCACAATTTTGCTTCTCAAATCCTCAGACAGTTCTTTGGTCTTCTTTCTTTTCTCCATGTGCAATGTGGTACACACAAGACTACAGGACAGAGTTTGAGTCAACTTTAATCCATTTTAACTGGCTGCAAGTGTGATGTAGTTATTGCCACCATCTGTGATGTGCCACAGGTAGGTAACAGGTGCTGTTAATGACACAAATTAGAGAAGCATCACATGATTTTTCAAAGGGTGCCAATACTTTTGTCCGGCCCATTTTTGGAGTTTTGTGTAAAATCATTCTCTTTTGTGTTTTTTTCCATTGCAAGCAAAATAAATGAAGAAATTACTACCAAATCATTTGTAATTGCAATTATTTTCTGGGAGGAATTGAGAATTATCTGGCTGAATTGCAGCGGTGCCAATACTTTTGGCCAGCACCGTAGGCCAAAGTAGCGGAGCACGAGTAACGTTTCTTCATCACAAAGCTACTCAAGTAAAAGTGAAAAGTATGGCAGGATATAATTACTCTTTGAAGTACATTTTTTTCCTCAAAAAGTTACTTAAGTAAATGTAATGCATTACCACCTGTGATTGTAGTGTTGAGGTACAGTCATATGGCCGCATTTGTTCTTGGGGCAAGCGGGGCTGTGAACTTCTAAATGGTGTCAAAGTTTATAACTTTTCTTGATCTTACTTATATTCAATAAAGATGAGTGGCTAAGTCTTGAATGTGTATCATACCATTCCCTACTGCAGGAATCTGACCTTTTAGCCAGATTGCCAGAATCACACCAGCCGAATTGCCGGACCCGCGCTGGCTCCAACGACCTGGGCCGGCAAGACCCTAACAACCCGGCCAAAAGGCTGAACTCTGCGCATTCGCCTTAGTCTTAACTGCTTGTACTGACTCCATTTTAAAAGCTGGAAAAAGGCTTCAAAGCACAAGTTGACAATTTATTCTTTGTCGACAGCGATGAAACTGCAAGGCGCAACAGAAACACTCACGGGAGGCAAGGTCACCCTATCACACGTCAACAAAAGGTTTCCGAGAAAAATGACCACAATTAGTTAAACATTGTCTTTTTGAAGGCTCTCGCAGAGCTGGCTTTGGGAAGAAGACGGGTGTGCTTGAGCGTTGTTTAGGATTATTGTCTGTTTGTGGATTGGACAGGAGGATTCGGGAGTTACTGTTGTCAGGGCAACGAGGGTTGTGGATTTTGCCACATCAGCGTCAAAGAGGCTCTTGGAGTCTTATCAGTCGTGTTATCCGACAGGACGTCCCGCCATTTGGTAGTGCAGACGTGGGCTTATCAGCGTCAATCTTGCTCAGTCAGTTGCATGACGCACACGTTGGGCTTCCGTGATAAGAAGGCGTCATGTATCTCTTATGCCTTATATTCTGCTTGTTTTCCTTAAACTATGGTGTAAGTGCTATTTATTTTATATTGGGTGTGTCAAACAGTAAATCCGAGAAACGATACTATTCCCTGATTGATTATATTCAGTGTGCTAGAGTAATACAAACAGACTGTGCCTATGAGAAAAGGTACTATTCCCTTCACTGCAATGCTGTTTTTTTGTGTGTGTGTACATCTTCCTGTCCACGCAAGCTCCCCATGCCCTTACTCAACAGCAGAGACCAAATTTGCCTAAACTAACATTATTGAGCTCCCCATGAGGTCTGCATAGCAACAAGTAGCTGCTTAAACATTGGACACGGTCCTTTCTCTGCTTGACGGACTAACAGTTTGAAGTCCTAAAGCCACAAAAATAACAAAGTGACGTAAACCAATCTTTTATTGGGCACAAATGACTGTGCCCCGTGAAGTCAGACTTGTAAAAAGTGAGTGGGGAAAAATGACCCAATTCTCTTTATTTACTACCTAAAATGTAATGATTGATTGATTGATGAATTTAATGATGAATCATTTTATGAATTATTATGAAACATGCATAAATTGCCTTTGTTATTTTGAAGAAGTCATTTTCGTGGTAGTCAAATAAAGCGGTTGCTCTGCTTGGATATAAAAAGCCAATGACCATATGCTTTTTGTATTTTTAAAGCTGATGCAAGAGTCTCCCTGTTAAGTCGCCACTCAACCAATGAGTCTTTCATGTCACGTGAGAGTCATGGAAAAAGACAACAAGTTGGACCTGGACAGCAAAACTTTCCATCTTGATGGCGGCTGAATGCAGACAGTAAGATTCACGGAAAACTCACATACTGTCTCTTCATCTTAATGGTGGCAGGGAAGGATAATGCTACCATTATGTTTTGTTCTCAGTTAGGACTGTAAAGTGATTATTTTGGGCGGGTTGGCAAAATGACTGACACTGTGCAAGGAAGTAGAAGTGTAGTGACACTCGTGTATAAGACTTTTTTTTTTTTTTTTTTTTTTAAACAACTCCTCCTGTAGTTAAAATGTACAGATTCTGAAATGTATTTAAATTTAAAAATAAAAAGTGTTTTTACCGTCACAAAGTATCCTATTTAGCCTCTCATCTATGGAGGTAGATTTGTGTCTTTATTATTCAATAAAAAAAAAGTCACTTCAATTTAAAAAAAAAAAATGTGAATGCAAAAATTTGAAACAAAAAAAATGCATTTGAAAACTATTTCTTTGAATTTTTTTTTTTTTTTTTTTAATTGAAACAACTTTTTTGATTGAAGTAATTAGGGCTGCAGCTATGAATTATTTTGGTAGTCGATTTATTGATGAACCATTTAGTTCAAATAATGAAGTAATCGGATAAGCAACATAAAAAATTCAAATATCTGAGCTGAGCCTCAAACGGTATTAATGAAGATCTATGTACAACAAAAGAACAGTTGGCTAATTTACATAGCAAAATTCCGCTAGCTTAAATGCTATAAAATGCTAACTTTTTTTTACAATCCTCTTAATCAATGGTTCAGACACATATTCCCACAAAAAATGGCTAAATATACTTATAAACGAATGCAACAACAAAAAAAAACATTAGCTTCAACAAAAACCTAGCTTATGTTAGTCTTAACAGGGAGCAGATGGATTCAGCCATGTGAAATGAGGTAGAATAGGGGGCCGTTTATCAACCCAAACCAATAATACTAAATGCAAACACTTTCAAAACAAACCATTACAACACTACTTTAATTAAACGAATACTCGAAGCAGCAAAATTTATTTCGAATCTTTTTTTCGAATCGAATACTCAAGTTAATCTATTAATCGTTGCAGCACGAGAAGTAATGTAGTTTTGCATTTGGGCCACATTCGGGTTAGGACATTTTTGTCTTTATTATTTAATTTTAAAAAATCAGTTGCTTCATAACAAAAAATTATTTTCAAAAGAAAAATCACTTCAAAAATAAAAAATGATCAATCATAGAAAAAATGTTTTTGGGAATGCGAAAAAAATATTTGAGACTAAGAAAATGTGCATTTTAACACTTAATTTTTCATTGAAACTGTTTTCTTTGATTGAAGCAATCCTTTTTGTGTTTGGGCCATATCATGGGTAGGACATTTGTCTTTAAATCATTCAATCCCAGAAAAAAGTTGCTTCAATCAAAATAATGATAATAATTTCAATCAAAGAAAAAAATCATTTGCAAAATTAGAATTGCCCTGCAATTAAAAAAAAAAAAAAAAAAAAATTGAAGATATTTTATTTGATATATATACACACACATATATATATATATATATATATATATAATTGCAAAATGCAAAACTACATTACTTCAACCCCCCAAAAAAATAATAAATCAAAGGAAAATAGTTGTCGAATGCATTTTTTTTTGTTTCAAATTTATTTTTGCATTCAAACACTGTTTTTTTTTTCGATTGAAGCAATTTAAAAAAAAAAATTAAATAATAAAGGCACAAATCTACCTCGATACTCAGTTTTAAAATTTCAGTGGCTTATAGTTAGTTGGAGTACTCTGACCTCTAGTGGACAAAATTATGAACTGCTTAAATTATTTAATTTGCACTGAAAAATGCATGACTAGCAAAAACTAATTGTGAACTAATTTAGGACCGAGCCCAACCCGCATTGGTTAATGTTTATAATAGTTAAAATAATATCGTAATGGCGATATTAGCCACGAACTTCGTATGCATGACACTTACTTGAATGCTTAGTGAAGCCCAACTCTGACAGGTACAGCAAACGAAATTAGCATCACATCGTGCCCCATGACACAGTTCCGCTCCTAAAACAAGGCAAAGAAATATGCCGTAAAATTGAATTTAGTTGACTAATTCTTTATTCTTGTGGTGAAAAAATGTTATCAAGGCACATGGAGTACAGCAGAGTACAACAAATATTATGTTAGCATACCTATCCCGGCGTTCTCTTTTCTCTCCAACCTAAGAGATTATTATGGCTTTAAAATGGAAATATTGATAAACAGGTAAACTACCTAGCGTTTGCAAACCTCGTTTAGTTGCTTCTATGTTTTACACGCAACGTTTATGCGGCGGAACTCTTAAACACGAACCATTTGCTATACGTCTCTTTTAAGCGTGGGACAATCTTCTTGCGTCACACTGCTTCCGTTCCGACAAGCAACAAAGTTTCATTTTCAAACACAAGCAACGTTTGCGCTCGTATTTCTTTATTAATCTATTTGGAAAAAAACTTTTAATGGACGACGAAGAGGAGCAAAAAGCCGCTGCGCCTTCGGTGGTTGATCGTTACTACACACGATGGTACAGAGCCGGTAAATATAAATGAAATGATGCTTTGTCGATGTGAGCACTTGAGACAGAATGCTGTCATTATTTATAAAAGTATAAATTTCGCTATCAAATTTGACCCTGTGTGTACTTTTAATGAATAGATATGAAGGGCAAGCCCTGTGAGGACCACTGCATCCTTCAGCATTCGAACAGGTAACTATTTGTTCTTTATTAATATTTGACAATACATTAGAAATGGAGAAAATGGTTGTTTTCTCTCTCTCTTCAGGATATGCGTCATCACCTTGGCTGAGACTCACCCGCTGCTAAAGAAAGGACGGACCATCTCAAAGATTGATTACCAAATTAGTAATGGCTGCAGCCGCTTGAACAATAAAGTATCCGGAAAGTCCAAGCGGGTAATTTATTTCATGCAAGTTGAATGATTATTTGGCCTTTTAAACTACCCTTTTCTTTGTTTGCGTCTCCCAGGGAGGTCAGTTCCTTACTGAATTTGCCCCACTGTGCCGGATAACGTGCACGGATCAAACTGAATTCACCGTCTACAGGTGAGTCCTAAGGTCTTGTACAGACTCATAGGCGGTTTTTGACTTTTGTTGAAGGGGGACAAAAGATGTTGATCATCCCAAAACGCAGTGTTCTACCTGCACCCCTCAATCGCCGCCTATGCTCAAACTGGCACCCAAAATCAGATTTTAGCCCACCCAGATTGAAACGGGATTGCTCTTTTGTAGTCTGAACGGTCACAAAGCACAGAAATCCGATTTTTGCAAGACGGAAATTGGGAAATACAGAACATACATGAGGTAGTTTCATATCCGATATGGACTAGACTAGGGCTGCAGCTGTCGATTATTTTAGTAGTCGATTAATCGACGAACTAGTCAGTTTGAATAATCGAGTAATCAGATAAGAAACATAACTTAAAATACCTGAGCTGAGCCTCAAACGGTATAATGAATGAGGATATTATTTCAAGAAAAGAACAATTGGCTAACTTACATAGCAAATGTCTGCTGGCTTAAATGCTTTTGTTTTTTTACAATGCTCTTTACAAATGGTTCACATATTCCCACAAAAACAGCTAAATATACCTATAAACTAAATTCCGAATGAATTAAACATTCGCTCAAACAAAAATTTAGCTTATGTTGATATTAACAGGGAGCAGCTGGATTCAGCCATGTGAAATGAGTTATGTCATATTCACTGTTGCCACCAGAGTGCAGTGTATACACCCAAATCAATAACTAAATGCAAACACTTTCAAAACAAACTGTTACAACACCAATTTAATCGAGTACTCAAAGCAGCAAAATTGAATTTGAATCTTTTTTTCTAATCGAATTACTCGAGTTAATCGATTAATTGTTGCAGCGCTAGACGAGACGCTTATCAGTCTGAACAGTTAAAATAGGTTTGGACTGTCCATGATATCACGCTACTCTGGATGACGCTTTAATTTCCACAGCAACTCTGGATGACGCTTTAATTTCCACAGCAACCCTGTCAGATGGGTCAAAAATGCAGCAGGGCTGAGAATGAAAAGTGGTATTTGCTATGTGGCAAAATGGATTTTGCCATGTGTTTTTTTTTTTTTTTTTGTTTGTTTGCCATGTGGCAAAATTGATTTTGCCATTTGAAATTGTTTGCCATGTGGCAAAATTTTTTTGCCATGTGGCAAAATTGATTTTTCCATGTGGCATTTTTTTGCCACGTGGCAAAATTGATTTCGCCGTGTGGCTTTTTTGCTGTTTGGCAGTTTTTTGCCATGTGGAAAAATTGATTTTGCCATGTGGCATTTTTTTGTTGTTGTCATGTGGCAAAATTGATTGGCCACGTGGCATTTTTTTTTTTCCATAAGGCAAAATTTATTTCGACAGGTGGCATTTTGTTTTTTGGGATGTGGCAAAATGGATGTGCTGTAATGTAAAGTGTACGGTCAAAAATCACAGCCACGCGTTTTTCTGCCATTTAAAATGAATGGAAAATTTGGACGTGCATAGCCGTCAATGGCAAAAATGCAATATACCCCAAAAAACTGCCACATACAAAAAAAAAAGTGCCAGAAACAAAAATCCATTTTGCCACATACAAATAAAGAATGTCACATGGCCAACAAAAAATGCCACATGGCAAACAAAAAACAAAAAAAAAAGTCACATGGCAAAATCTATTTAACCCCATGGCAAAAAAAATTCCTCATTTCCACTTTTGGTTCTCGCTGTCTCCAAAAATGTGGCCCAGTCTGAACAGGCCTGGATCTGATTTGGACACTTGCTTAAAAAAAAAAAAAAAATGGTGTGAACTGTCAGCCCCGGATTTGAGGAAGAATCTAATTGGAATCAGATCTGCCGGCAATCTGAACGCAACCAAATTGATCCAAATCTGTCTATGTGGCAGCTGTATCAGGGGACGTCTTCTGGAGGTCAACGAGAATATTCTTCAAAGGCCCGCTCTATTACAGGAGAAGGTAAATATTCGTACTAATCGAGAGCCTTTATCTCTTCACAATGCCAAATACTGTGATATTTACGGCTGGTTGTGTGCACAGCCATCCACAGACGGATACATCGCAGTCATCTTACCCAAGTTTGAAGAGAGCAAAAGCATCACGGAGAACCTTCTGAACAGACGCGACTTTGAAAAGCTCCTCGCCAAACGGGACGGCACGCAGACGGTGGCATCGCAACCGTCGTGAAGAAGGCTGGCGAGAAACTAATGAAATTGTAAAAGAGTTGCGCTATGCTACGCCTTCAGTCACGTAGACGCCACTTCAGAGTATGGTTGTTTAGTAGAACTCTGACCTTGTGGGCTTGATTTCTATCCACTTTTGAGGCACGTATTGAAATGGGCAAAATGGCTATGGCTTTTCTAGAATGCATTCTTAATTGTGGCTC
The DNA here is from genome assembly GCF_030265065.1 of Corythoichthys intestinalis. Taxonomy (NCBI): domain Eukaryota; kingdom Metazoa; phylum Chordata; class Actinopteri; order Syngnathiformes; family Syngnathidae; genus Corythoichthys; species Corythoichthys intestinalis. Next base: position 1,000,578 of record NC_080416.1, read on the forward strand.
TAATCATGGAAGCTTTAGCAATTTAAGTTATGGCGCACAGTCAATGGGAAACAAGGTGTTTCCCAATTTTATGTTCAACATTTGTAAGAGTTTGTTTTCAAAGTTTTTTTTGGGAGGGGGGGGGCAATATGACAGACTTCTGGGTCTTTTCGGATAGCTTTTCCCCCCCCTTTCTATGTCATCATAAAGCCTATGAAATTTTATTTTGCTCACTTAAACTCATTTCTGGGGCCACATTTTCCCAAGGAAAACTTTGACAAAACAATGACCTTCTAAAGGTTGTGTATAGTGAAAAAGTTTTGTATTTCAAGGCTTATTTATGGATTAGTTTTTGGTCAACAAAAAAATCATGTTTCATTTTGTACATATCATTTAAAAATAATCAACAGTGATTTAATAAAAAATATTGTTTATTATTTATCCATCATGTCTTTTTTCATCGTATCCAAAACTAGATTTGTTTCTCATCTGAACTGTTACTACATTACCCAGCATCCCTAGCTGCTCTCACTCCTGGACAACAAAAAGCATCTCAACACAAATACATCCGTTCCACGTACACGCCCAAGTACCGTCACCACACATTTGAACACTCAACCAGTATGCGTAGCACATATTGCTAACAAATCCATCGTAATGATCATATTTGGCAATTAACTGATTTTTTTTTCTGTCCTTATATGGCACATAGTGTGTAACAGTAGCGCAAAATTGACATCAAAAGAAGACAAGAAACACATTGCTGCTGTGCAACACTTAGTCGATATATACTTGTAGTCTACACACCCATATTGCAATGATTTCTGACAAATGAGACCAAGATAAATCATTTTGAAAAAATATCCGCTAGAGCTGGGAATCTTTGGGCACCTAACGATTGGATTACGATTCAGAGGCTCCGATTTGATTATGCTAAACCAAACTACTATTTCAGTATCAAGTTAACATATAACAGTAAACAAATATACAAAAATAACAGTAAATAAAAAACTCCAGTCCCCATTCTGTATCAGCAGCTTTAAACTACATTCAATTAATTTAATGTTGTGAATCAACCGTTAAAGTTGTTAAAATTGCTCCCGTAATTCCATAATTTCCCTTTTGTCTACTTTCGACATGTGAAAGTTTTAAAACTATCTTAAAGATAGATTCAAGTCAATATTTTACTGATTTAGGAGTATTTTAGATAAAAAGTTAATTAGGTTCGCTTGGAAGGTTCGCTACAACAGCCTTGCAGGGAAGTGTACTGCTTTAAGATGGCGGCCGTTTACTAACGCCTGCATCTAGCTTCATGTAGATGTGCTGCTAACGCTACCGAATCTATATTTTATCTAGTCCTATATAAATGATATCTACCGTAACATTATGTGGACGTACTCTGTAGCAGCTGTCGGCAGAAGTCAGGTATGTTGTTGTGTTTTTTTTATCTCGTGGCATGAGTTGAGCTAGAGCCGTGAGTTGAGCATTGGCATTACCCGAGGGGCCGGGTAATGAGAAGCATGATGTTAGCTACTCTCGCTCTGTTCCTCATTGCGTCCCGAAGACCGCGCGGCGCGCTGAGTGTGTTTCACTTCCGCTTTACTTGGCATATTTCAATAATCGGAATTTGGATGTTTGTGAATCGTTCTCGAATCTTCCACGGCGAATAATCTAAGAATCGGAAATTTTGCACACCTCTAATATCCGCCATGGTGACTTAAAGCAACACTAGGTAATGAAGGAATCTGACCTTTTAGCTAGATTGCCAGAATCACGTCAGCCAAACCGCCGGACCCGCACTGGCGCAGCTCCAGTAACCTGGGCCAGCGAAATACCGGCCACCCAGCCAAAAGGCCTAACGGCGCGCGTTCACCTTAGTATTAACCCCATTGACCTGTCTCCATTTGAAAGCGTTGTTTAGGATTATTATATAATATATAGTCTGTTTGTGGATTTGACAGGAGGATTCGGGAGTTACTGTTGTCATGGCAACGAGGGTTGTGGATTTTGCCACCTTAGCAATATCGGGCGTTCTCCGGTGTTTCTTATGTTGGGCCGGGACGTCCCGCCATTTGTTCTGGACTGTCCGGGAGAACTGATTGCGAGAGTTGGTAGGGTAGACGTGGGCTTGTCAGCATCAATCTTGCTCAGCATAACGCACACGTTGGGCTTCCGTGTCACACGAGGACAGGACAGTGGCTTCAGACGTTCACACCAATCCCAATGAAAAAACAAATGGCGTGCTTGTAAAAGAAACAAAAACATTTTTAGTCCTTACGTTGGTCATTTTGTCATCACAAAACAAAGAAAGCAGTTCAACATGGGTGTGCCAACTACTCATATTTAACATCTACTGCATTTGTACAACATAAAACAAGCAAGGGTTACACCACTGGGGCAGCTTAAGTTCTCGACTCCATTTTGGCAGCTTTGTCGCCACCCCGCGGGCCGGGGTGACGATTAGTTGCTCTCCAGCAGGCTGAGTCCGGCCACGCGCCGCTCGAAGGGTTTGACGGCAAAGTCGCCGTTGTTGTTATTGTTGTTGTGGAGCGCCGCGTCGCCGTCTCGGACGGGCGTGGAGGCATCCGGCGGCCAGTCCTGCGGCGAGCCGAGGCTGTTCCGCTCGGATTTGAACTGCGAAAAAAAATGGATACAGAAGTATGCAAAACTTTATTGAATAAATACTGAAACGCGATTAATTTGATATGGATTTTTGCGTTATGTTTTTGTCCGTCACCTTTGTGATGAGCTTGTTACACGCAGGAAGGAGGTTGAGGATGAGGGTCAGCACGGCTCTGGTAGTCTGAATTGATGAGTCAACCTTGAGAAACACATCATAAGAGCCCTCAAAAAACATGAATCATATACCGTATTTTATGGCTTAAGTCCAGGTTCACACCGTAGGTCTTAATTTAGATTTTTTTGTCTTATCTGCCTTTTTTTTTTTTTTTTGACGTCCTCGCTCAGACTGCCTTTGTCCATTGAGCCTGTTTAAGTATTGCGCAATAACTCAAGCGCTGAGCAGCATGCGCAGAAGCATCTGAAAGATTCGCGTAGGCGCCATCTAACTGTTTGCATTATTCTAAAACACTTAATATAATGAATAGTATCTTTTCTCGTATTTACCGATCGACTGTTTGTATTACTCTAACACACCCAATACAAAATAAATAGCACTTGTACCATAGTTTTAGAAAAAGAAGCAGAATATAGGGCATAAGAGATACATGACGCCTTCTTATCACGGAAGCCCAATGTGTGCGTCATGCAACCGCCTGAGCAAGACTACATCTGACAAGCCAACGTCTGCACCACCAACTCTCGCAATCGGTTCTCCCGGACAGTCCAGAACAAATGGCGGGACGCCCTGTCCCAACACAAGGAACACCGGAGAATCCAACTTATAACCCAAGACAAGACTCCAAGAGCCCCTTTGACGGTGAGGTGGCAAAATCCACAACCCTTGTTGCCCTGACGACAGTAACTCTCAAATCGTCCTGTCCAATCCACAAACAGACAATAATCCTAAACAACGCCCAAACACACCCTTTTTCTGCCCACAACCCGCCCCGTGAGAGCCTTCAAAAAGACAAAGTTGAACTTATTGTTGGCATTTTTGTCTTAGAAACCTTTTGTTGACTTGTGATATGGTGACCTTGGATCCTTGCCTGGGTCCCTCACGATTGCTGTTGACCTGAATAAATTGTCAACTTGTGCTTTGAAGCCTTTTTTCTAGTTTTCAAAATGGAGTCCGTACAAGGGGTTAAGACTAAGGTGAACCCCTGGAGTTTTGCCTTTTGGCCGGGTCATTGGATCTGCGCCAGTGCGGGTCGAGCGGTTCGGCTGCGTGATTCCGGCAATCTGGCTAAAAGGTCAGATTCCTTCAGGTTTACTGCAGTGATTTCACCACAGTCCCACAGTCTCACTCTACTTGAAGGTACTATTTGTAGCCTGTAGTCTTGCACTGCTTACATATAATTGGCGCACAAGAAAATCTATGCAGTGCATAAAATAAAATTCAACAAAAACGTATTGCAGCGTCACTAGGACTACTGTCGGCCTTTTTTGTAAGTGAATAAAAATCTCTGGGCGAAAAAAATCGTGTTTGTTTTGTAGTTGTGCGGTACCTTCTGGAAGTTGGTGCTCTTGCCCTGGACAGGGGTCCTAGCCCCCGCTTGCAGTTGTTGACACAACACCGCCAGCTTCTCAACTTCGGACATAAGTGCCGACTCCTCTTCTCCGACCGGCTAAAACGAAGTATTTAGTATTCGTGAAAAAAAAGATGGCGCTCAGTTGCTTTCTGTTTGGCTGCTGAATACCTGTGGGCAGAAGGTATGTAGCGAAGCACACAGCTGGAGTCCCTCATCAGACAGAACCTGAGGTGGACAAGAACATTGAAGATAATCAGATACAGAAAGTGAAGCGTGACTTATCTTCTCCGGATTCAATCTCAGAACAAATGACAACTGCCCCAGAGAGGTTTGAAGAAGAACAAGAACTAGCCCTGCTAGCAGGACTGAACGGGCCCTCACACAACGTATCGACTCCCCAAATTTCATCGCTCTCCATATGTATGTGCCAATTTTGGTGAGTTTTTGAGCATGTTCAGGCCTTCAAATTGGCCATTTTCATTTGCCATGAAGAAGGAAGAAGAAGAATAAAAATACCCGATTTCCTTTGGATCTGGAACATGGGCACAGGAGAATTTTTGGAGCAGTTTTGCAAAAGGTATCGACTCCCCAAATTTTCATCGCTCTACGTTGAAAAAACCTAAATGGGGAGGCCCATTTGAAAATTTCAAGGGGGCGCCACTGAGCCCTTTTGTTACATTTTTTTCCCACAAAGTTGCAAAATTATCGAAATTTACGCAAAGCCACATGTATGTGCAAATTTTGGTGGGTTTTCGAGCATGTTTAGGCCTTCAAATTTGCCATTTTCATTTGCCATGAAGAAGGAAGAAGATATGGACCCCACTGCTTCAACGAAAACTCAATATTTTGAACACATGTCTTAAGGCCCCCCGATGCAGGTTTGAGGTCAATTTATTTTTTTCCCGACGAGGAGCAACCTTTTTCATAAAAAAAGAGCATTTCCTAGTGGCCTATTGAGTAATATTTCAATGCAGTCGTGTTCAGGCTCGAATACCTCACATGCATCCAGATATGAAAAAGATTGCACCTTGTATCAGGAACTTATTAGTCATTTACTGAATTGGCCTGTTGCCAAAAAGGTCAGGCCCGTGAATGAGAACTCAACATTTTGATAACATCTCGTATGTCTCATGAACAGTCTCACCAATTTTGAGGAGGAACCAACTAACTGCCTAGGCGCAATGGTCTCAAACTTGCACGCTGGTTTTCGACAAAAATGCATATTCAGGCCTTCAAATTGTCCATTTTCATTTGCCATGAAGAAGGAATAATAATAATCCTTTGCAAAACAATAGAGCCTCGCACCTGTTGGTGCTCGGGCTCGGATTATAACTTGTGATTAGAAACTAGTGAATGAGCTGACCGAAAATGAGAATAAGGAGTTACCTCAGCTTGATGGAAAAGATCCAGTGTGGTCTTGAGCAGCCCTTCACCTCTAAAAAAATTCAGAAAATGAATACATTTGGAATTAAAAGCTATAAACTGATGCACAACAACCTGGTGAAGAGGTAAATGCTGTAGGCCATGCTGGCGACACTTTGGCTATGGCGCAGCAACCGGTGTTCCTGGTCCTCCCACTTTTCCAGTTCGGCGTCTATATCGGAGGACAGCAGCCGCAGCTCCAAACCCACTTTGGCCACGCTGCTCTGCTCCTGCGTGGAAGAAAAACACCAAACATTTCCAATTGGACTGAAAAAAAAAAGCGCAACTATTAGCGCCCACTGTGGGGTCATAGTGCTTCGTCCAGTTTTCAGCCTAATTTATATAATGTACGTTTAAAAAAAAAAAAAGTCGTCATGAAACACAAAAGTAAAATTTATGCGTTGTATCACAAAATAAATAAAATACAATCAGTAAAATAAGATCCGTTGAATATTGCTGAAATGTAGATACACAAGGTATTAATAGTATAGTGTAACATACTAAAGTGAATATTTGAAAGAAATTTTGAGAAGTACATACAGAATGGGGAAAAAATACAAAGAAGTAAAACATACACATTTTAAATGAAAAAAAAAAAAATTAAATGCCAAATGAAAAAGAATCTAGTCCAAACAAATAATGTGTGAAATCATAAAAATGCTAACGCTTATATAGAAAATAAAATTAGGAATAGACATAAAACGGGGTGCGGGGTGGCGGGAGGTAAAAATAAATTAAGTACATAAATCAGAATTAATACATTAGGTAAAAACACAACATTAAACAACAAAGACAAAAATAAAATTAAAAAAACTAATGCATGAAATGCCCCAAAAAAGATGATTACGTCAAAAAATGTAAATAAATACAGGATAAACTGACACAGGAACTTAAATTGAAATTAAGAAATACAAATGAATAATATTAAATAAATGCACTACAATCATAAAATGCCGGAAAATTCATTTATGAAAACCTGGATGAATAGATGAAGAATACAATAGTAGAATACTGTACATTTAAAAATAAAATGCAATAAATAATTCCACAGTAATAACAATTTTAAGAGGTCATAAAGGTTTTTTTTTCTGTCTATAAATCATCCCAACATCACCTCAGCATCCAACTTTATGGGCTTGGCATTCTTCAGGTTCGCAGAGTGCTTCTGCAAGTCAAAAAACATCCCATTAGGCACTGACATAGCATGGGCGTATCGACGGATACTGCGCTACTCACGCCAGATCTCGGAAGTGACAAATACCCTCGTTTGTCTCCTGTCAACACAAAAAATGTATTTCATCACTCCACTTGCGCATACCACCTCTGCGTGCGCCACACACCTCGCTTCCCCTCCATGACGTCGTTGATCTCGCGCAGCAGCAGAGCTACGTCGCCCAGTTGAGACTCCCAAGCCTCGCAAAATACCTCCAGGTTCTCTTTGGCGATCTTGCTGGACGGGTGCAGCGCCAGGGTTTGCGCTGCAGAAATGATCTGGCAGAAAAATAAACAATTTTTTTGGAACATATTTAAAAAAAATAAAATAAAAAAAAAACTAGATTTGTATGTATGTATTTCATGTAACACATATTTAAGTGGTATTTCCTAGTTTGTTTTGTCGCATTGACAAATAAAAACACTTTTGTTTCCCAAAAAGTCACGACTTTGAAATTCTATTTTCCATTTTTCTTTACTGTTGTACTTTCTAATGCCTTGATGTATACATTTTCCTCCTTAGAACATAAAATCTGGAATTTCGAATATAGCCTCTAATTTTAAACTCTTACCTTTTTAGGGGCATTTTTTCATTTAGTTTGGATTAGGGCTGTCAAACGATTCAAATTTTTAATCGAGTTAATTACAGCTTAAAAATTAATTAATCGTAATTAATCGCAATTCAAACCATCTATAAAATATGCCATATTTTTCTGTAAAGTATTGTTGGAATGGAAAGATAAGACACAAGATGGATATATACAGTCAACATACGGTACATAAGGACTGTATTTGTTTATTATAACAATAAATCAACAAGATGGCATTAACATTATTAACATTCTGTTAAAGCGATCCATGGATAGAAAGACTTGTCGTTCTTAAAAGATAAATGTTAGTACCAGTTATAGAAATTTCATATTAAAACCCCTCTTAATGTTTTCGTTTTAATAAAATTAGTAAAATTTTCAATCAAAAAATAAACTAGAAGCCCGTCATTGTTGATGTCAATAATTACTTACACAATGCTCATGGGTGCTGAAGCCTATAAAATCAGTCACACCCAAGCGCCAGCAGAGGGCGGCAAAACTCCATAAAACACAATTAACAAGTGAGCGTTTCACTGTACCGTCATTTAAATGTGTCTGAGCGGGGCATCTGCGTTAATTGCGTCAAATATTTTAACGTGATTAATTTAAAAAATTAATTAACGCCCGTTAACGCAATAATTTTGACAGCCCTAGTTTGGATCCAAGCAACACAAATAAAATGATTACAAGCCAGGAACAAAATTGTACTTATTTATTAGTGGCGGCTTATACAGTATTGAAGCAAGCTATTGAGGCAATTTAATATTTAAAATAAAAATCTGTCACATTGTCCGCCCACATTTGGTGGAAAAAAATCAATGTTGAAACAAGTTTATCAATTTGTCCCACAGGAGATGAGGTCGTCCCCTTAGGGCATTCTCATTAATAGCCAATTAGCTCATCGGGCTAACAGCGTAGCACCTCGTGCCGCCAAGTGATTGACGGCCTGACTTTTCACCTGGCTGGCCGTGTCGTCGTTACAGCGCACAGCCAGCTCAGAAGACGATTACCTCCTCGGACAATTTCCCACAGTAAATACAATTAGACGAGGGCGATGTGGACTTCCTGTCCTTAGAGCTGTCGGACGTCATTCGTCAAAGTGGGGGCTAACCTGCGGGCCGATCACGTGGAAGGTCTCCTCGGCGTGGACGCAGGTGATCTCCAGCGGTTCGGTCCCGGATACGTGACACAGCAGCCGACAGTTCTGTAGGATGACGGAGGATACGGGTTAAGTGCTTAAGCGACGCCATTTCCCGCGAGGTCTTCCGATTCTCACACCTCCACCAGTTGCTCTTTCTGCTCGGTCAGCGTTCGGGAATGCTGCGCCACCGCCTCCAGGTTGCCCTCGGTGCCGGCGGCCTTGAGCGCGCGCAGCGGCGACTGCTCCGTGTGGACCTTCAGCAGCTCGGAGGCACGGCCCGCCGCCACCTTGTGAAGCTGTGAGGGGCCGAAGTCGGCAGAGTTATTAGTTCTCAAAACTGCCGTTGAAATATTTGTTGGCAAATTGCATTACAATTCAAGCTGTCTCCCATTTTTATTTGGCACTGATAGACCACAGAAAACTGGAGATATGATGGCTTTAATTTCAAGGTAGGAAATATGTTTTCTCCACTAGAGGGCAGTCATGCTCTTTGGACAAGTGATGTTTCATTTCTGAAGATTTCAGTCATAAAATAGACATGTCAAAAATTCGGTTGGGGTAAAATTTCAATTCTTTTGTTAGTTAGGAGTACGCATGTGATTCAGGTTTACTGTATATATTATTTACACTGTAAATAATTCCTCCCTGTAAGAAAGAGAGCCACACTTCTGTAAGGTTTTATCCAACCGAAAAATAGTTGAAAAAGCGGCTCACTTCACGTCTGAGGTCATTGACGCTCTGGCACGACTTGGCGATGGCTACCTCCAACTCCTCGGTGGTCTCCTTGGCCTGGACCGACTGCTGCTAGAGGAGAGACAAAGCATAATGGGAGATATTTACTAGAATTTCTGTAAATTGGTGGCAATTAAAATATTGCTCGCTCGGTGTTGAAGGGAATATTATATTTTCTCGTATTTACGGTTCGACTGTTTTTAGTACTCATAACGTACCCAGTATAATATAAATAGCATTTATATCAAAGTTAAAACAAGCAGAATGTACTTGACATAGGGCATAAGAGATACATGACGCCTTCTGGTCACGGAAGCCCGACGCGTGTGTCATGCAACTGACTGAGCAAGATTGACACTGACAACCAGGTCATAGGCAAGATATCTAGAAGCCCACGTCTGCAACACCAAAAATTCCACAACCTGTTCTTCAAGACAGTCCAGAACAAATGGAGGGACATCCTGTTCTATAAGGAACACCGGCCTGATATCCAACTGATAACACAACTGATAAGACTAAGCGCCACTTTGACGCTGAGGCGGGGAACATCTCCCTCTCTGGTTGCCTCAGTAACGGTGACTTGGCTCAACTGTGACGCACGAACTAAACAGCCCAAACTGCAATAGAAGATAATCCTAAACAATGCCCAAACACACCCTTCTTTCAGCCTACACCCCGCTAGAGCCTTAAAAAAAAAAACAACAATGTTTAACTAATTGTTGTCATTTTTTCTCAGGAACCTTTTGTTGACTTGTGATATGGTGACCCTGAGTCTCCTCCTCGCCTGGGTCTGTCGCTGTTTTGCCTTGCCGTTTGATCGCTGTCGACCAGAATAAATTGTCAACTTGTGTTTCGAAGCCTTTTTCCATATATATATATATATATATATATATATATATATATATATATATATATATATATATATATATATATATATATATATATATGTACACACACACACATATATATATATACACATATATACATATACACATGTATATATATATATACATATATATTTTTTTTAATTATTAAATTTATTCCCATCAAAATCTCTTTATTTTCCAAAATTTCACACTAGTTGTGCATGGATTTCCAGTTCAAAAAGGAAAAGACAAAATGTGATGAAAAGCGGGACTGACATCCAACACCCACACAAATAAATAAAAGAATAATCATAATAATAAAATAAAATGAAAACAAAACAAAAACAAACAAAAAAACCCCCAAGAAACAAAAAGAAAACCAACAAAAATAAACCATTAAATTAATCCCCGTCACTGCCAGTGAACTTCGTGACCATTGAACATTGAGTTTTACTAATAGTTTTGGATAATAAATATCAATACACTAAAGAAAAGAGTTGCCAGATTGTGGAATGCCAAGGGCTTAAGAGGCCTGACAAATGTTTAAAAATGGTCCCCAGGCACGTAAGAATCTACCATTAGAATAATGGAGAGAATATCTGATCTTTTCAATTTTCAAGCATGTCATTAAGGCCGTCAGCCATTCGGTATGTGTGGGAGGGAGGGGGTCCACCCACCTTAGAAGGACCGACCTACGAGCTAGGAGGGAGGCAAACGCTAGAGTGCGGCGCTGTTCAGAAGATAGTCTTGAGTCCTCTGTAACTCCAAATAAGCCAATAAGGGGGTTCGGTTCCACCCTCACTGTTAAAATCTGTGAGAGGGAATGAAAAATCTCTGTCCAGAATTTGCCAAGTTTAGGACAAGTCCAAAACATATGAAAGAGTGAGCCGTCTGAGATATTGCATTTGGTACAAAGTGGGCTAATGTCAGGATAAAAAGTGGCCAGTTTGGTTTTGGAGATGTGAGCTCTGTGGACCACTTTGAATTGGATTAAATTATGACGAGCACACAGAGATGAGGAGTTGACTCGTTTTAAGATGGATAACCATGTTTCCTCAGAAAAGGGGGTACCAAGGTCTTCCTCCCATTCTGCCCTGACTCTATCCATAGATGCAGTCTTCAGGGCCAACATCATGCTACAAAAAACAGAGACATACCTCCTCTGGTTTGGATTTGTGGAAAGAACTATGTCAACAATAGTCTTGTCAGAGCTTAGCGTGGTGGGTAAGTTAGAAAGTATAAAATGTCGAATTTGTAGATAACGGAAAAAATTTGACTGTGGAAGTGCAAATTTGTTGCGTAATTGTTGAAATGTTGCCAAATTATTACCAATAAATAAATCTTTAAAGTGTTCTATTCCCCTCTGACTCCACTCTTTGAAGGCGGGGTCATTGAGTGAAGGTTTGAAAAAATGATTATGTAATATTGGGCTTGATGGTGAGAAGTCATGTAAAGCGAAAAACTTTCGGAACTGAGACCAGATCCTCACTGAGTGTTTGACTACTGGATTCTTTAAAGATCTGGTTGAGAGTGGAAGAGAGGAGCCAATCAGTGCAGCCAGGGATACATTGTCCGCTGATCTCATCTCCATTGCCACCCAGTCAGGAGGATCTGGGCGATTATGAAAGTGAGACCAGAATGTGAGACACCGCAGGTTGGCCGCCCAATAATAAAAACGGAAATTAGGCAAAGCGAGACCACCGGCAGCCCTCGTCTTTTGTAGGTGAGTTTTATTAAGACGAGCCCTTTTTCCTTTCCAGATATAAGAAGAGATAATCGAATCCAGATGATCGAAAAAGGTTTTGGGAATAAAAATTGGTAATGCCTGAAATAAGTACAAGAATTTTGGTAAAATGGTCATTTTAATGGAATTTATTCGCCCAATGAGGGACATAGAGAGTGGTGACCATTGTGTAAGTGTTTGTTTGATTTGAGTTACCAAATTTAAAAAGTTCTCTTTAAAAAGGTCTTTGTGCTTCCGGGTCATCGTGATGCCTAAGTAGGAAACTTTGAGAGTTTCAATTTTAAATGGAAAATTAGTGAAGCCTGAAGCAGATATAATATTGCCAATTGGAAACAGTTCACTTTTTTCAAAGTTTATTTTATACCCAGATAGTTGACTGAAGTTATTAAGTAGTGATAGAGCCGAATGGAGAGAAGTGATCGGGTTTGAGACAAGGAGCATAAGGTCGTCTGCATACATCGAGACCTTATGTTCAATGCCGCCTCTCCATATACCCGTGATGTCATCGCGGCTACGGATGGCGATGGCGAGAGGTTCAATAACCAGGTCAAATAGCATGGGGCTGAGAGGACACCCCTGGCGGGTACCACGCTGCAGTCTGAATGGATTAGACAACTGGGAGTTGGTTCGGATAGAGGCTGTAGGATGAGAATATAGCAGTTTAATCCACGCTATGAAATTTGGCCCAAAACCGAATTTCTCCAGCACTGCCCACAGGTAGACCCACTCCACGCGATCAAATGCCTTTTCAGCATCAATAGAGACTATACATTCAGGCGTGTCATCAGGAGTAGAATAGATAATATTTAATAGTCGACGTATATTGGAGAATGAGTGCCTACCCTTTATAAAACCAGTTTGGTCCTCAGATATGATAGTCGGAAGGATGTTTTCTAGTCTGCGAGCGAGAACTTTAGCTAGAATTTTTGCATCAGTGTTAATAAGCGAAATGGGCCTATAGGAGGCGCAATGTGTGTGATCTTTGCCTGTTTTGGCGATTAGGGTAATACAGGCTTCAGAAAATGTTTTAGGAAGGGAGCCTTGCCTAAATGATTCGCAGAGCACAGAACAAAGTTGTGGAGACAAAAGTAAAGAGAACTTTTTAAAGAACTCAGATGGGAAACCATCGGGGCCTGGACTGCTGCCTGACTGCATTGAAGAGATAGCTGAAGCTATTTCAGCCTGTGTTATGGGCTCATCAAGTCTCTTACCATGGTCTGGTTGGAGTTTGGGAACATTGAGACTGTTTAGAAAGCTGTATATGGCATTCGGATCGGGAGGAGATTCTGAGGAATAGAGATTTGAATAGAAGTCCCTGAAAGCATCATTAATTTGAGTACGGTCCCTGGTGATTTCACCATTTTGTGTATGAATTTTAATTATGTCTTGTTTCGCAGAGGAACCCCTCAGCTGGTTTGCAAGCAGTTTGTCGGCTTTGTCTCCGTGGGCATAAAATGTGGCTTTATTTTTTAGGAGCAAATATTCTACTGAATGGGTGGTAAGTAGGTCAAATTTAGTTTGGAGCTGTAAACGTTCTTTATAAAGATTTTGATTTTTAGTTAGCGCATATTGTTTGTCAATTTCCCCAATTTGATGAGCTAGATCTGAACGCTCTTTGTTAGCTTTACTTTTCATTTGAGCCGTGTAAGATATAATTTGTCCCCTGAGGTAGGCCTTAAGGGCATCCCATACAATCAAACTGGAGATCTCGGGGGATATGTTAGTGGATAAGAAAAAGGTTATTTCATTTTTTATAAACTCTACAAATTTGTCATCCGACAGAAGAGTGGAATTAAAGCGCCACTGTCTGCTCCTTCGGGGGAGATTTGGGAGGGAGATGGCCATGGAGACAGGCGCGTGGTCTGAAATGACAATACTATGGTAATCACAGGAGCGGATAAGGGGCAGGAGTCTATGGTCAAGTAAAAAATAGTCTATGCGTGAATATGTATGGTGGACATGTGAAAAAAAGGAATATTCCTTTTCCTGAGGATGTAGAGAGCGCCACACATCACAAACACCATACTGTATGAGGAAGGCCTGAATGAGATTGGCTGATTTACTCAGCATGCCGGGGTTGGTGGAGGACCGGTCTAAGAGTGGATCCAGCCAGCAGTTCAAATCACCTCCGAAGACGAGAGAGTGTGTATTTAAGTCTGGAAGTAATGAAAATAGGCGCTCAAAAAAGGTTGGTTCGTCCACATTGGGGGCATAAACATTAACGAGGACCACCATTGTGTTGTATAATTTCCCAGTCACAATAACGTACCGGCCAAATTTATCAGAAGTCACATTATGAGGCTCAAAGGTGATATTTGGAGAGATTAAAATTGAAACTCCTCTGGCCTTGGCCTGAAAGGAGGAGTGGAATGCCCCTCCCCCCCAACCCGTCAGGAGACGCCTGCTGTCTGAGCTGCGAATGTGTGTTTCTTGCAGAAAAGCAATATCTGCTTTGAGCTGTTTTAAATGTGAAAAAATCTTTCTCCTCTTCACTGGGTGGTTCAGGCCCCTGACATTCCAACTGACAAAGTTCACACAACTATCCACAAGCAATAAAAAAAGTGAAGAATGTGAAATTAACTAAATGGCAGGTCAAAGAAAAATAGATATATGTATGTACATTTGATTCCCCAGCTGGTGGCAGTGACCACCTCCCCATCCCTCCCAAGAAAGCTGCCAAAAAAAAGAGCAGCAAGCTCTTAAACCCAAACATAACTTTAAATCTTCCTGTCTCAACAAAGTTAATCCTCCGGTATTGAACATTGGAATAGTAAAAATAAAACATCCCTTTAGACAACATTGGAATGTCAATCAGTCCTGAAAGACTTGTCAGATTATATTTAAATTAAATTGAATTAAATACGGAACCAATTTAAAAAAGAACAACTGAGTGTAAATCAGTGCACACTGACATGTCTACAGTCTTAAAGTTTCAAATGAGCTGGCTCCACGATAGCTGTCACTCCGAATGCAAACGTAAAAAGAAAAAAAACGGATATATGTATGGCGCACGCACCCACACACATACAGGATTATTATTATTATTTATTTATTATTTTATTATTGTTATATATATTTTTTATAAAATAAGAAGAGTTACGGTAAGCGCGCTCCAAGCGTGTTCTGCATGGCTCAGCCGCGGTGCTGTAATAAAGTGGCTCTCATCCAGACATGTTGAAGAAGGTGTTTATGAATTCTCACGTAATTTGGGAAGGCCGTCGATGTACTTCTGTGCCTCCTCCACTGAGCTGATCCATTTCCTGGCTCCCCCAGCCAGCGTGAGCCGTAGTCGGGCTGGGTACAGCAGCGCGGGCTTCAGACCCCGCTTGTACAACTCCGCCATGACGTCTCGATACTCCGTGCGCTTGTTGGCCACATCGGGACTGTAATCCTCCACCACTCGGATCTTGTGGCCGCGGTAGTTGAGCATCCCTCTCCGACGCGACTCCCTGATGAGCAGGTCCTTGGTCTGGTAGCGGTGGAGACGGACGATCACCGGCCGCGGTCGCTGTCCGGGAGCCGGTTTAGCCGCTAGAGTTCGGTGGGCTCTGTCGATGTCGGGCTTGGAAGGCAGCGTCTCAGAGCCGAAAACCTCCAGCAGCAGGTCCGCAAAAAACTCGGAGGGGCGGCCGCTCTCGATGGACTCAGGGATCCCCAGGATACGGATGTTTTGCCGGCGGCTTCGTCCCTCCAAGTCAGTTACTTTTGCCTTCAACTTGGCGTTGTCGATGCTCAGCGCGGCACACCTATCCTCAAGGTCGTTAACTCGCTGGCTCAGGTCGTCCGCGGCGAGTTCCAGTGAGGACACACGTTGGTCGTGGTCATCCACAGTCTGTCTCAGCGTGTCGAGCTTTGAGTCCAGTTGGTTGAAAGAGCTTTTGAACTCAGCCGCGATTTCCTCGCGGTGTTGTTCAAGTAGCGTCGAGATCGCGTCAAATGTTAAGCTAGGGTTAGCTTCTTCTCTCCTGCTCGATTTACTGCCTTTGGAAGACATTGGAAAGTTGATTTTGCCGTTTAGAGCGATGTCAAGCAAAATAAACGAATGACTTAAGTTCGAATGAGCAGAGTCGAGGGCGATGTTGTTAATGAAAGGGTAAATTAACCGGAGAGCACGTGCTGCGCAGCTACTCCATCTATCTCCGGAACCAATTAAATTTATTAAATTTATTAGGATCATGGAAGCTTCCACTTTGGGAAAATATATACATACAGTATATCCTGTATATAAATAATATAATAAAAATATACAGTACTGTGCAAAAGTTTTAGGCAGGTGTCCTGCCTAAAACTTTTGCACAATACTGTATATACATATATTATATATTTCCTCAGGAATCTTTTGTTGACTTGTGATATGGTGACCCTGAATCCTCGCCTGGGTCCCTCTGTGCTGTACGATTGCCATCGACTCAGAAGAAATTGTCAACTTGAGTTTCGAAGTCTTTTTCCAGCTTTCAAAACGGAGTCAGTACAAGGGGTTAAGACTAAGGTGAACGCGCAGTGTTTGGCCTTGTTGTCGGAGTTTCGCCGGCCTGGGTCGTTGGAGCTGCGCCAGCGTGGGTTCGGCTGGCGTGATTCCGGCAATCTGGCTAAAAGTTCAGATTCCTTCAGTGTGAATGGTTGTCCAGTGGTGTCTTGACTTACGAGCTGCTTTCTGCTTAATTTGAGTTGGGAGTGATATTATGAATTTGAGCGATGAACGCACTGCCATGCTTTTTCCATAAAAGCCAAACACCCTCACACATAATGAAAACACTCACAAGGAGCCAAAAGAAATTGAGTCAATCTCGTAACAAGCGTCAAGTGAAAGCAGTGCTCTATTTGGGTTACATACAGCCTGGGTCCAGGCGCGCAGCAGCTGGTGTGCGTCCTGGCGGGCCAGCTGGCACAGGCCCAGGATGGCCTGGCGCTGCTCGTGTCCCGTGTACGCCGAGTCGGTGAAATCCTCGGTGCGTTCCACCAGCGCCTCCATCTGGCGGCCCACGCTGTCCGGCGGCGAGGCGTACAGGTTATCGCGAAGGCACTCCACGCTCATCTGAAGAGAAGGAAGTCAAAATTCTCATTTACCTAGAGAAAAAAATCAATACTTTGCCTACCGTAATTATCGGACTATAAGCCGCTACTTTTTCCCCTCATTTTGAATCCTCCGGCTTATAGGCCAGTGCAGCTTATTTGTCGATATATTTGGGTTAATGGGTAACACCTTATTTGACAGCGCCGTCATAAGACCGTCATAATTATGACATGACACTATTATGGGCATTACTAAATGCTTATGACGGAGGTCATGAAGTGTTAATTTTGTCACTAACTCCATTTATGTCCAGCTCGGATTTCACAGCCATACATACATAATTATGATTATCTTATGACAGTCTTATGGCGCCAATGTCAAATAAAGTGTTAGCAAAAACCATAACTAGCAATGAATGAAACAACTGGAACAGTAACTGAAGAAATAATTAGCACAGAACATGAATTTTGATTGTTATTCACATCTGTATTTTACATGTATTTTGCGATGGGTAATAAAAAATGAATAAATAAATCAAATTTTTTAAAAATTCATGAATAAATTGAAGGATCCATTTTGGGGGAGAAAAATAATTATTTAAATCGTAATAAATAATGATTTGGCATTTTGGCTTTTTTTTTTGCCGTGAGGCATTTTTTTTTGCAATGTGGCAAAATAGATTTTGCCATGCAGCATTTTTTGCCATGTGGCAAAATGGATTTTGCCGTGTAGCATTTTTTGTGGCAAAATGAATTTTGACATGTGTCATTTTATTTGGTATGTGGCAAAATGGATTTTGGTTTGCCATTTTTTTGCGGGAGTATCAATTTTATTTATAATGATTTATATTTTTTATCATTCATGGATTTTGAGATTTCAGCGAGACCCAAAAGTGGTATTTGCCATGTGGAAAAATGGATTTTGACATGTGGCATTTTTTTTCAAATGTGGCAAAATGGGTTTTGGTTTGTGGCATTTTTTGGGGGTATACACATACCTCCCCAATTTCTTTTCCCCACATGACAAAAAAAATCCATTTTGCCACATTTGAAAAAAATGCCACATGTCAAAATCCATTTTGCCACATGGCAAATACCACTTTTGGTTCTTGCTGTCTGTCAAAATCCATGAATAATTAAAATATAAATCATTATAAGTACAACTGATTAATAAAAATTCAAATGTCAATAAATTGAAATGAATTGTAATAAATATTGGTAAAAAAATTATATTTTTTTACCTTTTCAATGCACATCTTTTGGCTCGTGCAACTCTTATTCATGTACGACATATGCTACATATTCAACAACAACGCTACATATTCGATAATTATTCATATTCACATTCGTCCATTTTTATTTCACAATACAGATATATATATACCAGGTTTTTCAATCAAATAAAAATATCGGTCCTTTGTTATTTTTCTGATTTAATAGTTTCTTTAAGTGGACATTTATTGGCACCTTGTAGTCTTTGACGGCGTTGTAGATGCTGGCGGGGAGGACGCTGTCCGCGCAGCCGCGAGCCTCCGTGACGATGTCCACGACCTGCTCCAAGGCGCAGCGCATCCGCTGGAAGACGGCGTCCTTGTTGATGCGGGCGGACTCGCAGTCCGGATGCCGGAGGCAAGTCTGCAGTGACCAAAATGAATAATAATTTTTTTTTTTAAAAAACGACAACACAATCTGGATTTACGTTTCAAAGCCAAGGCGAGTTGTTTTACCTTTGAGGCCGTCAGTAGCATCATAGTGCATTTTTCCAACACGGCCCGTGCTGCTGCCATGCGAGCTTTTTTCTTTTCGTCTTTCAAATCCTGCAACACGCACACACAAACACCAAAACACGTAGCAGATGGTAAAAAGTGGCTGGATTCCAGCTCTTTCCACCTCTCTTTCGTGCTACTGTAAAGGGACGTTAAAACATGAACAATAATAACAATGGGAAAAATGGACATCATAAAAATAGAACAAGAGGCGCATAAAGTGCACCTCTCCAAAAACGGAATTGGGCATGAGGAAGATTTAGGAAAAAGGACAAAAGAGTCCGGGTACTCTCTCGGCAATTTAGCACAAAGACGTTGTAATTAACCGTCATTATTTCCCCCCTCTGCGCCGGCTTGGCTTCAACGTATAAAAAGGTGCAAGCTGCTCCCAAAGGCAAAGTGAGCAAGCGTACTGAAAAAAATTTGGACATCAAGTACAAAAATGGCACGAAAAGCTTACAAGAACAGCTGACGGGTGTTAAGTGGTAAGTGTGTGCATTTTGAACAAGTAACTAGAAAATTGTGCGCGAATGTCTTCATGCTGATTGGGAATATTTTTTTAAAAAGTGTCATTTTTTTAATATTAATATTTTGAAATGTGAAGGATCGCAATGACCTTTGTACACTGGTATAAAAAAGTATCTGAACCTTTTGGAATTTCTTTGGAATTTCTGCAGTGATCTGATCTTTGTCAAAATCGCACAGATGAAAATACAGTACCTGCTTGAACTAAAACCACCCAAACATTGAAAAGTTTTCATATTTTAATGAGGATAGTATGCAAACAATGACTCAAGGGGGAAAAAATAAGAACCCTCTGCCTAAAGAGACCTAAAGACCAATTGAAACCAATTTTTACCAAACAATTTAAGTCAGATGTGTGCCCAATCACTGATGAGTGGTTTAAAGCTGCCCTGACCACTATAAAACACACACCTGGTAAAAAAATGTGATGTGCATGATGGCTCAGTTAAAACAGCTGTCTGAAGACTTGCGATCAAGGATTGTTGATTTGTATAAAGCTGGGAAATGATACAAAACCAGCTCTAAAAGTCTGGATGTTCATCAATCGACAGTCGGAGAAGTTGTCTAGTAATGGAGAGAGTTTGCTCTGTGAGTGGCCACCCACCAAAGATCAGGCCAAGAGTTCAGCGCAGAATACTCGGAGAAGTAAAAATAGAACCCTAGAGTTTCTAGTAAAAACTTACAGAAATCACTGGCACAGTCTAATATCTCTGTGCACACATCAACTATATGTAAAACTATGGCCAATGATTGTGTTTAAAAAAAAAAAAAAAAAAAAAAAAAAAAACATTGTTGCTCGTTTAATGTTCGCAAAAAGGCACTTGGACACTCTACAGAAGTTTTGGCAAAATATTTTGTGGTCCGATGAAACCAAAGTTGAATTGTTTGGGAGTAACACGCAACCTCTTGTGTGGAGGAAAGATGGAACAGCTCAACAAAATCAACACCTCATCCCCACCATGAAGCGTGGTGGAGGGAGCATCATGATTTGGGGCTGTTTTGCAGCCTCAGGGCCTGGACAATCATTAAAGGAAGAATGAATTCAAAAGTTTTGAAGGAAAAACCTGAGGACAGTTGAAGCTAAAAACAGGATGGATGCTACAACAAGACAATGATCCAAAACACAGAAGTAAATGAACTTCAGAATGGATTCAGAAGAACAAAATACACTTTCTGGAGTGGCCAAGTCAAAGTCCAGTCTTAAAACCCATTGAGATGGTGTAGCATGACCTAAAGACAGCGATCCATGCCAGACATCCCAGGAATCTGACTGAACTAGAGCAGTTTAGTAGAGAAGAATGGGCCAAGATTAGAAGTGCCAGACTGATCTGCAGCTACAGGAAGCGTCTCGTTTGAATTATTGCTGCCAAAGCGGGGTGGGGGGGGCACAAAATATTGAATGTGATGGTTACCTGACTTACTCCCCCCACTCCTTCCGTCATTGTTTGCATACTATCCTCATTAAAATATGAAAACCTATAAATCATTGGTCTTCAAACTATTCAACATAGGGCCGCAGTGGGCGCAGGATTTCATTCCAACAAAAAAAAAAAAAAGACAACACCTATGCAACAATCTGGTGTCTTACAAGTGTAATCAGTAGATTGCAGTCAGGTGCTGCTTGTTTTAGCAGAAACTTCATTGGTTAAACTGTCAGTACTTGATTGGTTGGAACAAAAACCAGGACCCACGGCGGCCCTTGAGGACCGGTTTGGAGACCCCTGCTATAAACCCTGCAGATGGTTCACTGACTTATTTATCCCCCCTTTGTCATTGTTTGCATGCTATCATCATTAAAATATGAAAACCTTTATATATTTGGGTGGTTTTAGTTAAAGCAGACACTGTTTTTTTCATTTGTGTGATTTTGACAAAGATCAGCTCACATTTGATGGTGATTTCATGCAAAAATGTGAGAAATTCCAAACGGTTCAGATACTTCTTCTTACCACTGTATGTAAAGTTTCAGTGGGATTTAATGGGATTTTTTGGGGGCAAATTTAATGACCTCCAATGCTTTGTTGTGAGTTCAAAAGTCGATAGGCCGTTGGTATTGATTTGGTGTGTTCTACTTGTACTACGGGCACGCGTACTCATGCATAATTGTATTTGTACTACACACACGTGCAAATACACGACAAGAATACCGACCAGCACAGCAAAGCTAACCATGCAACTTCTCCAGAAACTGCATTTTCTAGTTTCTTCTTGGCTTTTATATTATACTTAACGCTGGAAGTCCTGTTTTTTTTTTTTGCCAATAAATAAATACCGAAAAGGCGTCAAATGACCCTGATACCAAACTGAGGACTTGGCTTTGTCAAACAATAGACCACTCAAACAAGTAATCAAGCAGCCTGGGTGTGAAGAGGGGGTTTCACTCTGGATAGCAGCAATTAGCATCTTGAATATTTGCTAATCCAGACTTGTTAACTCCTGGGTTAGTGTAAAAATGATGAGAGGCCCATGTGGCATAAAACTACGACTAGCATCCAGACATGTAGCTGTAGACTGTCTACATTTTCGAAAATCGAGTGTTAGAACAGCTGTTAGAACATCAATCCCATTAAGCACCTTTACTTTGTCTTGACAAGTCCAACATTCAGTTGTCAAGGTTAACAGTTTATTCTGTTGAAGCACACAAACCAACCAAAGAACTTTCCACAGCAGCTCAAACAGCTGTTTTGTCACAGCAAACACAAGCTTCAGTATACAGTACATAAAGTTGGCAAACTGCAGCTTTTGGAATAAGTAAAAAGGCTGTCCGCCCGACTGCCTGCCTGAGCGGTCCACTATCAAAAAATGCCTAGGCAGCCCTGCCCCGAAAACACTCAAGATGCTAGTTGGAGCAATCCAACCCTGTGGTTTTGTGAGTGTGAAAGGGAATGACTAATGAGAAACTCAGTGCTCACAAAAGATATGCTGATTAGGGTCAGATGACCCCTCTCTGGTTACAAAAGTGATTTGTATCGACTAATCCACCCTTGGTAGTTCTAGTGTTAAGAAGCTAGAGCGTTTCCTGTAGTTGTACTCTGCCTCGAAATACTCTTTTCCTCTGCTTAAACCATAAAACTTCCATCAAGACACATCACAGCAATCACACTTGCATTTAATTCCGAGGGAAGTGTCACTCAATGGGAAAAAAAAAAAAAAAAGACGCTTTTTGGCACTTCCTCGGCACGCTACTCACGTTCTGCCTGTCTCCCGTGAGGTGGGCGAAGTCCACCATCTCGTTGCCAAACTGGCTGAAGATCTGCACAAATTCCTGGAAGGTGCTCACGCGCTCCAGATGCTCCAGAGTCACAAGGACCTGACACCAGAGAGAAGTGTTTAATTACCACCCTCCCCCCAAAAAAAAAAAAAAAACTAGGGCTGTCAAAAATCGCGTTAACGGATGGTAATTAATTTTTTAAATTAATCACGTTGAAATATTTGACGCAAACAGATTAAAATGACAGCACAGTGCAAAGTCCACTTGTTACTTGTGTTTTTTGGGGTTTTATCGCCCTCTGCTGGCGCTTGGGTGCGACTGATTTCATGGGCTGCAGCACACATGAGCATTGTGTAATTATTGACATCAACAACGGTGGGCTACTAGTTTATTTTTTGATTGAAAATTTTACATATTTTATTGAAACGAAAACATTAAGAGGGGTTCTAATATAAAATTTCTATAACTTGTACTAACATTTATCTTTTAAGAACTACAAGTCTTTTTTTTCATGGATCACTTTAAGAGAATGTTAATAATGTTAATGCCATCTTGTTGCATTTATAAACAAATACAGTACTTATGTACAGTATGTTGAATGTATATATCAGTTTTGTGTCTTATCTTTCCATTCCAACAATAATTTACAGAAAAATATGGCATATTTTATCGATGGTTTGAATTGCGATTAATTACGATTAATGAATTTTTAAGCTGTAATTAACTCGATTAAAAATTTTAATCGTTTGACAGCCCTAAAAAAAACAAATCTGTACTACTCAGTTGACGAAAAAAATAATGTACAGTATATAAAAGATTTATAAAAGACCACATTATACATGGCACAGAGTTGTTTTTCTCTTTTGTTTTTTTTAGCTTTCTACAGTCTGGAGATCAGCAATTAGGGAAGGGAAGGTGAATAACAAGCCAGAATAGCAAGCCGCCTGTCCGTCTGTTTGTCTTCTTCCATTAGCAGCAAATGCAATTACTGTGCTCTCTTACTATACTTTCCTCTTTGTGTTATTTCGTATTGCGTGCGTGTGCGTCTTTGTCACGTTGTGTAGCGAGCGAGGGCAGAAAAAGCTGCCGCATAAGCGAGCGTGTCGTCTGACTTTGCTGCTTCGCCAAAACGCAGCTGCTTCATTCGCAGCTTTTATTTTAGGACGCGCGATTGAGAAACGTCACCTGGCACACGCGGCCGAACAGGTCTCTAGTTGTGTTAATGGTCAAATTGAATTGTTTAAAACTGTGAACTTCTGTTATGTTTGCTTATTTGGAACATGCCAAATCATCAAAATATACAATCCCAAGCAAAAAGTATTGAATCACCAGTTTCGGACGAGCACTCACTCAGACATTTTATCGTGTAGAAAAAACTCAGATGAAAAGCTTGAAAAAAAATAATGAATTAGTTCAAAAGTGCAACTCTTTAGCATTCAGAAACACTAAAAGAAATGAATAAAAACATTATGCTAGTCAGTAAATGTTACATTTATAGAGCTAGTACAGAGAAATATATATGGAATCACTCCATTCTGAGGAAAAAAATATGGAATCATGAGAAACAAACAAAGAAATAACAAAACATCTCTAGTATTTAGTCGCACCACCTCTGGCTTTTATGACAGCTTGCAGTCTCTGAGGCATGGACTTGATGAGCATTATTCATCAATTTGGTGCCAACTCTCTTTGATTGCAGTTACCAGATCATCCTTGCAGGTCGGAGCCTTGCTGTGGACCATTTTTTCCAATTTCCACCACAGGTTTTTAATAGGGTTGAGATCTGGGCTATTTGCAGGTCATGACATTGACTGGATGAGTCTTTCTCCAAGGAATGCTTTAGCAGTTTTAGCTCTGTGGCATGATACATTGTCATCTTGGAAAATGACATATTTTCAATTGAATGAATAAGAAAGCTGTCTAAAATTTCAATGCATTGGAAGACAGTGCCTTTGCCTGACATGCAGCCCCATATCATCAAGGACTGAGGGAATTTTGATGTGTTCTTCAGGCAGTCATCTTTGTAAAACTCACTAGAACAGCACCAAGCCAAAGTTCCAGCATCATCACCTTGTCAAGAGTCAAGAATTTGTATTGGACCCCAGTGCCGTTGCCTAACATGCAGCCCCATATCATCAAGGACTTAGGGAATTTTGATGTTCTCTTCAGGCAGTCATCTTTTTAAAACTCACTGGAACAGCACCAAACAAAAGTTCCAGCGTCATCACCTTGTCCAGAATCTGCATTGGACAAGGTGATGATGCTGGAACTTTGGCTTGGTGCTATTCCAGTCAGATTTAGAAAGATGCCTGCCTGAAGAAAACATCCAAATTCCCTCCGTCCAAAGTTCCAGCATCATAACCTTGTCCAATGCAGATTCTGGACAAGGTGATGACGCTGGAACTTTTGTTTGGTGCTGTTCCGGTGGGTTTTACAAAGATGACTGCCTGAAGAAAACATCAAAATTCCCTCAGTCCTTGATGATATGGGGCTGCATGTCAGGCAAAGGCACTGTGGTTAAATCTTCAATAAATGCACAAGTTTACATTGAAATTTTAGACAGGTTTCTTATCCCTTCAATTGAAAATGTTTGTCATTTTTCAAGATGACAACGCATCATGCCACAGAGCTAAAATTGTTAAAGCATTCCTTGGAGAAAGACTCACCCAGTCAATGTCATGGCCTGCAAATAGCCCGGATCTCAACCTGTGGTGGAAATTGAAAAAATATGGTCCACAGCGAGGCTCCGACCTGCAAGGCTGATCTGGCAACTGCAATCAAAGAGTTGGCACCAAATTAATGAAGAATACGCATCAAGTCCATGCCTCAGAGACTGCAAGCTGTCATAAAAGCCAGAGGTGGTGCAACTGAATACTAAATACATGTGTTTCAACCAGTGATGTTTTCGTTAACGAAAATATTTAGTCAACGAACATTTTTTTCATGACGATGACGTAGCGACGACTAGCTAAAAACATGTCTTGGATGACTGTAACATAGCGAGACAACTGCAAGTTTTGTCATGTCGACAACTAAAACAGTGCGTTGTGATAATTCATTGGGATCGTACTGGTCTTTCTGGTGTGCACGCCTTGGCCACCAGAGGGCAGTGTCATACATCATTACCTCAGTGACTGCCAGTGACAACACAAGACGTCCTAATTCATATAGATTGAGGGAGCTGGTTGTGAATACTCAGTGCCATTGATGGCGCTAGACAGCGACTGACCATTGCCAACCCTCCTAGTCAAAATTGTTTGGACGTCAATGATTTTCACAGAGGATAAAGAATACAGTGGTATGAAAAAGTATCGGAACCTTTTGGAATTTCTCACATTTCTGCATAAAATCACCCATCAAATGTGATCTGATCTTTGTCAAAATCACACAGATGAAAACTTTAACTAAACCACCCAAACATTTATAAGTTTTCATATCTTAATGGGGATAGTATGGAAACAATGACAAAAGTGGGAAGAATAAGTAAGTAAACCATTACATTTAAATTTTGTGCAGCAATAACTTCAACCAGATGCTTCCTGTAGCTGCAGATCAGTCTGGCACATCGATCAGGACTAATCTTGGCTCATTCTTCTCTACAAAACTGCTGTCAGATTCCTGGGATGTCTGGCATGAATTGCTGTCTAAGTCGTGCCACAGCATCTCAATGGGGTTCAAGTCTGGGCTTTGACTTGGCCACTCCAGAAAGTGTATTTTGTTCTTCTGAAGTTGATTTACTTCTGTGTTTTGGACCATTGTCTTGTTGCAGCATCCATCCTCTTTTTAGCTTCAACAGTCTGACAGAGAGCCTCAGGTTTTCCAGCAAAACTTTTGAACTCATTCTTCCATTAATGACTGCAAGTTGTCCAGGCCCTTAGGCAGCTAAACAGCCCCAAATCATGACGCTCCATCCACCATGCTTCACGGAGAGGGATGAGGTGTTGATGTTGGTGAGCTGCTCCATTTTTCCTCCACACATGACACTGTGTGTCACTCCCAAACAATTCAACTTTGGTTTCATCAGTCCACAAAATATTTTGCTGTGGGGTGTCGAAGTGCCTTTTTGCGAACATTAAACGAGCAACAATGTTTGTTTTTTTTTTTTAGACAGCATGAATAACATTCTTGGCCATAGTTTTACATATAGTTGATGTGTGCACTGAGATTTCTGTGAGTTTTTTGCAGACACTCCAGCGTTATTTTTTTACCTCTCTGAGTATTCTGCGCTGAACTCTTGGTGGACGGCCACTCTTTGGGAGAGAAGCAACTGTGCCAAACTCTCTCCATTTGTAGACAACTTCTCTGACGGTGGATTGATGAAAATTCAGACTTTTAGTGATGGTTTTGTATCGTTTCCCAGCTTTATACAAATCAACAATCCTTGATCGCAGGTCTTCAGACAGCTCTTTTGACCGTGCCATGATGCACATCAGACAATGCTTCTCATCAGGACAATTCTTACCAGGTGTGTGTTTTATAGTGGGCAGGGCAGTTTTAAACCACTCATCAGAGATTGGGCACACATCTGACTTAAATTGTTTGGTAAAAAATGGTTTTAATTTCTCTTTAAGTCTCCTTAGGCAGAGGGTTCACTTATTTATTTTCCCCCCTTCTGTCATTGTTTGAATGCTATCGTCATTAAAATATGAAAACCTATAAATGTTTGGGTGGTTTTACTTTAAGCAGACACTGTTTTTTCATCTGTGTGATTTTGACAAAGATCAGATCACATTTGATGGTGATTTTATGCAGAAATGTGAGAAATTCCAAAAGGTTCAGATACTTTTTCAGACCACTGTATATTCCCGCAAGTCACCTTGTTGCGCGACGCCACGATCTGCTTGATGACGATGCGGTCGGCCAACACCAGAACTTTGGTGACAGATGACAGCAAGAGGCGGGCGGCCTTCACCATGCCGGTGCGGTCGCTGAACACCGTCACCGAATGTGAAGGAGGCGAGCAGGCCGCGCCCACGTCGGTCAGCTGGGCTATGGCGTCCCCTGCGTGACCGCGACGGCAAAGACGTTCCACGTGTCCGAAGACTTTTGTCATTCGAATTTCAAGCGAAGAAGACTCACCCGCACGCCGCGCCTCAAAGCAGGCGTGTCCCATCTCCTCCTTAAGCTCGTGGTTCTCGACGGCGATGGCCTCTCCGACGGCGACGAAGCGGCCCACCGCCACGCTGACCGCCTGGCCGACGCGCTGGATGGCCGCCAGAGTGCGCTCGGACTTCTTGGGCCGCTCTTTGTGGTTGATCAGCGTCGTGATCTGAAATTTAGGGCTGTCGTTATTATTGAAGATCCTTGGCAGAGGTAAAAATAGAAAGGCACAGGAAAGCCCACCATAGGGTGCCGCTCGGTGGTCCTACTGAGTTGATCAATTATGCATGCCTCTAGCTGATTGCTCATTGATTAATTATTGATTGCTTCCACTTATACTCGCTGAATCAATGCTCATAGGAAAGGATTGACGCTGTTGCCGAGCTTAAATCTTGCTTGAAAATGTTTAATAAAGTTAAATATTCATTTCGGTCGTTTTTAACAGTCTTCGGAACAGTAAATAATTGTTAGTGTAGTATTCGTAGTAGTGAGAATAAGTGGAGATAAAAACTTTTTGTCCGAAAAACTGTTTGCATGGTAATATTTGTGGCCCAAAATTTCCATTCAAACGCAAAATATACACTGCTGGCCAATCACCAGTCTCGGACGAGCACTCACCCGGACATTTCATCATGTAGAACAAACCCAGATAGCTTGGCTTGAAAAAATAACGAATTAGTTCAAAAGTGCAACTCTTTAGCATTCAGAAACACTAAAAGAAATGAATAGAAAACATTGTGGCGGTCAGTAAATGTTACTTTTATAGAGCAAGTGCAAGGAAATGTATATGGAATCACTCCATTCTGAAGAAAAAAATATGGAATCAAGAGAAACAAACAAAGAAATAACAATCAAAACACATCTCTAGTATTTAGTAGCACCACCTCTGGCTTTTATGACAACTTGCAGTCTCAGAGGCATGGACTTGATGAGTATTCTTCATCAATTTGGTGCCAACTCTCTTTTAATGCAGTTGCCAGATCATCCTTGCAGGTCGGAGCCTTGCTGTGGACCTTTTTTTTTTTCTATTTCCACCACAGGTTTTCAATAGGGTTGAGATCTGGGCTATTTGCAGCCCATAGCATTGATTGGATGAGTCTTTCTCCAAGGAATGCTTTAACAGTTTTAGCTCTGTAGCATGATGCATTGTCATCTTGGAAATGACAAACATATTTTCAATTGGAGCGATTAAGAAAGCTGTCTAAAATTTCAATGTAAACTTGTGCATTTATTGAAGATTTAACCACAGTGCCTTTGCCTGACATGCAGCCCCATATCATCAAAGACTGATGGAATTTCGATGTCTTCTTCAGGCAATCATCTTTGTGAATCTCACTGGAACGGCACCAAACAAAAGTTCCAGCATCATCACCTAGTCTAGAGTCAAGAATTTGCATTGTACAAGATACCAAGAGTCAAAAATCTGCATTGGACAAGGTGATGATGCTGGAACTTTTGTTTGGTGCTGTTCCAGTGAGACTTTAAATAGCCCAAAATTACCTAATTGCCTGGCATTGACTGCCACTGACAGCCATAGACATTCAATCAGTTTGAAGTGGAAGGGATGGCAGCCTCCCAGTTCAAATGGATTGGACGTCTACTAGTGATAAACTCATTCCAATTCACACTAGAAGCTTGTTTTTCTCTTAATTAGCTGTTTGTAAAATATCCTAGAATGATTTCCTGACCAATGTATCGATAATCGTTGTATCGCCATATCGTCAGATCAACGTTATCGTGAGCTTTGTATCGCAACTCGTATCGTATCGTGAGGTACCAAGAGGTTCCCACTCCTAATTTGAAGGGTGCCATTTTCAGATCTCTTTACAGGTGTTCTATGGGACTCATTCCTGGCCACTTTAGAAGTCTCCAGTGCTTTCTGTCAAACCATTTCTAGTGCTTTTCGAAGTATGTTTTGGGTCACTGTCCTGCTGGAAGACCCATGACCTCGAAGGCAG
The DNA here is from genome assembly GCF_030265065.1 of Corythoichthys intestinalis. Taxonomy (NCBI): domain Eukaryota; kingdom Metazoa; phylum Chordata; class Actinopteri; order Syngnathiformes; family Syngnathidae; genus Corythoichthys; species Corythoichthys intestinalis. The sequence goes on from NC_080416.1 coordinate 1,029,988, forward strand.
ACCCAGCTTTCTACATTAAGCTGCAAAATTTGTTAGTCGTCTACAGACTTCATAATGCCATGCACACGGTCAAGCAGTCCAGTGCCAGAGGTAGCAAAGCAACCCCAAAACATCAGGAAACCGCTGCCATGTTTGACTGTGGGGACTGTTTTCTTTTCTTTCAAGGCCTCGTATTTTTCCTGTAACATCTATATTGAAGAATTTTCCCAAAAAGCCCTACTTTAGACCACACAATTCTTCCAAAACAGTTTTGGCTTTCTCAGGTAGGTTTTGGCAAACTACATCCTGGCTTTTTTATGTCTCCAGGTCAGAAGTGGGGTCTTCCTGGGTATAGAGTCCCTTTTCATTCAGAGGCCGACAGATCGTACGGGTTGACACTGTTGTAACCTCGGACTGCGGGACAGCTTGAACTTGTTTGAATGTTAGTTGAGGTTCTTCATCCACCATCCACACAATCTTTTGTTGAAATTTCTCGTCCGTTTTTCTTTTCTGTCCACATGTAGGGAAGTTGGCCACAGTGCCATGGGCTTTAAACCTATAGATGACACTGCGCACGTTAGACACATTCAGGTCTATGGAGATGGACTTGTAGCCTTGAGATATCCCATGCTTCCTCACAAGCTTCTGAAGTCCTCCGACAGTTCTTTGCTCTTCTTTCTTTTCTTTATGCTCAATGTGGACAGAGGTTGAGTCAACTTTAATCCATTTTAACAGGCTATAAATGTGATTTTTTTATTGCCCCCACCTGTTATGTGCCACAAGTAAGTGCTGTTCTTTACACAAATTAGAGAAGCATCACATGTTTTTTCATACGGTGCCAATACTTTTGTCCAGCCCATTTTTGGAGTTTTTTGTAAAATGATAATGATTTGATTTTTTTTTAAAATTCTCTTTTGTGTTTTTTCATTGCAAGCAAAATAATACTTCCAAAGCATTTGTAATTGCAATCATTTTCTGGAAGAAATTGAGCATTATTAGACAGAATTGCAGGGGTGCCAATACTTTTGGCCAGCATGGTAGGTGGAAAAGAACGTTACATCCAAAATTTGGGGTGCCAAAATTTGCATCTAAAAATTTGGTTGGGTAAATGTTTGCATTCAAAATGTGTGTCAGGATTTATGAAACAATGGAGAAAAAAAAATGACAGTGAGTAATTTGTGTATGAATTCATTGGCAGCTATCGTATCACAATTGCAAAGAATCTAATTGTCCTGAGAACATTTTTGCGCTTGAAGATACGCATTAATCAACAATAAGAGCATCCTTATTAGGGGTGCACGATATCCATTTTTTGAAACCATTATTTGAAAACGTCCTGCTCTTCAAGGCCGATACCGAAATGATAACCGATAATATATATATAATTTTTTAATGTATATCAATCACTCAATATCATTGACGATGTGTCCCCTGAACAACGACCACTGATCTAAAAAAACACAAGCCCAACAGGTATTGTAGTTTGTCAGCAGATAAAACATTTGGTGCAACAGGAAAGGAGACTTTTGTCGTCTTGGTCAATGAAACAACGTTCTTAACCTGGCAGTTATAGAACAGAAAGCCTATCAATAACCAAAAGGCCTCTCAATAACTTGTAAACCAAACACTATAAAATACAAACATTTGCTAATTGCCATAGTCAAGTTTAGAACTCAGTGAAGGAAAAATACGGCCTCTAGAACAGTAACAAGCCTTTGCATACTGGCAAAACAGGAGTGGAAACAAACATACACATCCCAATCCACACCAAAAATATTATTAATAGGCCCGATAACATATATTGTTATTGGATTTATTGGGATGACGTCATAATTCCTATTATCGGAGCGATAATTATCGTGCACCTCTAATCCTTATCAGTTACACCAATATATAAGCTGCCTATGTGCAACAGCAGAATAAGTGAAGGTGTTTTCACAGACAATTCCTTCATGTAAAGTTCCTCCCCGAATCGACTTTTGTGCGTTTGGCACGAGAATACCAATGAGGAGTCTCAGCGTTTGCCACTTCCATCACCCGGCGAGACTCAATTTGTCAAATTTTTTTGCTTTCAAGCGCCACACTGTCTGCAGAGCTCCTTTTCATCTGCTACGCCAGCCGTCGATCCCGTTTCGTCGTTACGGTTAATGAGGATTTGAAATTCCAAACGTGACATGATACCAAGACGTGAGCTGTACACAAGCGCTCCTGAGGAACTCCTTACAGGTGTAAATCATTCCGTAAACAAAAGTTGGAAACATCAGCGACCGGGGAGACACACCAGAGTTTGAACGGAATGCTTGGAGAAAGTGTCCGTCTTGACGTGTGATCGCAGTGAGAAACAACGAGCGAAGAAACAAGCGTTTCATTTCATGTGCAGTGTTGCTACAGGCTGGGAATGCGCCCACAAAGAGCGATTGTATCATTGTAGAGGCCCCCAAAAAATTGTTTTTTTTTTTTTTTTTATTGATAAAAAACGTACACTTTTTGGAAAGAAAATAATTGCATTCAAAATTTGGGAAATGTTTATAAATTAACATCAAAAGCTAGCCTCCAAAAATGTGTTAGAAAAAGGTGTGGGGCACAAATTTTGTGGCCAAAACTCTGGGGATAGAAGCCTGGGACCTCTGTGAAGTCGAGCACTGAAAATTTACCGTTACCGAAATTCTTCACGATGACCGACGCAATTTTGACCATGTCGGTAATTTAATAAAACAAGAAAATACAGTCTTTTATCCCGCTTTGGCTCTGTGTTGTTCGGCTATGTTCATTCCCCTTTAAGAAAGCAGTCAGTGTGTTAACGTAAGGAGTCACGTGGTTATCAAGAAGCCAAACATACAGTAGCCCGGTAGGCTAACGCTAGCGGCTAACGCTACAAGCAAACGTGATGGAGTGTGGCTTAAGGGAGGTTCGCCAAACTTTCACCCGACATTAACTCATTCACTCCCAACCATTTTCACCAGAGCAAGGCCCTTCGCTCCCGGCCGTTTTTCTGGATTTTGACCGATTTTGCAAGGCCCACAGAAAAAAAAAGTTCATATCTTTTTCCACCCTTTAGAAATCAGCATTAGAAAATAGCTTAGTTTGAGCAATTTTCCAATTTCTGATGAAAAAACGGGAGAAAATTAGCTTTTTGTAAACGCATACATTTCAAACATAACTTTGACTTTAACACAGCTATTTTTTGCATTAGTTACATCCCAAGCATCTGAATAATGTTTTCCTTTTACAAAATATCATAATGAACAAGACAAATAGAGCTTTTGACAGCAAAGTAACAATTTGTTTACACATGACAACTGAAAGATGACGCCGTGGTCGCCGCACCTGCCGTGTAAACTTTTCCCTCATCTTCATCTGTCTCATAACGATGGATTATTTTTTAATCTCTGCGGGGTCTGTTTGGCGAGCCCGCTGCACGGTGGTCTCAGTCGTACGCTCCGTCGTCCAGCGCCTGGCATTCCAGGCGTCCTCTCGGTTGTTTTGTTCGGTCGTCCGCCGCCTGGCATACTGCCTACTGTATATTTATTTCCCAGCACTTGCTCTATAAAATTAACATTTAATGACCACCACAATGTTTTAATTGATTTCTTTTAGTGTTTCTGAATGCGAAAGAGTTGCATTTTTGAACTAATTCATTATTTTTTCAAGCTTTTTATCTGACTTTGTTCTACACGATAAAATGTCTGAATGAGTGCTCGTCCGAGACTGGCGATTCCATACTTTTTGCGAGGAGTTGTATATGATAGAGTAATTTGTTATGTTTATGTAATGGCCAACTTCAACTTGGATGGCGTTAAAGCGAAAACAAAATCAGACGGCTGATTCATCCCTCAAAATCTCAAATATCATCACAATGAATAGGATTTTAATGCAATTTTGTTGCGTCCTTCGTATTTTCTTATAATACCAGAGTCATGGCTGCATTCTATGTGTGCATTTTGACCCTTGAGTGTCAGGGAGTTGTTATGAAGACACCACGGAACTGTGAAAAATAACTTTCCACTAGGTAACAATGCAATGTTTTTGAGAGCCTTTGGGTGTAAACACAGGAGGCAGCTGATGTGTTTCCTGGCAGCGCTGCCGCGCTCCTGTCAGCTCGCTCGCCAGGCTGCCGATTTCCTGAACCCCGCCCCCCTGCCGGCTCAACGTGCCCCCCCACAACTCGACGTGCTCCCTGCCGGCCTCTCCGCCGCAATCAGATGGCATTATTTCTCATTGGTCGGCAGGTTTTCTCGTACGCCGGCATCTGTGCGCGAGCCTCCTTCAGGCTAACTCATCACATGACTCCAGTGTGTGTCGGGGACCGCTCGGTAAAGTGCTGAGCAAATTTTTGCATGCAAAAGCTCATTAAAATCCTAACACGGCTCAAAAGGTTGAAAGGGAATGATGCGGCTGCTGTTTTATCGCTGCACAGAGTAGCAAGAAAAGCGCATGCTACCGAGCTTTTTGCTTGCGCCAAAGCAACTTTCGCTTTGGATTGAAACCACATTTTTATGCACACAATTTTCAGTGCATCTTGAAGGACCTTTTCTCGTAGTCACCATCTGTTTGCATTATTCTAACAATCAGGGAATAGTATCTCTCCTCGTATTTACCGATCGACTGTTTGTATTACTCTAACACAACCAAAATAAATAGCACTTATACCATCGTTTAAGGAAAACAAGGAGAATATAGGGCATATGAGATACATGACGCCTTCTTATCACGGAAGCCCAACGTGTGCGTCATTGTTCCGTGCCAAAGACGGCTCGCGAAGGGCGTAACATAAAACAAGCCACACAAATGTACGAGTGGACACAAATTTATTTACAGAACAATCAAACTCGCAATGAATATGTACAGAATGCCGACGAAGCGTGACTTCAGGGTAAGCCCAGGCCAAAACAACAAACAAAAGGAACTACACTTAAACCCCACCCGCTAACTAAACCCTGATCATGTAAAAGGAACAAAGAAAAGACAGCTTCTAACCTAACTTCCCACTCTATACAAAACAGGAGAAAACGGGTTGAACAGAAATGGCGACTTACCCTTACTTGCTTCAGTGCTCTTATTTACAGTGGTGAACAAAAACGATCCAATAACGAATAAACACAAAAGACCTCACCGAAAAAGCGGGAGTGTATCAAACTAGCGATCAAATGCAAACGAGCGTGAATGGCGAGCAAATAGCTAGCGAGGAGGACCGCGGCAGAATGCTGTCATATGTGACCTCATAGAGCGTTGACAGCGGCAGGTTTAAGAAGCTTGGCGCCTTTTCCCGTGGCCAATCAGCGGTGGTGACGTCGGTCCGTCCTGCGTCGATCAGCTGTCGTCACAGTGGGAGGGGAAACGGCCAGCTGGTGGAGGCGACGATCAGCTGACTGGAAGAACCTCAGAAAATTAACTATTAAACGGCCAGGGGCCGTCAAAGTCATGCAACTGACTCAGCAAGATTGACGCTGACATCTACAAGCCCACGTCTGCACTACCAACTCTCGCAATCAGTTCTCCCGGACAGTCCAGTACAAATGGCGGGACGTCCTGTCCCAACACAAGGAACACCGGAGAACGACTGATATTCAACTGATAACACGACTGACAAAACTCCAAGAGCCCCCTTTGACGTTGAGGGGGCAAAATCCACAACCCTCGTTGCCCTGACAACAGTAACTCCTCAATCCTCCTGTTCAATCCACAACCAGACAATAATCCTAAACAACGCCCCAACACACCCTTCTTCCTGCCCACTGCCTGCCCTGCGAGAGCCTTCAAAAGTCTTTTTTTTTTTTTTCTCGGGAACCTTTTGTTGACTTGTGATACGGTGATAATTATTAAATGGCTAGTAAATATTTGCTTTGATTAAGTTTTTTTATTTCGAGCATGCACCCACAAAAAAACCAAAACACATACAGTATAATTCAACAAAAATAATTGCAATCGAAAGGGAGTAGGAAGAAGAAAAAAACTTATTTTATCCTACCCCTGATATCATTGCTTTTACCAATGAAGGCTCATAATAAAGTATTGACTGCTATAATAGGATGTTCTATGATTGATTGCAGTAAACATTTTTGTGATTGATAACTATAGACATGTTTAGCTCTTGATAGTACTGCCTTGTCATTCTGACCGGTTTAAACCGGCCCAGGTTCCAGAGGTCAACTTCAATGACAAGTCACAGACATTGAGAAACTAAACTGTCTGGGACATTTAAGAAATCATATTGTTGGATTTTATTACTTGCCAAATGCTATTGCTTCATGAAATGTATTTGATGAGATTATTATTAAGATGTTCATTCGACAGTTGCTCTAATCAATGATTGCTCGCAATGAAGAAATGTTTATTGCTGCTTGCAAAGAAAAAATGCTTTTGCTCATTGTGCTCACAAAGAAGGAATGTTTTTCTTGAAGAAGCCTTGAAGACTCTTGCCTTCCCAAGGGCAGAGACAACAACAGAAACAGTTTTGCTTTGCTGGAATGTGCTGAAACACATGCATTAATCCCACCTACATGCATACACATAGCCAAACAAATTCATAGTTGGCATCGCCCGCTTTGCTCCCCAACCTTTTAAGGTTGACACCTCTCTTGTTGCTTGGGCCATCCAAAATAAGAAGAGAGGTGAAGGAGGGGTTTTTTTTGTGTTTTTTTTAGAACGATTGCGAAAGCTGTATTTTGTAGTACAAAATTGCATTGTATAGTTTCCCTCCTTCTCCTTGCAAGGATTTCAACTGAACCGAGTGCCTTCTCTCCTAATTTTTGTTCATGTTTATAAATGTCCCCCTAAGGATTGTTATTTGAACTTGACATATGAAATATTCATAAAATATGAATATTTTTCTTGCTATTAGAAACAGTAGAAAAAGTTTTCTATTTGATTTTCCAATGGTCACTTTTCTCGGATTGGTAGGCACCGTCAAACTGCTTGCATTATTCTAACTCACTTAATATAATCAATCAGGGAATAGTATCGCTTCTCATATTTACTATTTGACTGTGTATAGTACTCTAACACACCCAATATAAAATAAATAGCATTTACACCATAGTTCAGAATATATTTGCAATAGGGCATAAGAGATACAGGACGCCTTCTTTTCACGGAAGCCCAACGTGTGTGTCATGCAACTGACTGAGCAAGATTGACGGTGACAAGCCCACGTGTGCACCACTAACTCAGGCAATCAGTTCTCCCAGACAGTCCAGAGCAAATGGGGGGGACGCCCTGTCCCAACACAAGGAAAACCGGAGAACGCCCGATATCCAACTGATAGCACAACTGACAAGACTCCAAGAGCCCCTTTGACACTGAGGTGGCCAAATCCACAACTCTTGTTGCCCTGACAACAGTAACTCCCGAATCCTCCTGTCCAATCCACAAACAGACAATAATCCTAAACAACGCCAAAACACACCCTTCTTCTGCCCACGGCCCGCTCTGCAAGGGCTTTCAAAGGACTGAATGTTTAACTGATCGTTGTCATTTTTCACGAGAACCTTTTGTTGACTTGTGATATGGTGACCTTGGATCCTCGCATGGATCCCTCTGCGCTGTATGATTGCCGTCGACTCAGAAGAAATTACTGGTGCACGATAATTATTGGTCCGATAATAGGAATTATGACATCATCCCGATAAATCCAATCACTCACATTATTAATAGGACCGATAATATGTAATGTGCTGGTTTTACAGTTTACACACACACTAGTATGGGAAATCAGTTGACCATTTGCGGGGCATTGCTCCCACCTGCTGGTCAGAATAATTCGCTGCATCCATTTTTTGGAACCCCAACTCATTCACTTACACATTGCGGTGTCTAGCGGTAGCATTGACTATCGTGAATGCTTTCTGTTACGTTTCCGCCTTGGAAATATATGTAAGTATTTTATGTTCACTATAACATATGGATGTGCAACACATGTTTACTTCTGTGGTGAAGGGTCATATGTACAGAACTTCATAAGTTGTTGTGTTATAGAAGCCAGCCAATGCTTTAATAGCTCAAGCTAGTGTTCTATGCTGTACGTATAATAGTTGTGTATATAAGTGTATTGTGCAGTTTGTTGTATATTGAGTATTGAATATGTGTATTTTTCTGTTGTATTTTCACTATATTAAGACGAGTGTCTTCCCATAAAAGCAAGAAAAGACCAAGATTTGTGGTTTTGGAAGTGCATTCATTTTTAGCTGGCTGTTGGGCAGTGCAGAAGTGAAACACACTGTTTTGTTCATGTCATTATGAAAAATCTGGTGAAATCAAAGGCAAATCTATGCTGAATCAACCACGTTTTTTTTTTTTTTTTTTGAAACCTCCAGGTGTTCAAAACTCAGGTTATACATTTTAAAAATTATATATTTATTATCGGTTATCGGTATCGGCTTTGAGGAGAGGGAAGTTATCGGTATCGGTTTTTAAAAAATGGATATCGTGCACCCCTAGAAGAAATTGTCAACTTGTGTTTCGAAGCCTTCTTCCAGCTTTCAAAATGGAGTCAGTACAAGGGGTTAAGACTAAGGTGAACGCGCAGAGTTTGGCCTTTTGGCCGGGTTGTCGGGGTCTCATCGGCCCGGGTCGTTGGATCTGCGCCAGCATGGGTCCGGCAGTTCGGCTGGCGCGATTCCGGCAATCTGGCTAAACGGTCAGATTCCTTCAATCTGTAATTATCGGGATGGCAGAATTGAATTTTTCCCGACATTATGGGTGTAACAGAGGCAGCCAAGCCTAAGATGTGGCAATCGGTGTGTTTTTGTGTAATTGAAGGCATACAACAGACATTTGATTTTTCTTCGTAAAATGAATTCCAGAAATCTTAACACATTCCAGATATAGGTTGCGTAAAATTGGATAGCTTATCCGCGCAATTATATCCCGAAAGATTGATTCGCTTGAGCTTTTTCAGACACAACTCACTGAAGTACATTTCATGCAACCGACTCCGCTTCCTGCAATCAGATAATTGGATGTGTCCATAGCAACGACCGGTAAGTCAGACATTGAAGATTTGTTTCAAAACCAGTATCCGGTGTTTCACATCACACCCTATTCACGGCTCCCGACTATCCCCTTTCACGCAGCGTTGGGCCGCCTCTGATACGACCTCGGAAGCCGCACTATTCGTGGGTCCATTTCCTATCTGTCCTCTCTACTGTATGCTTACGTTCACCGGCTTCTTATCTAGGGAGCTTTACATTGTACGACACCTCATTTTTGTATGCTTTCCACACTCCCTCTTCTGCGCTGCCCGGTTTCCTCATTTTGTTTCCTATCACACAATCCCTCGCCTCGCAGGCCTCTCACTTTTTAATCTCAAATCTCTCCAGAGAGTCCGCTGTCCCCGGATCAACTTATTAGCTATGCGGTCACGTGAAACCCGAGCCAAAGGCTACAGGTAAAGCGTACAAAGCCAGAAAGACTTGAGACGAATATCTCCATGTTGGGAGTATTCAGTAATGGCAGTGCTGCAGTCTTTTGCTACGATCCGCTCACGTTTCCAGTCTCCAACCTGCTTTAGAACGATAGTGGTTCATCCCCTTGGTGATAGTACGTTTTCTTAGTGGACATCATCCAAACTTGGCCTGTCTTATCACGGCAGGGTCGCTATTTCTGGCTGAGATGAGAAGGGTGCGAAGTTGGGAGGGTTCGGCCGGGAAACACTCGGACAAGCTAGCAATAAACAAGTCACTAGAGCTGGGAATCTTTGGGCACCTAACGATTCGATTACGATTACGATTCAGAGGCTCCGATTCGATTATAAAACGATTATTGATGCACCCCACTCCTTTATTTATTAATTAATTTATTTATTTATTTGTTTTTTATATTAGTTCCAAAATTGTTCAAAAATCCTCTCAGGCTAAACCAAACCAGTATCAGTATCAAGTTAACATATAGCAGTAAACAAATATACAAAAATAACAGTAAATAAAAAACTCCAGTCCCCATTCTATATCAGCAGCTTTAAACTACTTTCAATTAATTTAATGTTGTGAATTAACCGTTAAAGTTGTTAAAATTGCTCCTGTTATTCCATAATTTCTCTTTTGTCTACTTTCAACATGTGAAAGTTTTAAAACTATTTTAAAGATAGATTCAAGTCAATATTTTACCGATTTAGGAGTATTTTAGATAAAAAGTTAATTAGGTTCGCTTGGAAGGTTCGCAACAGCAGCCTTGTAGGGAAGTGTACTGCTTTAAGATGGCGGCCGTTACTAACGCCCGCATCTAGTTTTTTGTAGATGTGCTGGCAACGATACCGAAGCTATAATGCATCTAGTCCTATATAAATGATATCTACCGTAACATAATGTGGCTTGTAGCAGCTTTTCGGCAGCAGTCAGGTAAATTGTTGTTGTTGTTTTTTTTTTTAATCTCGTGGCATGAGTTGAGCTTTGGCGTTACCCGAGGGGCCGGGTAATGAGAAGCATGATGTTTAGCTACTCTCGCTCCGTCCCTAATTGCGTACCGAAGACCGCGCGGCGCGCTGAGTGTGTCGTACTTCTGCTTTACTTGGCATATTTCAATAATCGGAATTTGGATGTTTCTGAATCGTTCTCGAATCTTCCACGGCCGAATCGCGAATAATCTAAGAATCGGAAATTTTGCACACCTCTACAAGTCACCCACTTCCTATAAATAACGGCTCAGTTCAGGTCAAGGAGGGAACTTTTCACCAGTTTCCCAGTCGGAGCTAAATCTTTATTTTCATTTTCAAGCGTTGGACATGAAAAAGATCGGTTGGCTGTTCAATGGTACCTGTGCTACTCCATGACTAAAGTTGTGTTCAGACCAAACGCGATTTTTCCTCTTCGCGCGTTGGCTTCCCATACAAAGTCTACGTAATCACACGTCGAAGTGCGACGGGTGGCACAGATCACATCATTTTCATGATCATTTTACACAAAACTCCAAAAATGGGCCGGACAAAAGTCTTGGCACCATTTGAAAAATGATGTTTTTCTAATTTGTGTAATTAACAGCACCTGTTACTTACCTGTGGCACATAACAGGTGGTGGCAATAACTAAATCACACTTGCAGCCAGAGATTGAAGTAATATTAGGATAAAAAAACGTCGTCAAATTATGACATTAAAGTCGTTATATTACGTGAATCGGCAGTTTTTCAGGGTACATGGACTTTTAGCTGCGTAAAGGCCGGTGTGAACACAAAAAAAAGCATTTGAGGACAAGCGTAGGGTAAGTGACGCTATGTCGGTCGCGCCACAAAACGCGGCGCTAAACTTTGTGTGTCCATAAAACCACAGTGATTATGTGTCCGACGAAACCCACTCGGTGAATGTTTAATGGCGAGTCCCGACTTAAACGAGTGGGTGTCACAACACGCGCCATTATGTCACTGAATAGTTGAAAGATGTAGGGGAGGCGTGGGGGCGGCATTCCTCCTCAGCTCTCATGTTTCCAGCCGGTGCATTCTGTCAAGGGTCGAAAGTCTCTTGAATGCTATATAGACCCGAAGGCCTTGAGTCATCTTCACCCTTCAAGGTTCTATGGCTGCTTTTGATGCTATCTTGATGAATTGATGAAGTCATTCACTTTTGTCTGTTTTTTCCCCACACACCTGCCATCTTATCTTCCCATCTTCCCTTTCCGAAAAGCAAAAGCGGCGGGAATGTTTCCTGGAGGCGAACTCTTTCTCCCGCAAAAATAAGCCATGCTTTTAGAGAGGCAGGCTCATCGGCTTTTTGAGTTTAGGTCAGGACGTTCTCTCTCGCCGATACTTTTTCTTTAGCCGATCATTCTATAGCGGTGGGAAGCTGTACGCCGCACGCTATTATTTGCCCATTATGTGTAATTACCCATCCCGATGACTGATGGAATGTTCTCCGAGGCCGAGTTGGCAAGCAGTCGGGCCGATCCCGCCGAGGACTTTATTTAATTACCCGGTCATTAAACTCCGCTCGGTAGAAAGACGACACAAGAGGAGACTTGTGACTGGCTTGTTTGTACAAACTCCGGCATGGTGCGTCCCTTGTTTTTGTGTTTTGATCAGATGTTCAGTTGAAATTCCAAGAAACCACATCGGTTTTAATCGGAATCATTCCGGGCTTTGGATAAAGTTATTCAACTGTCTGCAGTTATTTGTAAACAATAACACGACCACTGTTGCCTGTTCTAAGCTTTGCAAGGCATTATCTGTAAAAGTGTTTTTTAATTTATTTATTTATTTATTTTGTAGGGCTGTCAAACGATTAAAATTTTGAATCGAGTTAATCACAGCTTAAAAATGAATTAATCGCAATTCAAACCATCTATAAAATATGCCATATTTTTTCTGTAAATTATTGTTGGAAGGGAAAGATAAGACAAGACGGATATATACATTCAACATACGGTACATAAGTGCTGTATTTGTTTATTATAACAATAAATCAAAAAGATGGCATGAACATTATTAACATTCTGTTAAAGCGATCCATGGATAGAAAGACTTGTCGTTCTTAAAAGATAATGTTAGTACAAGTTATAGAAATTTTATATTAAAACCCCTCTTAATGTTTTCGTTTTAATAAAATTTGTAAAATTTTCAATCAAAAAATAAACTAGTAGCCCACCATTGTTGATGTCAATAATTACACAATGCTCATGGGTGCTTGAACCCAAAAAATCAGTTGCACCCAAGCGCCAGCAGAGGGTGACAAAACTCCGAAAAACAAAAGTAACAAGTGGAGATTTACATTTTAATGGGTTTGAGCGGAGCATGTGCGTTAATTGTGTCAAATATTTTAACATGATTAATTTTAAAAATTAATTACCGGCCGTTAACGCGATAACTTTGACAGCCCTATTATTTTGGTTAGCTTAAAATGCTTACTATATGCTAACAGGGTGAGGCCTGAAAACTAAACACGGTAAACTCCTGAAACATTGACGGGCATGTCAAGTCTGTCATCAAATATTTTCAGACTTCATTAAGGTACCAGTTAAATAATGTGATACAATTAATTATTTTTTCCTGATTAGCATTTTTTTTTAAACCAGAAAATGTTGTTTATTTGGAGTTTTTCTATTTTTTTCATCAATATATTAGAATTCAGTTACTATTTACTTATTTATATATTTAATAGGGACAGTCACAGACTTCATTACCTATTGACGTGACACTTCGTCATTCTTTGCATCATGCCTTATCATAGGGGGCCGAGCTTCATTTAGTCATAGCCGAAGACGGCACACGCTCATGTCTAAGCTGGATTCAAGCTTGGATTTTTGAAGAACTACGAAAGCTGTACAGCATACAAACAGGAAGGATTGTCTCAGGAGTGATTTGTTCCAGATATCTTGGGAAATACCGTATTGGCCCGAATGTAAGACTGTGTTTTTTGCATTGAAATAAGATTGAAAAAGAGGAGGTCGTCTTATATTCGCGGTCTAGACATTATACCCATTCACGACGCTAGATGACGCCAGATATCATTCAAGCAATGTTCTGTTATGACAGATCTCAGCTACTCTCCCCATTCATGATGCTAGATGGCGCCAGATATCAATAGACCCTACCCACCGACGTCACAAAATCACGTGATCGCTGTATTGTTCCACCCCCTTGTCCGTCATTTTGTGTCTGTATTATCAATGGTCTCAATTGATCGAGCAATTCATAATGCATTTCATGGAAGACCCGGTGCTTTCGCATGCCGTAAACTCACTGGATGCGTTGTATAAAAGGCGTTATGTGGAAAAGCTTCAGTTTATCCAGTCGCCAGATCCATATTTGATGCCTAAATCGATGTTTTTCGACCCGCTGTCTTCGCCTGACATCTGCTAGCTACCCTGATATTTACAACTATCTTGTCCACACAAAATCAGCCTATTCTCATGAAAGTTTGAAAAACTTTAAGAGCTTGGAGGCTTATAAATACTTCGTTGCTGGTTGGGTGAAACAGGAATCTATCTTGTGCTTGGAAAGGTGAGTTACGAAATTTTCAATTCAAAATCTTTTGTTCTTGCTAACATCCACTGTCAAGTCTAATGTATTTCATGTCATTTGTCAATGGAGCTAGGGCTTTTAATGTTTATATGGTTTAGCGATAGCACTCTCACTACATACATACGTGTATGTTGTCGGCGATTAGCCTAGCAATGATCTTAATTGTGCTTGTCAGCCCAAAACCCTCTAAATATATATTAAATGCATCTTACCAGATATAAAATGACTACTACATAATCTGTGGTAATCGTTTGGAGCCCAGTTTTCTCGTCGAATTGCAGCAGCCCATCTCGCTCTCTCCTCTCCGGGTCTCTCGGAATCCGGTAGAACTTCAAGTCTCTCTGTCTATCTTCTCTGTTATTGCAACTGACCGCCACACACCCCTTCACCATTTTGATGATTAATGTTAACGAGCAGAAAAACACGCCGTAAATAGGAGGAATGTACGTAGCCGTAACAGGTAAACACGATGTGTTGACGGACAATTGGGCTGCACCAGTCAGGAGGGCGGAGTTGTGACATCACGTGGGTAGGGTCTATAAAGCGATGTTCTGTCATGACAGATCTCAGCTACTAGTTTAATCAGTTTGCATTATTTTATTGCAATGTTTTTCCTTATTCAGATTTGTTTCAAGACTACAGTTACAGTTAGGCTACGTTCATACTACAGGTCTTAATGCACGAATCCGATTTTTTCGTGTTTTTCCGACTCGAGTGAGGCATTAACTTGAAGGTCTGAACATGACAAGTCGCATAGAACTGGACCATTTCAAATCCGATCTGGGTCACTTTCGTATGTGGTTCAAATCCTATCTGGGCCACATTTTTCCAGACTCGCGTCGGTCTGTACTGTCCAGTCTCTCAAATCGGAATTCATGCAGCAATTACGTCATCAAAAAGCGAGAGAGACGCCACGATAGCGGTGCAGCTGTGCGTTATTAGCGCCTAGCTTGCCTTGAACACGGCTTTTTAGGAAGAGTCGGACTTGACAACAGTCATAAAAAATATATAAATGGGTTGAGGATAAACCTGAGAATGATCGGTTTTCTGTCTGCTCCATATAAGCAATATTTCAACATTACTCACACGGCCGAGAGTCGGGGCAAACTGCCCGTATGTGTGTGTGACATGCACTGACAGGGCGTGCATGCTATCGATCCATATACTTTGAATATAAGCCTAAACTGGGACTATTTGTGTCTGTTGTGTCCTCTTTTTAAAAAGCGAAATATGATATCCCTTGAATGATGGATGACAGCCAGCCAGCATGTGTGGTCATTTGTTTTGATGCTTCTGCGCATGCGGGTCGTCTTGCTCAGCGCTCGTCAGACTGCGAATTGGTGCGCATGCGTAATACTTGAATGGTCTCAATGGACAAAGGCAGTCTGAACGGGCACGCCAAAAAACCAGATATGACAAAAAATCTGATTCGTGCATTAAGACCTGTAGTATGAACGTAGCCAAAGTGACCCAGATCGGATTTGAAATGGTCCAGTTCTATACGACTTGTCACGTTCAGACCGTCAAGTTAATGCCTCACTCGAGTCGGAAAAACACGAAAAAATCGGATTCGTGCGTTAAGACCTGTAGTATGAACGTAGCCTAAATCAAAGAAGTATTTGTCTTAGGGCTCAAACACTGGCATATCGTTGCTAACCAACCAGCTACTGCTACGCTACAAACATGAGGCTTAAAGTGTTACGTCCCGGTTCGCGTTTCCTCAGAATATCGATTCCCCACCTCGCCTTCGCCGACTCAGTTTCACATAAGATTGTAGCTGATGCGGCTAAAAAAAAAGAAAACTTCTCAGTGTTTGTTCAGGCAGACACAGAACGTTATCCCGTGCCTTGTACTTTTGCTCTTTCGCCGTTGTCGCTGCTATCGGTCCCATCGCGGGCATCCATCTGCCGTTCCGTACCACAGCTGCTTTATCGCTTGTTCTTTATCAGCTGCAACCGGTTCCGCTTCCCGGACTTTCTATCATCCTCATGGATATAGTTTGTAGTCCTTGATTTGTTTCATTTTTCTTTTAAGAGAGAAAATACGTCTCCCCGAGTACTCTGACAAAGGAAAACGTCTGGTATGTTTTGCTAATTATCCAGATTTAAAAGCAGGCCTGGGGTTGAAAACTAGGGTTTCAAAATAAGAGCAAGAGTTAGGGTGCTCAATCTGAACTTACTCATTGTACGGGAGGCCAATGAAAAAGCTGAAGAGCGTGATGCACGACAGCTTAGCTTCTCCATCGATTGAGTCTTAACGCGGCTCCTGTGAAATAATTGGACGACGAGCCAAACAGCAAAAGTTTGTCCTCGTTAATGCCGAGGAAGTTTGCCGAGCGCGGTCGTTACGAACGCGGTGATGACAGCGGCCGGGAGACGAAAGACAAAAATGAGAGGGATGAAAAATTTTGCGGCAGACGCGCGCTTGCAAATTGGCTTCGGGCAGACGGGGAAAGATGATAGCAGAGAGGGGAAATGATAGAAAAGGACACAAAGGGATGGAATGAGTGATTGAATTTTAAGGTTTAAAAGCCTCAGTGTGAGGTTCAAACTAAGTTGAAGGTTTCAAGACAAGGTTTGGGTTTGATCTTCGCAATTTCAGATATTGTCAGCAACAACTGTTTTTAATGTAAAACCATAGATTTTATAATGGTATTGACGGGTCAGATCGGTCATGCCCTGCGCCTCACATTCAAGTAAGCGATCTAACGCCGGATTTCTGATGAAAAAGTACAAAAGCTGTAGGTAGTGATTTGTTCGAGGATTCAAGGTAAATATTATATTTTTCGTATCATGCATACATTTTGAAACGTTGTGAAAAAAATCAATGGGAAAAATTAGCTGCTACCACATTGGCATTATACTTCGCAATATTTACGTAAAATAACTGCTAACTGCACGTTTTTTTTGGTTTTTTTTTTTTAACAGACTAGCATTGTACTTTGACATATTTAGGTCAAATAAATGCTAACTGCACCTTTTTTTGTTGTTGTTGCTTTTAACCATGAATGGAGACTGTTTTACGCCCATATCTATAAAGAATTTGGGGATTCAAGCATTTATTCAAAAGAATTTTCACGGGAAAAGCTGTCTGTTTACATAAGGTGACCGCTAGCTACATTCACTAACAGACTAGCATTGTACTTTGACATATTTACGTAAAATAAATGCTAACTGCAGTTTTTTTTTTTTGCTTTTAACCAAGAATCGAGACTGTTTTACGTCCATATCTATAAAGAACTCAGGGATTTAAGCATTTATTCACAAGAATTTTCAACGGAAAAAGCTCTTTGTTAACATATAGCGGCTGCTTATTTCCTTACAGACTGGCCTCAAAGTTCATAATATTTACGTAAAATAAATGCTACCTGCACTTTTTTTTTTTTGCTTTTAACCAAGAATCGAGACTGTTTTATGTGCGTATCTATCAAGAATTCAGGGATTTATGCATTTATTCACAAGAATTTTCACCAGAAAAGCTCTCTGTTTACATAAAGCAGCCAGTAGCTACATTTACTAAAAGACTAGCATTGTACTTCGACATATTTACGTATAACAATTGCTAACTGCACGGTTTTTGTGAAAAAAATCAATGGGCGAAATTAGCCACTACTGCATTGACATCATAGTTCGCAATATTTACGTAATATAAATGCTAACTGCACGTCTTTTTTTTTTTGTTTGTTTTTAACCAAGAATCAAGACAGTTTTACGTCCATATCTGTAAAGAATTCAGGGATTTAAGCATTTATTCACAAGAGTTTTCACCGGCAAAGCTCTCTGTTTACATAAAGCGGCCGCTAGCTACATTCACTAACAGACTAGCATTGTACTTTGACATATTTAGGTAAAATAAATGCTAACTGCACGTTTTTTTTGTTGTTGTTGTTGTTGCTTTTAATCAAGAATCGAGACCGTTTTACGTCCGTATCTATAAGGAATTCGGGGATTGAAGCATTTTTTCACAAGAATTTTCACCGGAAAAGCCCTTTACATCAGGCGGCCACTAGCTACATTCACTAACAGACTAGCATTGTACTTCGACATATTTACGTAAAATAAATGCTAACTGCACATTTTTTTCCGTTTTAACCAAGAATCGAGACTGTTTTATGTCCATATGTATAAAGAATTCGGGGATTTAAGCATTTATTCACAAGAATTTTCAACGAGAAACGCTCTGTCTGTGATTTCACTCCATCAGGTTTGACGGCCTCGCCCACAATGCAGGCCCCCTATTTATTGGCCCAGTGTCCCGTCATTACATTATGAAGTCTGTGGTAAAACCCAGCAAAGCTAGTGCTTCTTATGCTTTCGACTTAGCAAACAAATTCTAAGTTTCCCCTCTCAATAAGACGAAAATGATTCGAGGTAAGCTTGGAACGTGGGGAATCTTTGCCTCTCTTTCAGCAGTGAAAAAGATAAAATGTTTGTCATTGGGCGTTCCTTTTCCATGTCCTTCATGCTCGCTTTGTTGTGTCACGTTAAAGCTCATCTCTTTCAAAAGAAGCCATTATCTAGCAGGGGGAGTAAGACGCTCACAATCGCTCCAGGAAAGCAATTAACGCTTGCGAGACAGACTGAAGGCCTCCTCCGTTGCGGCACGGTCGAGAGTGGAATGATAACAAACGTTCGGGATGCCGAGTCGCTTCGTTTACCGCACTTTTTCCTCTTCATTTCCCAATGATGTGAACGAGATGTCCTGAACCAAAGGCCTTTAACCTAGTTACCAGGGAGCCGGGTAGAAAATGCCAACAAAGGCAGATTGAGACGAACCGCGTGACCACCAAAACGGCTCTCATGTGACTCCTGAAGCATTAGCGTCAAGACCAGCTTTTTTCTTTTTTTGTTAAAGCGCAACCTACTGACCAGAAATCCCTTTTTAAGATCACGATTCATCTTGCATTAGGGACGGTAAATGTTAGAAAATGCCAAACATTACACGGTTATGTACAGAGCAAAACATGTAATGAGGTTTTAGCAATCTCCAATAAATGAACAACCGAATAGATGAGCTCCACAGTTGGGCTGCAGCTATCGATTATTTTAGTAGTCAATTAATCTATCAATGTGTTAGCTCTAATAATTGAGTCATCGGATGAAGAGCCTTTAATGCGTTGCAGGATAGATTTTAGGAGATGTAAAACAAAGGCTTTCAAACGCCCATCCTACACTGCTGGCCAAAAGTATTGGCACCCCTTAAATTATGTCAGATAATGCTCAATTTCTCCCACAAAATGATTGCAATTACAAATGCTTTGATAGTAATATTTTCATTTATATTGCTTGCAATGAAAAAACAATAGAGAATGGAAAAAAAATCAATCATTATAATTTTATCATCTAACAAAAGTATTGGCACCCTTTGAACAATCATGTGATGCTTCTCAGGTGGTAGCAATAGCTGAATCACACTTGCAGCCAGTTAAAATGGATTGGAGTTGACTCAACCTCTGTCCTGTGTCCTTGTATGTACAACATTGAGCATGGAGAAAAAGCAAGACCAAAGAACTGTTTGATGACTTGAAAAGCAAAACTGTGAGAAAGCATGGGCAAACTCAAGGCGACAAGTCCATCTCCAAAGACCTGAATGTTCCTGTGTCTACCGTGCGCAGTGTCATCAATAAGTGCAAAGCCCATGGCACTGTGGCTAACCTCCCTAGATATGGACGGCAAAAAAAATTGACGAGGGATTTCAACGAAAGACTGTGCGGATGGTGGATAAAGAACCTCGACGAACATCCGAACAAGTTCAAGCTGTCCTGCAGTCCGAGGGTACAACAGTGTCAACCCGTACTATCCGTCGGCATCTGAATGCAAAGGGACTCTATGGTAGGATACCCAGAAAGACCCCACTTTTGACCCAGAAACGTAAAAAAGCCAGGCTGGAGGTTGCCTAAACTTACCTGAGAAAGCCAAAAACGTTTTGGAGGAATGTTCTCTGGTTAGATGAGACAAAAGTAGAGCTTTTTGGGAAACGGCATCAACATAGAGCAGAGGTCACGGAACCGCCGACCTCGGTCCGGTTCCGGACCCCCAAGCCATCTGGACCGGATCTCAAGCTGTCCGGACTAATACACGTTGCAACAACAAAAATCCTTTTTTTTCTGCGGGTTTGCAGAGCGGAGGTGGGCAACAAACAAAAACCTTAGCGGTTACGCAGGTGAGACAGCCAATGGGAGTGAAGCATTTGAAAGTTATTTTTAGAACAGCATGTCTCACACTCGCTTTCCAGACTCCGTGGAGTGACAGCCAAAAACTGAGCCAAATGAAGTTGGAGGAAGAGGCGAAAAGGTACGGCAAATGGCGTGCTCAAAACTACGCAAGATTGATGCAGAAAACTGAGTGTTTAAGGAGGAGTGGACCAACACATTTTTGTTCATTTTACCTGGCGGCAGCACAAGACCGCGATGCCTCATCTGTTCAGAGACTGTAGCGCTTGTAAAAAGCAGCAATTTGAAAAGGCACAATGAGACGAAGCACGCAGATTTTTCGCAAAGTTGCCCTATGAACTCTGCCATCCGTTCTAAAAAAAAAAATAGCGGAATTAAGGGCTCAATATGATCGCACCTCAAGGCTCATGGTTCATTTATTCACTGCACAGCAACGCGCAAATGAATGCTCCCTCAGAATAGCGTGGATATTGGGTCAAAACAAAAAGTCTTTCAGTGACGCACCGATTGTCAAAGATTGTATGAGTGCAGTTGATGAAACTTTGCTTGATGGAAAGCAAAAAGAAGAGGTCTGTCAAAAAAATAAAGCAAATCCCCCTGTCAGCATCCACAATTAAAAAAAAAAAAAGTCTTGAACATGCTCTTATGTTGCTATTTAATGATTCAATTAAAGCAATTTTTATATCGTATTTTGAATGTTGTAATTATCAGCATGGCCACGCAAAGATACGTTTGTATCTTTGAAGAAAAAAAAAAAAAATTCCGGCCCCGAGATTGTTGTAATTCTTTCAATTCGGACCCAGAGGAATTTTAATTCATGACCCTGACATAGAGTTTACAGGGGGAAAAAACGAGGCCTTCAAAGAAAAAAAACACTGTCCCCACAGTCAAACATGGTGGAGGTTCCCTGATGTTCTGGGGTTGCTTTGCTACCTGTGGCACTGGACTGCTTGTCAGTGTGCATGACATGATGAAGTCTGAAGACTACCAACAAATTTTGCAGCATAATGTAGGGCCCAGTGTGAGAAAGCTGGGTCTCCCTCAGAGGTCATGAGTCCTCCAGCAGGACAACGACCCAAAACACACTTCAAAAAGCACTAAAAAATGGTTTGAGAGAAAGCACTGGAGACTTCTAAAGTGGCCAGCAATGAGTCCCATAGAACACCTGTGGAGAGAGCTGAAAATGGCACCCTTCAAATCTCTAAAGAAGTTGGCAAAGAAGGATGGTCTAAAATTCCAGCAGATCATTGTAAGAAACTCATTGATGGATACCAGAAGAAGTTGTTCAGTTATTTTGTCTAAAGGTTGTGCTATCAAGTATTGGGCTGAGGGTGCCAATACTTTTGTCCGACCCATTTTTGGACATTTATGTAAAATGATAATGATTTAATTTTTTTTTTTTCATTCTCTTTAGTGTTTTTTGCATTTCAAGCAAAATAAATGAAAATATTACTACCAAAGCATTTGAAATTGCAATCATTTTCTGGGAGAAATTGAGCATTATCCAACACAATTGCAGGGGTGCCAATACTTTTGGCAAGCACTGTACATCCCTAAAATATATCTAACAAATTCCACGGTGATCCGTCCGGAGGATTACATTAAAAACAGCAACATGAGCGGCAACTTCAGCCTGTAAAAATGAGATCAATGCTTTTCTGGAGGGTAAACTAAGCCATCAAAGAGCGCTAATGCTAGCGTAGCTATCAAGAAATGATAAGACGGCTGTCTGATATGCCGTCATGCCCTGACAGTCAAGTTTCTTTCGTACATTGACACCGCCTTGTTCCGCTTGCAAACAGCCGCCAGAGACTGACGGTTCAGAAGTGCATACGAGGCCTCGGCGGGGGGCCAAAAGGGGCACCACGCTACATTTGGCAGCACATCCCCGCTGATAAGGATCTCTTCCTGTCCATTTGATTGGTGGGAGTAGAAAATGGACTCGTCACAGCAGTGTTTGGTCTGCTGGCAGTCCGCCGTGACGCCACGCCATCTCGATATCAGAATCAGATAAGTTTGTCTTTGTCTTGGTGAGGCAGCCGCCCGAGGTTATTCATACATATTCAGTAGAGTAATGGAGCAATATTATGAACATGATTAAGCGTACTAAAAAAAAAAAATGCAATGAATGCTATATAAATCTCTACTTCAAATGTAGATTTAACAATTATATAAAAATGAATGAATATAGAGCGCATTTAAAATTTGAATTTCAAACAGAAATTAGATTGAATAACAAAAACATTTGGAATTTGCACTTCAAAATACAAATTTACCAATTCAATAACATCAAAAAATATCAATTGCTTTTTTTCCCAAAAAATTTTTAAGGTTCCGTTCCTACGCTGGCGACATAACCCAAATTTCCGCGTAAATCAGAATTAACCCTATACGTACCCCAAAATAACTCCAAAAAGTCCAAAAGTATTGTATTTTGTTTAATGATGGAGGATACACTGGTCTCTGGTGGCAACGTTGGGTCTGACTGAACTGATAAAGGATAGCTGCATTCTGGTTTGGCCAACATAAGTTGTAAGTTGTTTCAGCAAATATATGTTTGTGTATGAATTTGTAATGAAGTTTACAGCTACAGTTTTTGGAGTTACTTGAGAGCAATTTGCTATGAGAATTGTAAACACGTTAGATTTCGTAGCATTTAAGCTAGCGGACTTTTGTGAGGCAAATTAGACTAATTTTATCACTAAATTTACATATTGATCAGAATAGATGGATTTTTGAACACCAATTGTTTAGTGTCAAGTGTTTTATTGTTAAAATGCATGCCATTTTGAACATATGTGTTGAAGGACATAGTACCTTTTCTTGTAGGCACCGTCTAATTGTTTGCATTATTCTAACACACTGAAAATAATCAATCAGGGAATAGTATCCTTCCTCATATTTACTGTTTGACTGTTTATATTACTCTAACACACCCAATATAAAATAAATAGCACTTATAATATAGTTTAAGGAAAACAACCATAATATATTTGAAATAGTGCATAGGAGATACATGACGCCTTCTTATCACAGAAGCCCAACGTATGCGTCATGCAACTGACTGAGCAAGATTGACGCTGACAAGCCCACGTCTGCACTACCAAATCTCGCTACCAGTTCTTCCGGACAGTCCAGAACAAATGGTGGGACGTCCTGTCCCAACAGAAGGAACACCAGAGAACGCCCAATATCCAACTGATAACATGACTGACAAGACTCCAAAGACTCCCTTTGACGCTGAGGTGGCAAAATCCACAACCCTTATTGCCCCGACCACAGTAACTCGCGATTCCTCCTGTCCAATCCACAAACAGACAATAATCCGAAACAACGCCCAAGCACACCCTTCCTCCTGCCTACGGCCCGCCCCGCGAGAGCCTTCAAAAGACTGAATGTTTAACTAAGCATTGTCATTTTTTTCCTCCGGAACCTTTTGTTGACTTGTGATATGGTGACCTTGGCTCCTCGCCTGGGTCCCTCTGTGCTGTATAATGGCTGTCGACTCAGAATAAATCGTCAACTTGTGTTTCGAAGCCTTTTTCCAGCTTTCAAAATGGAGTCATTACAAGGGGTTAAGACCAAGGTGAACGCACGGAGTAGGGGTTAGGGGTGTGACAAAATATCGAAATGGTGTAATATCGTGATACTTTGTATCCCAAAAGGTTATCGATATGCTCCTGTCAAGAATCGAGATATCGTTTTAAACAGGTGTCAGTTTATTTCTTTGTTGTTTTTTTTTTAAAAAGGAACCAACAAGTTTCTACCAAATTCTTCTACCATAATAGTGTCTCAGTTAACTCTAAGGCTGCCACTGACGGTGCTAGACGCCCAATCCATTTGGACTGGGAACGTTCGTTCATTCGAAACCAGAGCGTTCGCAGTCATTCTGTCCGATTTTCGGGGCATTTACAGGTCACTTGCTATTCATTTACAGGTCATTTCCTGTTGAGTTTGAGTCAATGCCTATTCATTTTGGTGATTCCCAGGTCATTTCCTGTTCTGTAACTCAAAATAAACAGGAAGTGACCCATAAAATAACCCCAAATCAACAGGAAGTAACTGAAAATCAACAGGTAAATGACCTTAAATGGCCCAAAATTACCTCATTGCCTGGCATTGACTGCTAATGACAGCCATAGACGTCCAACCCATTTGATGTGGGAGGGTGGCAGCTCGCAACACCAGGATTGAAGGTCTACTAGTGATAAACTCATTCCAATTCACAGCAGAAGCTTGTTTTTCTGTTTATTAGTTGTTTGTAGAATATCCTAGAATGATTTCCTGCCCAATGTATTGATAATCGTTGTATCGCCATATCGTCAGATCATCGTTATCGTGAGCTTTGTATCGTAAATCGTATCGTATCGTGAGGAACCAAGAGGTTCCCACTCCTAGCGCGGAGTTTGAGCTTTTGGCCGGGATGTCGGGGTCTCGCCGGCGCAGGTCCGGCGCGTCGGCTGGCCCGATTCCAGCATTCTGGCTAGAAGGTCAGATTCCTTCATGATGGAGGATACACTGGTCTCTGGTGGCAGCGTTGGGTCTGGCTGGACTGTCGCCCAGTATGACAGAAGCCAGTTCAGACGTCTGACATGGATAAAACGATAGCTACGCCCACATAAGGCTGTAAGTTGTTTCAGCTAATATATGTTTGTGTTTGCATTTGTAATTAAATTTAATGCTACAGTTTGTGGAGTTCCATGTGTGCGATTTGCTATGAGAATTGTAGATACGTTAGCATTTGCAGCATTTAAGCTAGCGGACTTTTGTTAAGCAAATTAGGCTAATTAAATCTACTAAATTTACATATTGATCAGACGAGATGGTTGTTTGAACACCAATTGTTTTGTGTCAAGTATTTATTATTAAAATGTGTGTCATTTTGAAGCGTTAAAGCAAAATTGCCTTGTTTGCTGTCTGTAAAGCTGAACAACTTCACGTTTCGTAAGGACAGAACAAGTCATATTAATAAAGTCGAGAAAAAAATAAGATACTGTGAGGTACAATAAGGTAGTGTTGATCTAACTAAAAAAAAGTGACTGGACACAAAATGGCGGACAAGACTCGTAAAGTCAAAATCGCACAGGTCAAGTCCTGCGTAAACCGAGGACTATCTGTAAATCCAAAATACCTACATTCAACTTCAAATAGATAAAAACGTCGATGGAAGGAATGAGTTTTGATTCATATAAATGAACAAAATTAAAGAAAAACTTCAATATAAAAGCTAACGAAGAATATCAATATTATTATTATTATAACATTTTAATTTTATGATATAGTACAATAATCTGTTGCAAATAGGGCTGTCAAACGATTGAAATTTTTAATCGAGTTAATTACAGCTCAAAAATTAATTAATCGCAACTCAAACCATGTGTACAATATGCCATATTTTTCTGTAAATTATTGTTGGAATGGAAAGATAAGACACAATATACATTCAACATATGGTACATAAGTATTGTATTTGTTTATTATAACAATAAATCAACAAGATGGCATTATCATTATTAACATTCTCTTGAAGGGATCCATAGATAGAATGACTTGTAGTTATTAAAAGATAAATGTTAGTACAAGTTATAGAAATTATATATTAAAACCCCTCTTAATGTTTTCGTTTTATTAAAATTTGTAAAATTTTCAATCAAAAAATAAACTAGTAGCTCGCCATTGTTGATGTCAATAATTACACCATGCTCACTCATGGTACTAACCCATAAAATCAGTTGGACCCTAGCGCCAGCAGAGGGAGCCAAACACCAAAAAACAAGTAACAAGCGGACATTACACTGTACTGTGATTTTAGTCTGAGCGAGGAATGTGCGTTAATTGCGTCAAATATTTTAACGTGAATAGTTTAAAAAATTAATTACCGCCCATTAACGCGATAATTTTGACAGCCTTAGTTGCAAATAAATGTAAAATTAATTTCTCGGCTGTAACTGCACTCCACAAAGACCGCGGCTTGATGATATATGCTTTCATCATTTCAATAACATTTCAATTTTCTGCACGTACATAATGATGTTGCATTAGGCGCTCATCTGCCAGCCAGGAAGCAGATAAAAGACAATTCACTTTTTTAAGTAGGTCAAAGAAAAAAAATCTTTTCACTCTTCTTTATAAGGTACAACGGATCTTTTTGTTCCCTCAAAGCGGCCACTCAATACCTGACACCACTCTTTAACTTCTTTCTGGCTCCATTGCTTTTAGGCTCTTTTCACACGTGGAGAATTTAAACAAGGTCGGCGAACGGTGACCTCCTCAGTGAGCAATTAGTTTTATTTAACCGTGTCGCGAAACGATATTAATTGCCTTTAAATTGTGGGCTTGGCAAGTGGACAAGACAAAGATGCGCCTTGGCAACAGTCTAGATAAGGCAATAACCCGTCGTTCGATCTTATTCGGCGGCGCGTTAGAAAAACACACTTTTCACACGGAAGTGTGTTAGCGGAAGAGTCGATGGAGCCTTTTATCAGCACTTAACGAGGGCGAAAAGAATCAATGGCGACTCCCGGGATGGTAGTGGCGTGGACAGTGCGTGCGTGCTTCACTCTCCTGGATGGGATAACAGAGCTGTTTACCAGCACTGATCCATTCAATGAGTTGCTAGCACCAATGGGGAAAGATCACCTGCCTGGTAATAGCATGCCACTTACATCAACAACTAAAAACCCAATCAGTTGGAAGTAACCAAATATTATTCACTTTACATCCGTTGCCATTTGCGCTGCAAAGGTCGATCGATTAAATCTAGTAATTCGATTTTAAAAAAGCTATGCTGCTTCGATGATTCGTTTAGAGTAGCGTTGTACCGATTTGTTTTGAAAGTTTTATGGATTTAGGAGAATACACTGCCCTCTGGTGGCAACAGTGAATATAACATAAGAACATCGTCTAACTTGGCTACATTGAGACTTGTCCTGTTAGCACCGTCAATGAGCATAGCAAGCTTCCGGCACAAATTATAATGCAAAAATGATATAAAATAACGATTAACTAATTGAGGGGTCCCCAACTTTTTTTGCACCACGGACCGGTTCTGTCAAATTTTGCACCCTTATAAAATTTTGCTCCCAATGCTTTTGTGGCGGTGAAAAAAGCCCTCTTTTATATTCAGCTGGACGCTCAATGTTATCCAACGGTACAAAAAAATTATTTACATCATAAACATACATGCGCAGCACGAATATGGCATAAATTAATGCTTAACGACATGGCGTTAAGTGAGAGAGCTGCGTGCAGTTGTTGTGTGCAGCTAACATGGCAAACGTAAGTTAATATATACAGTGGGGAGAACAAGTATTTGATACACTGCCTATGGGTTTTCCCATTGGCAGTGTATCAAATATTTGTTCTCCCCACTGTGTATATGTATTTATATATATATATTATATAATTTATAGAAAGTTTTACTATTGTTCTTGTATAAATATCATGCAAATTAACAATTAGCATGAGGCTCGCACTACTCGTGAGTGGCTAATCGCTATGCTAGTACATACAGTTCATGTACTACAGTGGTACCTCTACATACGATCGCTTCGACACACGAATTTTTCGACATCCGACGTAAAATTTGACTCGCCATTTGTTTCTACATCCGACGACATGCTCGAAATACGACGACAATGGCAGCACCGCAGATGAACGCACGGCGGATTTTCTTGTGTGACAAATCAACACTGGTTTCAGAAAAGGTTGGTACAGGTGGTGAAACAAGGAAAAAGTTGACGCTTACCTTCTAAATGAAGATGCAAATGACAGAAAAATATGAGCGTGGGGTGAAATGGCTCAACAATACATCTCCACGGTCCTCCTCCGACCATCGTTCGCCAGTCTTTATAAGTTAAGCTGACAATTCTTATTGTGGTAACATCTCCAGAGAAATCGCCAACTTCGCCACGTTTTTATCATTTATTTCACAACTTATTCAAAACAAAAACACCTTCTGTCTGCCGCAATTGACAGTGTTAAGAAAACATTCAAAGTGAAAGTGAAACTCAAGCTCACCGGTCTGCCTCTGGCACGTCAGCACCGCGGTGCGTTCAGGGTCAGCAAAAAACGTCCGCCACATTAGAACCCGATTCGTTACATTAATACAGGAATTATTATTATTATTATTATTATTCCGATTTTGATTTATAATTTATTTGTTTTGCTATGTGTAATTGCCATTTGTAATAGTACCAGCAGTATTTTTTAAGGATTTAGTGAAGGTTTTTGGGCTGTGGAACGAATTAATGGAATTATAATGTATTCCTATGGGAAAATCCTGCTCGACATACGACCATTTCGACTTACAAACAAGGTCCTGGAACGGATTAACTTCGTATGTAGAGGTACCACTGTACTTACAGTCTACAGGTATATTGTGAATGCTAAATGTGCGACGAGTTAATGTGCTTACTTTTGACATGCTGCATTGTTTGTACAAACACTTGTTTGATTTACATCACCTAAAATGATTCTGCAACACATTAAATATTTGTTATCCAATTACTCATACTAATGAATCGATAGCTGCCACGTGACTGAAGCGGTGCACGCTAGGAACACCAACAGCAGCTAGAAAAAAATGTACAGACAAATAAACACCAGTTAATTGATAAAATCGATGAGTCATCCAGACTTAGCGGTTGACGATTCTGTTTAACACAGCGCCTGCACGCCCACACCGCGGATCCCTTCAGTTTCTGTTGACCCAAAGCAAACAAGCGCGCATTCCAAAGCGCGCAGACACAAAGACACAAACCCCGACTCACGCACTCACGGTACAGTACACACAAAAGACGATTATCTCGGGAAGTATAACGGCGGCCTTGAAGGAAAACGCGAGAAAATACAAGACAAGACGTTACATGACGGTCGGGGTTTCGACGGCGTCGGCGGAAAAAAAGCTTATGCGGAATTTAGGAGACAAAAAAATAGTTAAAGCTCCGCACAAATCGCATCCCGGCGCTTTTGTTGGGGTTTAAAAATACGCAATCCAATTTGAGCGACAAACACAAGCCTCTGAATCACATCGTGAGGATAAATAAAAGTTCTTATTTCCTGATTGCATTAATTATAATATCACAATCTGGCAGAGACCTCATATTTGCAAATATAGACGTGGTCATATTTTGTTTCCCCAATACATAGACTTCATAATTGTATTGACGGGCCTTCAAGCAGGGGGCCAGGCATCTCACAATCCGCGTCAGTTATTTGCAGTCGGTCGCAGCGATTCAACGCCAGATTTAGGATAAAACAAACCGCAAACAAACAGGAAGGATTGTCTCAGGAGTAATTAGTTCTTATTTTTCGTACCATCCATGCATTTTGAAACTTTGTGAAAAAAATCAATGGGAAAAACTAGCCGCTACGGCAGAGGTCACGGAACCACGGACCTCGGTCCCCGGACTCCCAAGCCGTTTGGACCGGATCTCAAGCTGTCCGGACTAATACACGTTGCAACAACAAAAACTTTTTTTTTTCTGCGGGTTTGCAGAGCGGAGGTGGGCAACAAACAAAAACCTTAGCAGTGACGCGTGTGAGTCAGCCAATGGGAGTGAAGCATTTGAAAGTTATTTTTAGAACAGCATGTCTCACAGTACACTCGCTTTCCAGACTCCGCGGAGTGACAGCCAAAAACTGAGCCGAATGAAGTTGGAGGAAGAGGCGAAAAGGTACTGCAAATGGCGTGCTCAAAACAACGCAAGATTGATGCAGAAAACAGTGTTTAAGGAGGAGTAGACCAACACATTTTTGTTCATTTTACCTGGCGGCAGCACAAGACCGCTATGCCTCATCTGTTCAGAGACGGTGTTCTGTCAAAATCTGCTACATCGGCGAAACGTGCTACATTAGTCGAATTTGACACCCAAAGTACTACCGTGCGCGCTAAACTTGTTTTGTTTGGATGCATGCAGGCAGAACGTACTAAAAATGCCTTAAGAAAATACTTAAATGCAGTTATACCAAATAAGGATGGTTTAAATACGCTACGTGACTAATGTGGTCAACTGCTTCAAAGCTAACACAAAAAAACCACAATGGTTAAAAGTATGAGAGGGTAATACACGCAAAAAGTATTTTTGAGGCAATGAAAAGGTTCTAAAAAACTATATAAAAACAAAAATAGTGAGTACTCGCCACTTCTGACCGAGCGCGCTGAGCGTTGTGTAGACGTTTCGCCGCGTAGTAAGGAATGGCCGAACAACGCTAGCGCTTGTAAAAAGCAGCAATTTGAAAAGGCACTATGAGACGAAGCACGCAGCTTTTTCGCAAAGTTTCCCTATGAACTCTGCCATCCTTTCTCAAAAAATAGCGGAATTAAGGGCTCAATGTGATCGCTTCATCATTATTAATAATTAATTCATTATTATTAAATATTATTTATGACTTACTATACATTTATTTTTTATATTTACATTTTTGAATGTTGTAATTATCAGCATGGCCACGTAAAGATACGTTTGTATTTTTTGGAAAAAAAGGAAGCATTAAAAATATTTCCGGACCAGAGATTGTTGTATTTTTTAAATTGCGGACCCAGAGGATTTTTAATTCATGACCCCTGCGCTACAGCAATGGCATCATGGTTTGCAATATTTATGTAAAACTAAATGCTAACTGCCCCCTTTTAACAAAGAATCGAGACTGTTTCACAACGATATCTATTAAGACTTCGGGCATTTACGCATTTATTCACTAGAATTTTCACCGGAAAAGCTCTGTTTACATCAGGTGGCCGCTAGCTGCATTTACTAACAGACTAGCAATGTACTTTGACATTCATTCATATTTAGGTAAAATAAATGCTAACTGCACGTTTGTTTGTTTTTTTGTTTACACAAAATAAATGCTAACTGCACAGTTTTTCTTTCTTTAAACCAAAAATCGAGACTGTTTTATGTCCATATCTATAAAAATTTCGGGGATTTAAGCATTTATTCACAATAATTTTCACCGGTAAAGCTCTGTTTACATCAGGCGGCCGCTAGCTACATTGACTAACCCACTAGCATTGTACTTCTACATATTTACATAAAATAAATGGTAACTGCACGTTTTTGTTTTGTTTTGTTTTTTTGTTTTTTTTTGCTTTTAACCTAGAATTGAGACGGCTTTATTTCCACATCTATAAAGAATTCAGGGATTTAAGCATTTATTCACTAAAATTTTCACCGGAAAAGCTCTATTTACATCAGGTGGCCGCTAGCTGCATTCACGAACAGACTAGCATTGTACTTCGACATATTTACGTAAAATAAATGCAAACTACACGGTGTTTTTGCTTTTAACCAAAACTCCAGACTGTTTTACGTCCATATCTATAAAGAATTCAGGGATTTAAGCATTAATTCACAAGAATTTTCACCGGAAGAGCTCTGTTTACATCAGGCGGCCGCCAGCTACATTGACTAACCCACTAGCATTGTACTTCTACATATTTACGTAAAATAAATGGTAAATGCACATTTTTTTGCCTTTAAGCAAGAATCGAGACCGTTTTACGTCCACATCTATAAAGAATTCAGGGATTTAAGCATTTATTCACAAGAATTTTCACCGGAAAAGCACAGTTAACATCAGGCGGCCGCTAGCTACATTCACTAACAGACTACCGTTGTAATTCGACATATTTACGTAAAATTAATGATTACTGCACTTTTTTTCTTGTTGCTTTTAACCAAGAATCGAGACTGTTTTACGTCTGTATCTATATAGAATTCGGGGATTTAAGCATTTATTCACAAGAATTTTTTACCAGAAAAGCTGTTTACATCAGAAGGCCGCTAGCTACAATCACAAACAGACTAGCATTGTACTTCGACATATTTACGTAAAATAAATGCGAACTACATGGTGTTTTTGCTTTTAACCAAAAATCTAGACTGTTTTACATTCATATCTATAAAGAAATCAGGGATTTAAGCATTCACAAGAATTTTCACAGGAAAAGCTTTGTTTACATCAGGCGGCCGCTAGCTACATTCACTAACAGACTAGCATTGTACTCCAACATATTTACTTAAAATAAATGTTTACTGCACTTTTATTTTTGCTTTTAACCAAGAATCGAGACGGTTTTACATCCATATCTATAAAGAATTCAGGGATTTACTCACAAGAATTTTCAACGGAAAAAGCTCTTTGTGATTCCACTCGGTCAGCTTTGACTGCCTCGCCAACAATGCAAGCCCCTTTTTTATCAGCCCCACGCCCCGTGTTCCATCAATACATTATGAAGTCTATGAACCAAAGTTCCTTTATTCGGTTACCACCACATCGCCTCTAGAGATCGACCGATATGAGATTTTCAAAGACTGATGCCGATAGGGATTTTTCAAAACAAAATTAATTTGCCAACATATTGGCCGACCTGTATAAGAAAGATCGGAACCCAAAAGCAAACATAGGTCCTACTATATTGCCCGATCTTGAAAAAGTCCACAAATCGGCTGACCGATATATCGGTCAACCTTTACCCAGCATTCACAGATTTTGGTATATCAAAAAAAAGTTGGGAGTATAGAGCACGAGTTAATGGAGGTAAGATGCCAACCATAAGCGGATTTATTTATTGGAGGCTGATATATTTTAATCCTATTTACACTGGAATGCACTGCAGAGCTGCTGGCTGAAGGGGAAGTGCACCAAAAAAGTTCCTCTCAAGATTTATTATACAGTAAGTGTAAGCATTTTATTGTGCTTTGATAATGTTTTCATTAAGATAGCTTCCGCATCAGCATGTTTCCATAGCAACAGAGCTTGCTTTACTGAAAAACAATATTTTCCAAGGACTGCTTTTTTAATGATGTCATGGGTTTTATCCAATCACAGCTGGTCTCGTTATAGATCACATGGTACTTACAGAAGGTATTTGTTGTCAGTGTTAGCTGAGCAAAAGTAGGATGACTGCTGTCAAAAATCTAGCACTGTAAAATGCACCTGTTGTCATTTCATTAATCGATGAAGCGATCGACACAACAGAAATAAACACAATGACTAAACGAACAAACACAACAAAAACATTATGACTTTAGCCAATACAGCGATCCCTCGCGGTTAAACCCCCCACCCACCCACACGAAAATCGGCGGAGGCGGAGCTTATTTACATATTTTTTTTGTTTGTTTTTTTGGATGTGTTCAATGCATTTATTCAGATTTAACAACATTGGAAAGAGATGCATATAAGACATGTTTTAAAAATGTAAAAAAAAAAAAAAACGGGTATTTTAATAAAAGCACTGCAAATGTAATAATTATGATTAAAAATGAAATATATATGTCACAAAATAATGGTTTGAACACGAATACATATCTTAACATTTTTAAATACTGTATTTTTTTTTTTTTTTTTTTTTAAATCTGCAAAGGACTGAAGGCGCGGAGTGAGGCTGTCGCAAACGACTAATTTTCTCCCGATTAGTCAGCAGACTATTTTTACGATTACTCGACTAATCTAATAATTTTTTTTTTTTTTTTTAGCAATGAAATTTATCGTTGACACTTATTAATTCCCCAAAACATTTTGGAACACTTACATTCTTTATTAAAGTACAAATAAACATGTAAATAACAATAATAAATCACAAATAAACAATAAGGTCAAATGCTGATAGCATTAACTAGTGCAAAAGAATGGAATGAAAACAGATTCAGAACACTGACTTTGCCTTTCCAACATTATTCATAACAATTCTTATAAAAAAAAAATCTAGCATTTATATTATAGTATACTACTATACAGTATATAATAGTATTATAATATTTATAACAATTATTCATTGCCAATTAGATTTTTCATAAAGGGTGTCATTTTAAAGCTATTCTTAGTGTCTGAATCTAAATTCTGAAGTATGTGTGATGAACTCCAGAAATCGTTTTTATATGTCAAACATGACGTGCTTTTATTTTGAAATGTTCACTGGAAGTACGTTCACTAAACAGGTAACTGTAACCTTTACACACCACAAAAAAGCACTTTTTGTCAATGCATGTGTTGTCAGTAACCAATTTTTTTCATTTTTTTCATTTGCAAATGCTGTTAACCAGCGATTTTTCATGTTTGAAGTGTCACCTTTTAACCACAAGTTTGTGTTTTGGAGCAGACTGCCAATGTTTTATAGCAGGCTAAAGTAGGTTGTCTTTTTTTCCCCAATTAGCCTCGATGTGGCAATTAGGCCTGAACGATATTGGAAAAAACTATTGTTGCGATTTTTTGGGGGTTTGCGATATATTGCGATATTATATTGCGATATAAAAAAATATATATATATATATATATTTTTTTTTTTGTTTTGTTTTGTTTTGTTTTGTTTTGTTTTGTTTTTTTAAAAGAAATTTTCACTAGATGACTTTAATAGCTGTTTGGAAAGACTTTGGATGACTCACCATCACCACAGTGTACTGTGATCCCTCGTTTTTCGCGGTTAATGGGGACCAGAACCCGCCGCGATAAGTGAAAAACCGCAACGTAGCGCACCCCCCCCCATTTTTTTTGTGTGTGTGTGTGTGTTTTTTGTGCTCAAAGTATTTATTCAGATTTAGCATTGGAAAGAGATACACACAATACATGTTTTTTCTCACTTTTTCCCCCCAAAGTGATTTTAAAAAACTGTATATAAATAAATGGTTTTTAAGCACTTCAAATGTCATAATTATTATCAGTTTTAAACATAACTGTCCAACCAAATCATTTTTGAACAAGAATCAAGTTCTGTAGTAGAAAAATGCTTGGCTTTATTAAATGCTTATGTTTATCTATCTTAACTGTGACTCTTGGAGTGACATGTAGAAATTTCAAACTCCTCATGATCACTTCTGGCATTTTATATGTCTCCAACGTCTCCACACACACACACACATTCATTCCAGCGCGGCTTCCTTGCAGAAACTGTTTAAAAAGGTAAACGATGATTGACACATTGCTCAGCTTTGAAGTCCGGTTCTTTGGCAAGATCAAGGAAATCGAGCATCGTTAACTTGAAGAAGCAAGTGCTGCAGTGACTGAGAGGATCAAAGGGCTGGGAGAGGGAGGGTGTGAGGCTGTGAGCAGAGCAGAAAGCAAGGCGTATGTGGATTAAAAAAAAAACTACCGCACGTGCTTGCGATGGGACGATTGCGAACGCTCACATCGCGATGGCGATGTTTAAACGATATATCTCTCAGGCTTAGTAGCAATGCTAACGTTTACAGTGTTTAACTCATTTGCTCCCAAAAACATAAATACGTTCTATTTTTAATTGTTTCAGTGTCCCAAACACGTATTTATACCAGACATGAACAGGATGAAAGAGGAAGCATGGAAAACGAAACCCAAGAATGTGGATGTACTCTGGGAGGCATGCAATACTGCTTTCTTGATGTTCCTGATGACTTCATCGATAAATTGTATGAATCCTTGTCGAAGCCCATGGAAGTCATACATAATATTCGATTTGGATCTCACAGCACCACTACTTAATTTGCTTATGTCATGTAACATATTTTTGTATTTTAAGTACATTTTTTGTTCAGTTTTCACACTACTTTCCGTACTTCGGTCTTGCCAAAATTTGACCTTTATGTCTTTATTAAATGATCAAGCTTTTTTCAATGAAACCAATATATTTTTTGGACATTCAACATCATTTGGGAGGGTCTTAGCTTTTATATGAGCCATTTCTGAAAGCAACTGAATAATTAAAAGTCAGGTTATTAGCAATTGTTTCTAAAAAAATGGATAAGCAACAAGACTTTTGTCAGGAACTGTATAATTAACATGTTACTGTTTGCTGTTAAAAAAGAAAAATACAGTTACTTGTAATTCTTAACTCCATTGATGAACTATCAAAACATCAAAACGGAGTACTAATGTATAAGCTCCTAAATCTAGCTGTTTTAAGGTGTTCTTTTGTTGTTGTTGTTGCTGTTGTTGTGTGTCATTAGATGTCTATCGGGCAGGAAATGAGAAAATGTGCCCTCTTGTCTTGATGCGCTCTCCTCTCTTTTTTTCCGTTGATATTCCCGAGTTCTCTTATCAGACGCACTCCCTCCGCCGTGTAATTACAAGCCTTTACGCGCACGCAGGATATACACGTCCCACCCAGCTCTGCTCTATTCATGCACGCATGTTCACTACTTTTATTGATTCTTTGTGCTTCCATTTCCCCTTTTTGCGCTTCCTGCCTCCCCCACCCAGCCTTTAACCGCATGATGACTTTTCACTTCTTCTCATTTGCAACACTGAGGAGGCCTTTTTTCCCCCATCAAAGCCTCGGGCTATAGGAAGTCAGTCAGGGTTTTTTTTTTTTTTTTTGCTTTTGTTTTAAATCACATCTCCATACCAACGGAGGTGTTCCAGCCGGGATGTCATTGGCTCTCAAACAGACACAAAAACGAGGAAGTGTGCGAACGCGTGTACCTGCGATGCTTCAGGGCAATCTAAAGGGCTGCAAGCATGGTGGTCTTAAAGCCCGAGTTATGCTTCTGCGTTGCGGTGACGGCGAAGCGACTACGGCGTCAGTGAGCATTCCATAGTTCTGAGACAAGGGAACGCGTTGCTCTGTAATTCACCGCCAAGCCACTAGAGGGGTGTGGCGTTGTGTTTGTACCATTTTGTGGGACTTGTCGACTTCCTCTAGTTTTCTTCCAATGACGCAACAATGCCAACGAAGGTGGAACGTTTGAATGTGGATTAGGGCTGCAGCTATCGATTGTTTTAGTAGTCGATTAATCGATGAACTAGTTCATTCGAATAATCAAGTAATCGGATAAGGAACATGAAAAATTAAAATACCTGAGCAGAGCCTCAAACGGTATGAAAAAAATAAATAAATGAGGATCTATGTACAACAAAAGAACAATTGGCTAACTTAAATAGCAAAAGTCCGCTACCTTAAAAGTTATAAAATGATAAGTTTTTTTTGGTTTTGTTTTACAAGGCTCCTAAAAAATGATTCTGAGACATATTCCCACAAAAAAAAAAAAACGGCTAAATATACCAATAAACTAAATTACGAATGCATTCAAACAAATTAGCCCAAACAAAAACTTTTCTTATGCTGTTCTTAACAGGGAGCAGCTGGATTCAGCCATGTGAAATGAGACTAGAGGGCAGTGTATCCACCCAAATCAGTAAAACTAAATTCAAACACTTTCAAAATAAACCATTACACCGCCAATTTAATTAAACGAATACTCGAAGCAGCAAAATTTAATTCGAATTTTTTTTTTCTAATTGAATACTCGCGTTAATCAATTGATCGTTGCAGCACTAATGTGGATCTTCAGCTCATCAATATTGAACAACAAATGTTGATTATACAAATGTTGAGGGACAGGCGATGCAGAAGACTGTTTCGGAGGTGGTCTGTCTGACTGCTGATGACATCACATTATGAATTCTAGCTACGGGTGGAAGCCAGCTAGCTGTGGTGGCTAGCTTCAAACTAGCCTGAGCCTGAACATTATATCGTTTAAACATCGCCATCGCGATGTGCGCATGCGCGATAGTCCCATCGCAAGGACGTGCCATAGTTATTTTTGGGTTTTTTTTCCCAATCCATAAACCTTTGTTCTGCTTCATTTGCTCGCACAGCCTCTCTCACCCTCTTTCCCAGCTCTCAGTCACTGCGGCACTTGCTTATTAAAGTTAACGATGGCTTTGATCTGGCCAAAGAAGCCGGGCAGCAATCTGTCAATCATCGTTTAACTTGTTAAATAGTTTCTGCAAGGAAGCGCGGGCTGGAATGAATGTGTGTGTCTGTGGGGGGAGAATGTGGAGACATTCGAGACATATGAAATAAACGCCAGAAATGATGATGAGGAGTTTGTAATTTCTACATGTCACTCCAAGAGTCACAGCCATGTTAGGTAAACAGAAGCATTTAATAAAGCCAAGCATTTTTCTACTACGGTACTTTATTCTTGTTTAAAAATGATTCAGTGGGACAGTTATGTTTAAAACTGATCATAATTATTACATTTGAAGTGCTTAAAGAGCATTTATTAAAGTATACACTAGGTCTGTCAAAATGATCGCGTTAACGGGCGGTATTTAATTTAATTAATCACGTTTAAATATTTGACGCAATGAACGCACATGCCCCGCTCAAACAGATTAAAATGACAGCACAGTGCAATGTCACCTTGTTACTTGTGTTTTATGGAGTTTTGTCGCCCTCTGCTGGCGCTTGGATGCGACTGATTTTATGGGCTTCAGCACCCATGAGCATTGTGTAATGATTGACATCAACGATGGCGGGCTACTAGTTTGTTTTTTGATTGAAAATTTTACAAATTTTATTAAAACAAAAACATTAAGAGGGGTTTTAATATAAAATTTCTATAACTTGTGCTAACATTTATCTTTTAAGAACTACAAGTCTTTCTATCCATGGATCGCTTTAACAGAATGTTAATAATGTTAATGCCATCTTGTTGATTTATTGTTATAATAAACAAATACAGCACTTATGTACCGTCTGTTGAATGTATATATCCATCTTGTGTCTTTCCATTCCAAAAATAATTTACAGAAAAATATGGCATATTTCATAGATTGTTTGAATTGCGATTAATTACGATTAATTAATTTTTAAGCTGTAATTAACTCGATTGAAAATTTTAATCGTTTGATAGCCCTTATACTGTATATATACATTTTTTTAAATCATACTTTGGGGAAAGGGAGAAAAAACATGTCTTATATGTATCTCTTTCCAGTGCTAGATCTGAATAAATACATTGAGCACACACACGCACACACACACACACACAAAAAAAAAAAGGGGGGGGGGGGGTATGCGCTACTTTGCGGTTTTTCACTTATCGCGGCGGGTTCTGGTCCCTATTAACCGCGAAAAACGATGGAATACTGTACACTGTGGTAATGACGAGTCGTCCAAAGTCTTTCGAAACAGCTATTCAAGTCATCTAGTGAAAATTTATTTTAAAAAAAAATAAAAAAATTTATATCGCAATATAATATCGCAATATATCGCAAACCCCCAAAAAATCGCAGCAATAGTTTTTTCCAATATCGCTCAGGCCTAGCATCGAGCACCGTGTCCAGCGTTTTGTCCGAGTTCTGCAAGCATTGTGGACAGCCTTCCAACCCGATTTTTTCGCAGTGTCCTAAAACCAGCCATTGGGAAGCCAAAGCGGATTTCTGTGGCTATGGAACTTCCCAAACTGCGTTGGAAGCCTTGATGGTAAACACTTTATCATAAAAGCACCGAGGCACTCTCAATCAGTGAAGATGTATCAAGTGTTTGAACTGTTTGCCGTTGAAAAATAAACATCAAAACAACTCTTTTGACACCAAACCTGTGCTTTGTTCCTCATATACTTGAAGTGTGAAATGTAAATAAGTCACAGACTCTCAGCAAACATATGTACAGAATAAATGATAAAGTGCACCAACCAAAAATATGACTTAAAGTGATAAAAAGCTGGCAGTTTTTGGCCGACTGGGTCACCGCTTCAGGAGGCCATTCGCAGAAAACACATGGCAGAAAACACAGACAAGGCTGAGAAAGCAGTTTCTGCTCTTGCACCCCTCTTTAAAACGAAATGCTGTATTTTAAGCCAAAAGAACTGTTGGGTTTGATAGAACAATATGTCCCATTACAGTATATGCTGCCATAGCCATAGTTCACCTCTATGATCTTCATCTCTTTTTCTTTTCTTTTCTGCGCACCTGATTTATGACGACTCGCCATGTTTCAGGGCACGTATGTAGTTTAGCCTTGAGTGCGCCAGAGTGGGGTCAAACCATTCTCTGCTAAGACAGAAGGGTGGGGGCGTTGTAAATAATTAAAAAAAAATTTTTTTTTTTTTTTTAAAAAGCATATGGGCCTTTATTTTTAAGTCAGTATTTGAAAAGCCCATGTCGGTCGACCTCTATTGAGAGTAGGGCTGCAGCTATCCATTACTTTAGTAGTCGATTAATCGATGAAGTACTTAGCTCGAATAATCGAGTAATCGGATAAGGAACATGAAAACTACCTGAGAGCCTGAAACAGTATAAAAAAATAAATGAGGATCTTCGTACAACAAAAGAACAATTGGCTAACTTACATAGCAAAGGTCCGCTAGCTTAAATGCTATAAAAGGTTAACTTTTTTTTTTAAACAATGCTTTCAACAAATTGTTCAGACACATATTCCCACACACACACAAAAAACGGCTAGATATACCTAAAAACTAAATTATGATTGCATAAAAAAACATTAGCTCAAACAAAAACTGAGCTTACGTTGGTCTTAACAGGGAGCAGTTGGATTCAGCCATGTGAAAAGAGGCAGACCAGAGGGCAGAATATCCACTGTAATCAATAAAACTTTCAAAATAAACCATTACAATGCCACTTTAATTAAACGAATACTCGAAGCAATAAAATGTAATTCGAATATTTTTTTTCCTAATCGAATACTCGAGTTAATCGATTAATCGTTGCAGCATTAAATGAGAGTCAAACCATCACACTGCTCTACTTCAATGAAAGCTGAAAGTCTTGCATTCACATTCATGATTTTGTGTGTGAGGACTTCACTACTGAATTTATGAGGCAAACATTTACACATCAAGTGATCCATTGTGCTTTTGGGATCTTCTCATCGTCAAAATATCAAGGGGGCGAACGTTGAGTTGACCATTCTCTGGATGTTGGGGAGGTTCCAAACTTTGGGGAACTTTTTAGAAGGTGCACACAACAAAGAAAGGTACAGTTGAGAGTGTGTAGTAGCTGTTGGTGAAATGCACACGGTGTTTAGCGTTATGTAATCTTGCAGGTTCTGCCCGACAACAGCCTAACGTGAGCAAACAAAACAAAACAAAAAAACTTGCCCGAAAAAGTGTCATCTGTTCTCGTCACGCTCCCACCGGAACAACAAAAGTGAGCGTGCCTAACAACAACACAAAACAACGGAAAACTTCCAGAAGTTCCCGTGGCGTTGACGCGCGGACTCACCTGAGACACCAGCGGGATGAGCGTCTGCTCCACCGAGCGAGTTTTGATTTCCAGGCCGGAGTCCAAGTTGCCGCACGGAGGCGAAGCCATGCCCGCCGAGCAGCGCCTCCCGGCCGGCCTCTGTGGTTGCGCGACGCCGCCGACTTCACCGCGGAGCTCCGGGGGGGGGGGGCGTCGGTTGTCCGACTCGCGGTTTACCCACTCTGGGCTTCTTGGTTTAAGCAAGTGCGTGTTAAATCCAATATGTGCGTGGAAGTTGACGACTGAAAAGCGAGAGCGGACTGCAGCACAAGCAAACACCGCCTGCACTGTGGGCATTGCAAGCACATGCACAAGCTTGCTCGCGCGCGCACACACGCTGCTACGAGTGCATGTGTGCAGCCTTGTGTGGCGTGACCACAATATGAATGTGTTTCGGCACGACTTTCTTATTTTGAGTTTGAAATTTATATAAATATTTTTCTTTTGCTATTAGAAACAGTAGAAAAAGTTTTGTATTTGATTTTCCAATGGTCACTTTTAAGGAGATAGTACCTTTTCTCGTAAACACCGTCAAACTGGTTGCATTATTCTAACGCACTTAATATAATCAATCGGGGAATAGTATCGTTTCTCGTATTTACTGTTTGTATTACTCTAAAACACCCAAAATAAAATAATTAGCACTTATACCATAGTTTAAGGAAAACAAGCAGAATATAGGGCATAAGACATACAGGACGCCTTCTTATCACGGAAGCCCAACGTGTGTGTCAAGCAACTGACTGAGCAAGATTGACCCTGACAAGCTCACGTCTGCACCACCAACTCTCGCAATCAGGTCTCCCAAACAGTCCAGAACAAATGGTGGGACGCCTTGTCCCAACACAAGGAACAAAGGAGACCGCTCGATATCCAAGTGATAACACGACTGATAAGACTCCAAGAGCCCCTTTAACGCTGAGGTGGAAAAATCCACAACCCTTATTTCCCTGACAACAGTAACTCCGGAATCCTCCTGTCCAATCCATAAAGAGACAATAATCCGAAACAACGCCCAAACACACCCTTCTTCTTGCCCACATCTCGCCTCGCGAGAGCCTTCAATATACTGAATGTTTAACTCAGCGTTGTCATTTTTTTCTCGGGAACCTTTTGTTGACTTGTGATATGGTGACCTTGGATCCTCACCTGGGTCCCTCTGTGCTGTATGATTGCCGTCGACTCAGAATGAATTGTCAACTTGTGTTTCGAAGCCTTTTTCCAGCTTTCAAAATGGAGTCAGTACAAGGGGTTAAGACTAAGATGAACACACGGAGTTCGGCCTTTTGGCCGGCCTGGGTCGTTGGATCTGTGCCAGCGCAGGTCCGGCTGTTCAGCTGGCGTGATTCTGGCAATCTGGCTACAAAGACAGATTCCTTCACACTTTAAACATTTTAGATTTGAATTATTTTTTGGGGGGGGGGCATATATGGAGGGAAACGGGGAAAATATGTATACTTTTTCCAATATAGTACAGTGGTAGCTCTACTTACAAAATTAATTGGATTTTGAAGTCAGGGGCGTCACTAGGTTTTAAGAACGGGGGGGGGGGGGGGGCTAAGCCCCCAGGAGATATACAGGATGTAAGTGAGCATAGCGTACAAGAACAAAACTTAACAAACAGCTAATATTCTAGCCGGTTGTGCTTTTCAAAGCAGCTGTGGTGAAATGCTCGCTTCTGCGTACCAAAACTATCTTGTGGGCTTCAGCTTCACCTTTCTGGGCCTTTTCAGAAATACGCCGTAGGTGAAGCCACTTGTCAGTCAAACATGTTTGACCAATAGCAAAGCGAAACATGGTGTCAAAATGATTCAATTATTATTATTATTTTTTTAAAAGGAGTTCAAAACTTTTTTCAATTTAATAAAAAAATTATCTAATCTAAAAAAAAAAAAAGGGGTGGTGGGGCATGGGGGTAATTTTTGCATATGAGTTTTGTCTTTGAAAATATATTTTTTCATTTAAGCAATGTTTTTTGGAGGGATTCAATGATTTAGACACAAATGTCCTAACCATGATGTGGCCCAAACACAAAAAGGATTGCTTTATTCAAATGCAATTTTATAAGTCTCAAATTTATTTGTGCATTTAACAAATGGATTCGGGAGTTCGGATTATTGTCTCTTTATGGATTGGACAGGAGGATTCCGGAGTTACTGTTGTCAGGGCAATAAGGGTTGTGGATTTTGCCAACTCAGCGTCAAAGGGGCTCTTGGAGTTTTATCAGTCGTGTTATCACTTGGATATCGAGCGGTCTCCTTTGTTCCTTGTGTTGGGACAGGGCGTCTCACCATTTGTTCTGGACTGTCTGGGAGAACTGATTGCGAGAGTTGGTGGTCCAGACGTGGGCATGTCAGTGTCAATTTTGCTCAGTCAGTTGCATGACGCACACGTTGGGCTTCCTTGATAAGAAGGCGTCATGTATCTCTTATGCCCTATATTCTGCTTGTTTCCCTTAAAATATGGTAAAAGTGCTATTTATTTTATATTGGGTGAGGCAACATTTTGAGGCGTGTCTTAACTTGAAAACTGTATGTAGAGACGGTCGTAAGTAGC
This sequence comes from Corythoichthys intestinalis, assembly GCF_030265065.1. Classification (NCBI taxonomy): domain Eukaryota; kingdom Metazoa; phylum Chordata; class Actinopteri; order Syngnathiformes; family Syngnathidae; genus Corythoichthys; species Corythoichthys intestinalis. Next base: position 1,073,614 of record NC_080416.1, read on the forward strand.
GGTACCACTGCATAGTTTTTTTTAATTTAGGGGGAAAAAAACAAAACAGCGCTATGCTCGACGAACACATTCCCACAAAATGCTGAGAAAAACCTTTCATATTCTGTGCCAATTATCTTCACAAGGGTGCTGGAGCCTATCTACCTATGCATGCCATCGTACATTTTAAGGCCTTTCTGGTCTCGGTGACTCAAGTGGTCAACACTATTGTGTTACAGTGGGCCGCTATTTATTTAAAAGCCTGCAGCTAGAATCCTTGTTTACATATCACACAACTACACACAGTGTGTCAGGGCACGCAACGTGTCGTGCCGCTACCTCTAACGAGATAATATCTGCATGTTTTCTCTGGTGTTAATCGGTCCTCGGGTTCCCCTGTGTGACGATAACGAGCTCATTGTGCCCACCGTTCTGTTCGTGTTACCCCCACCCCTGACTGTTCTGTTTGCGGTCGATCAGTTTGGAGAGCCGCACGCAGATAAGAACAGCGGATGTGTTGCTGTGCGGAATGGGGAAGTTTTTTCCGTGGGGTGCAATGTTGTGGAAATCGTTGTTTCCGAGACTTACACATGATAGTTTTTATTCAAAAGTGCATTAGATTTGTAGTTTCGTCACAATCTGTATGGAAATTTACTATCCCTCACTGGAAATCAATTCAAATTGGGGCGACTCAAAGATTTACCAATTTTTAAATGTTAGCATTTTGTGGTCTCAAAACACCACGTGAAGGAATCTTGACTTTTTTGGCCAGACTGCCGGAATCGTGCCAGCTGAACAGCCGGACCTGCGCTGGCACAGCTCCAACGACCCGGGCCGGCGTGACCCGACCACCCGTCCAAAAGGCCAAACCCCCCCGCGTTCACCTTAGTCCTAACCCCTTGTACTGACTCTATTTTGAAAGCTGGAAAGGGCTTCGAAGCACAAGTTGATAATTTATTCAGGTCCACAGCAATCAAACGGCAAGGCGAAACAGAAACAGACTCAGGTGAGGAGGCAAGGTCACCATATCAGAAATCAACAAAAGCTTCCTGAGAAAAATGGCAATGCTTAGTTAAACATTCAGTCTTTTGAAGGCTTTCGCTGGGCGGGCATTGGGCAGGAAGAAGGGTGTGTTTAAGATTATCTTCTATTGCAGTTTGGGCTGTTTAGGATTATTGTCTGTTTGTGGATTGGACAGGAGGATTCAGGAGTTACTGTTGTCGGGGCAACGAGAGTTGTGGACTTTGCCACCTCAGCGTCAAAGGGGCTCTTAAAGTCTTGTCAATTGTGTTATCAGTTGGATATCGGGCGTTCTCAGGTGTTCCTTGTGTTGGGACAGGGCATCCCGCCATTTGTTCTAGACTGTCCCGGAGAACTGATTGCGAGAGTTGGTGGTGCAGACGTGGGCTTGTCAGCGTCAATCTTGCTCAGTCAATTGCATGACGCACACGTTGGGCTTCCGTGATAAGAAGGCGTCATGTATCTCTTATGCACAATGTCAAATATACTCTGCTTGTTTTCCTCAAACTATGATATAAGTGCTATTTATTTTATATTAGGTGTGTTAGAGTAATACAAACACCCAAAAGGTTCATACAAGATACGATACTATTCGTTGATTGATTATATTAAGTGTGTTAGAGTAATAATCTCCTTCACATGCCATCGTCTAAAGCTGGGGTGTACAGGTTACGCCAAAACCCCTAAAACTGCCACTATGACACTGTCATGTCATAATTATGACAGTCTTATGACACCGCTGTCAAATAAAGTGTTACCTCAAATCCATTTCACCAGGGAGGACTGGCATTGAGCAAAAATGTTTGCCATTGACAACAATAGAGGTCCAATCCATTTTGACTGAGAGGGTTGGGCACCTCGGTGAGGCAAAACTTTTTTCTTGTGCAAGTTTTCAAAAAGTCACCACCACCGTTTTTCCTCCGAGGCAAAATGCCATCATTACACAAGCTAGGGACCAAAACCAGTCTGTTTTGGGGAATATGAACATTCCTTGAAATGGAGCCATTTTCAAAATCTTCCCCTATTTGAAATGCTTCCATTTTGACGGCCCAGAACACTGTCATCATAATTTTTGCAGGCAGCAATACGTTAAAAAAAAGAGTTTGTCGGGAATAAGCAGGTTGAAACTCAGGATTTAAAAATTTAAGAAGGAAAAAAAACAGGGTTACCGTGGAAACGTACACCTTTGCTTAATTAACACCAACGTGAGAAGACTTGTTTTTATCTCCTACATTGGAATATTTGCGTCTGATAGCTTGGCTCCGGGGAACTGGAAAGAAAACACTTCTGAGGCTTACCTGGTCTTGACAGGCACCTGAAACTGAACTCGAGACAGAGGGAGGGGGGTCAAACTCGGGTTAATTTGTTGGCTCAACCTAGTTATTATGACAGAAAAACATACTACTCTGGCATAGTTCTATTTGTCGATAACATTCCTAAGCACTGGAACCTGGACTGGAGTCAAACACTAATGAGGAGCGGGTCATGTCTTTGCCAAGTCATTGCCACCACCTCAGACTTGAAGCAGATTGTACCTTTTCCTGTAGGCACTGTCTAACTGTTTGCTTTACTCTAACACACTTAATATAATCAATCAGGGAATAGTATCGTTTCTCGTATTTACTGTTTTTATTATTCTAACACACCCAATATAAAATAAATAGCACTTATACTAAAGTTTAAGGGAAACAAGTAGAATATAGGGCATAAGAGATACATGACACCTTCTCATCACGGCAGCCCAACATGTGCGTCATGCAAGATTGACGCTGACAAACCCACGTGTGCACCACCAACTCTCGCAATCAGTTCTCCCGGACAGTCCAGAACAAATGGCGGGACCCCCTGTCCCAACACAAGGAAAACCGGAGAGCGCCCGATATCCAACTGATAACACGACTGATAAGACTCCAAGAGCCCCTATGATGCTGCGGTGGCAAAATCCACAACTTTCGTTGCCCTGACAACAGCAACTCCTACCCAATCCACAAACAGACAATAATCCTAAAACAATGCCCAAACACACCCACCCCACGAGAGTTTTCAAAAGACTGAATGTTTAACTTAGCATTGTCATTTTTCTCGGGAACCTTTTGTTGACTTGTGATATGGTGACCTTGGATCGTCGCCTGGGTCCCTCTGTGCTGTATGATTGCTGTCGACTCAGAATAAATTAGTGTTTCGAAGCCTTTTTCCAGCTTTCAAAATGGAGTCAGTACAAGGGGTTAAGACTAAGGTGAACGCACGGGGTTTGGCATTTTGGCCGGGATGTCGGGGTCCCGCCGTCCCGGGTCATTGGAGAACGCCCAATGTCCAACTGATAACACGGCTGATAAGACTCCAAGAGCCCCTTTGACGCTGAGTTCACAACCCACGTTGCCCTGACAACAGTAACTCCCAAATCCTCCTGTCCAATCCACAAAGACAATAATCCCAAACACACCCGTATTCCTGCCCACAGCCCGCCTCGCGAGAGCCTTCAAACGACTGTATGTTTAACTAATCGTTTTTCTCGGGAACCTTTTGTTAACGTGTAATAGGGTGACCTTGCCTCCCCACCTGAGTCAGTTTCGCCTTGCTGTTTGATCGCTGTCGACCTGAATAAATTGTCAACTTGTTTTCAGTGAGCCTTTTTTAAACCTTTCAAAACTGAGTCAGTACAAGGGTTTAAGAGTAAGGTGAACGCGCGGAGTTTGGCCTTTTGGCCGAGATGTCGGGGTCTCGTTGGTTCGGGTCATTGGAGCTGCACCAGCGCCCGTCCGGCAGCATTCTGTCAAAACTGGCTTTAGCTTGTCTGGAAATTGACTCCTTGTGAATCCATGTTGAATGTTTTCTTTTTTTTTAACAATTGCTCTTTTTCACTTTGTTCGGAAAGAAGATAATCATACGTCAATGAGCCCAGCTCCTGAACTCATCTATGCGTGAAGAGAGAAACACAGCTGATATTCCAGAAGAAAGTCACCCCAAAGATAGTCACAACAGTGCTCACGTAACTCTACTTGGACCTTGACAATGTTTTTCAGACCAACTAGCTTGCAGCAGCTAAGTAGCAGCGTTATTTTAGAACCGAGATGAAACTTTTGACTGCAAAACAACAAAGGTAAGACCTGCACAGAGACCAACTGCGAAAAAATAAAAAAGGTAGTACCGACTGCTAGCAATGTCACAGGATAAACACGGACTGGATTTTCAGAGAGGGCATTTTCTATATGAACAAGTGAAATGGATTCGATAACCTTACTCCATGTACGAAGTAAGGGGAAACTGACAGATTTACAATCATATTTAAGTTAATAATGACAGGTTATGTGATTATTGATTTAAACAAATTTTCTGGCAACTTTATAGTAAATATGTCAGCATTTTTTGTAATGTTTTTTTTTTTTTTCAATAAAACCACCAAATTATTTAGGGGGGCTTAAGAATATTAAATAGGCCTAATGGCGCCACTGTATGAAAGAATTAAAAGGGACCTGGATAATATGGTAAATAAATGTACGTTGGATAAAATATACAGTATTATTAAATTGGAAGGCACATTTGTTTTGTGTGTATATATTTTGCCACCTAGTGGTCATATATTGAAGGTACTCGTCTATGTGGCGATGGTCCTGGCTGGATGTTGAAAGAAAAAAAAAAAAAAATTATGCAGTTGCATTTTAACGTTTATGAAAAACCAAATTGTTGGAAAATAAAATGTATATTTTGCAATTTATTTCGATTTCAAAGTTCACGCTCCATTGAGTATAATGTCAAATTCATCAAAATGCACTGACACAAAATGGCGGACTTGTGATGACGGCTGTCCTTGATTGGCTCACAGCACGCAAAAGGCATCTAACTCTCTCTATAAGTGATATGTATGCCTGGCGTCATCGGCCGGGAAGATGGCAGCGCTGAGGATCGAAACATGCCATGTCGCATGTTCCGCCAACAGGACTCCAAACGTCGTATCTTGGGGCCGCGGGGGGACGCTCGCCTTCGGAACATGTCATTCCGTAGCAATTTACGACCCCCAGGTAGGGATTTCAATGTTTTTGTCACATTTGTCTCTCCATTTCCATAACAGTTTGAGCTTTCTTTGACAGGAAAGAGTAGTTTTGTCGATGTTGAATGGACACACGGGAAGAGTAAACGCAGTGCAATGGGTTCATAAAGAAGACTGTGGTGAGTTTCTCAAAAATATTACACGAGGTTTATTATTTTTCTTGTTGTCGTTGCTACAGTATATGATAACGCTAACGCGTGATACCGCAGCCTTCCATCTAGAGGGCAATGTTGTATTGTTATTGTTGGTTAACAACTCTTGTATGCATTTTTACACATTTGGATTCTGTGGTATCTTTGACATGCACGTTTTTTCCTGAAAAAAAGTTTTGAATTTATGTGTCTTGTGGTCTCATTTTGTAATGACACAAACACCTCGCTTTTAAAAAGAGGTTTGTCAACTTTTTATATCCGTACTTTTTACAAGGGTAATGCCAATTAAGAGACTCAATAAGTAACTGCTGGAAGCTAATTGAGTTTTCATTTACATTAAATTATTCATTATTCTTGTTACTAATATACTGTATGTCTTGTATACAGTGGTATGAAAAAGTATCTGAACCTTTAGGAATTTCCCACATTTATGTATAAAATCACCATCAAATTTGATCTCATCTTTGTCAAAATCACACAGATGTAAAAACAGTGTCTGCTTGAACTAAAACCACCCAAACATTCATAGGTTTTCATATTTGAATGAGGATAGCATGCAAACAATGACAGAAGGGGAAAAATAAGTAAATGAACCCTCTGCCTAAGGAGACTTAAAAAGCCATTGAAACCAATTTTTATCAAACAATTTAAGTCAGGTGTGTGTGCCCAGTCATTGATGAATGGTTAATGGTTAAAAGCTGCCCTGCCCACTATAAAACACACACCTGGTAAGAATTGACATGATGGTAAAATGGTAAATAGACAGTGCTTATATAGCGCATTTATGTAGCTACATGGTTACCATGCCCAAAGGGCTTTACATTAGTACACATTTACCCGTTCACACACACATTCACACACCAATGGTGCAAGGCATTGCCATCCCATTGGAAGCAAATTAGGGTTCAGTGCCTTGCTCAAGGGCACTTCGACAGTGGGCGGTCTTAGCCTGGAATCGAACTGCTGACCTTTCAGTCCAAGGACAACTCCAGCTACCAACAATCGACAGTCAGAGAAGTTGGCACTGTTGCTTCTCTCCCAAGAAGTGGCCGTCCACCAAAGATGACGCCAAGAGTTCAGTGCAGAATACTCAGAGAGGTCAAAAAGAACCCTAGGGTGTCTGCTAAAGACTTACAGAAATCATTGGCACAGTCCAATGTCTGTACACACATCAACTATATGTAAAACTATGGCCAAGAATGGTGTTCATGGGAGAACTCCGCGGAGGAAGCCACTGCTGTCTACAAAAAGCATAGTTGCTCATTTAATGTTCGCAAAAAGGCACTTGGACACTCCACAGACGTTTTGGCAAAATATTTTGTGGACTGATGAAACCAAAGTTGAATTGTTTGGTAGTAACACACTACGTCATGTGTGGAGGAAAAATGGAACAGCTCACCAACATCAAACACCTCATCCCCACCGGGAAGCATGGTGGAAGGAACATCATGACTTGAGGCTGTTTTGCTAACTCAGAGCCTGGACAACTTGCAATTATTAATGGAAGAATGCATTCAAAAGTTTATCAGGATGTTTTGCAGGAAAACCTGAGGCCGTCTGTCAGACAGTTGATGCTAAAAAGAGGATGGATGCTGCAGCAAGACAATGAACCAAAACACAGAAATAAATCAACTTCAGCATGGTTTCAGAGGAACAAAATCTTCTGGAGTGGCCGAGTTAGAGTACAGACTTGAACCCTATTGAGATGCTGTGGCATGACCGAAAGACAGCGAATCATGCCAGACATCCCTGGAGTCTGACTGAACTACAGCAGTTTTGTTAAGAATGGGCCTGATCGATGTGCCAGACTGATCTGCAGCTACAGGGAGCGTCTGTGTTTGGGTAGTTTTAGTTAAAGCAGACACTTTTTTTTTCATCTGTGTGATTTTGACAAAGATCAGATCACATTTGATGGTTATTTTATGCAGAAATGTGAGAAAGTCCAAAAGGTTCAGATACTTTTTCATACCAATGTAGCAGCAATAGCTACCTAGTGTGTGTTTTATAGTGGGTAGGGCAGCTTTAAACCACTCATCAGTGATTGGTCACACACCTGTATTAAATTGTTTGGTAAAATTTGGTTTCAATTGCTCTTTAAGTCTCCTTAGGCAGAGGGTTCATTTAGTCATTTTTCCCCTTCTGTCATTGTTTGCATGCTATCCTCATTAAAATATGAAAACCTATGAATGTTTGGGTGGTTTTAGTTCAAGCAGACAGTTTTTTCATCTGTGTGATTTTGACAAAGATCAGCTCACATTTGATGGTTATTTTCTGTAGAAATCTGAGAAATTCCAAAAGGTTCGAATACTTTTTCATACACTGTATCAGCAATAGCTACCTCATTTTATTGTTGTTTTTTTTTTTTTCAAATTATAGCTCCTGAGACTCACCTGGTCTCAGGAGGCTCAGACAGCAGCCTTCTGGTCTGGGCCGCTCAGAATGGCAAGGTAAATCTCCGCCAAGGAAAAGGAAAGTGCTGTTAGTTTATTTTGCATTTAAGGAATTGTGTCCGTCCAGTTTGTCCAGTCAGCGGAGTGCAAAGGCCACACGGGTGCCGTTTGCGCCGTGGACGCCATCTATGCCGGCCAGAGTATCCTGGTGGCTTCGGCGGCGGCGGACTCGAGCGTCAGGCTGTGGCTCTGCGGGGATGCCAAAGAAGGTATATGAAAGTAAATGTTGTTGAGATGACATTCAAGTGTGATTAATATAGGAAACAAATCTGAAAGTTTCAAGTGGGGCATATACCTTTTCATGCGAATATATGTCTAACTAATGTTGTTTTTGTTTGTTTTCTCCAGCCGAATGTCTCCACACGCAAACATTTGGCACAGGTTTCATGATGGACGTCTCCCTGGCCCTGCTGCCAGGCACCAAAGGTACGCTGTGTACAGCTTGTGCTCATTATTTTCCCTACTTGTCATACGTGGGCTGCATCTGTCTCCCCTCGCAGTTCCTATTCTGGCCTGCGGGGGCGACGACTCTCGGGTCCACCTGTTCGTTTGGTTAAGGGAGAAGGTGAGCTCATACGTTCTGCGTATTTGGAATCTAGAGGAAGCCAAGTTTGACGTTGAAAAGTTGCTCGGCAGGAACTGAGGAGAGTCATGACGCTGCAGGGACACGAGGACTGGGTGCGGGGTGTCGCCTGGACCTCCATAGGTGAGCTTCTTGTGTCCATGTAGTCAAATAAAGAAGAAGAAGTTGCTGTAAGAGATTTCAATGCTATAACTAGTAGCTACCTAAATGTGCTGCATTAGATGTCGGAATTGAGAATATAGTTGCACGCTTAAGCCAAGGGACCATTTTTATATTACTGTATTTTCCGCACTATAAGGCGCATCTAAAAGCCTTTAATTTTCTCCAAAGAAGACTTATGCTCTGATGCGCCTTATACACGGATCCATATTGGTTAATCATGGCATGACATTCCCTTCACCGCACCACAATCTAGTGGATGTATAACACAACCCCAACTACTACTACTACTACTAGGCCTTATAATGCGGCGCGCCCTATATATGAAAACCGTTTTAAAATCGGCCATTCATTGAAGGTGCGCCTTATACTCCGAAGCGCCTTATAGTGTGTAAAATACGGTACTTTGAATTATAGCAAATGAACTAAATGCTGTTCTGCAAATTTGCTTCTGAAACAGATCATAGTAGAAATTAAAGATGGTCAATTTGAGTTTAGCACCTTACTTTTCCAGTGTCTTCTTTTGCTGCAACCAGCAGGGGGCGAAAGTAACGATCAACCAACAGTTTCCCTGCTTAATTCAGCATCAGCAGCTGTAAAAATGCTAAAACCTATGGAGCACTTAAGGTGATATGGAAGAAGAAAAAAAAGGGGAAAAAAAGTTGAAGATAAAAAAAAATAGGGCACCTAGAAGGGACACGAGAAGGCACAAGATTTTTCTGTCAAAGCAAAAAAAAAAAAAAAAAAAACGGAAGTAAAAAATAGAGGTCGAAGCAAAAAAACATTTTTTTTACCTCAAAGCAAAAAAAAAGAATTTTTTTTTTCACATCGAGGCATTTTTTTCGCATCGAAGATAACAAAAATGGGGAAAAAAGTGAAGCAAAAAAAAAAAATCTTGGAAGATAATAACCAGACGAACGGAGCCCATGTTGTCTGCATTTGAAGGACATTCATCGGTAACCTTGTAGCTGTGCGGAGTATAGCAATTGGTTGCGAAGGAAGTCAAGAAGGACCGCCAAATCACAGAACATTTTCAGACGAAAATGTCCAGTTGACCTTAAGACTCGCTAGAAATGTCTTCAGCTTATTTGGAAACCGTGCTTAATATCAAGAATTGATCTTATGTCATCATATTTTAGGCATACTTGGAAGTAAAACTCCATTAACCTGCCCCACAGGTGAGCACGCTCCATTGTTGCCATTGTTTACCTGAAAATTGAGCTGCACAACGCACATTTAAAATAGCGGAATTATGTGTTTTTTAAAAAATTTTTATTGCTGCGACCTGAACTTTTTATGCTTCAATGTAAAAAATGTTTTTGCTTCAGTGTAATTTTTTTTTTACATCAATTTAAAAAAAAAATTGCTTTGATGTAAAAAAAAAATAATGTTTCGATTCAGAAATTTTCTTTTTTGCTTCAATGTAAAAAAAAATTGCTTCGATGTAAAAAAAACTTTTTGTTCCTATCCCCCCCAAAATTTTGTTTCGTTGCAAAAAAAAAAAAAAAACTTGCTTCGGCTTTTTTTTTTTTTGCTTCAATGTAAAAACAATTGCTGCGATGCAAAAAAAATTGTTTCGATGCAAAATTTTTAGTTTTTGCTTCAATGTAAAAAAGCTTTGATGTAAAAAAAAATTGTTTCTATGCAAAAAAAATTTTTTTTGCTTCAATAAAAAAAAATTGCTTCTATGTAAAAAATTTTAGTTTCGATGCAAAAAGAATTTTTTTGGGGTTCAGTGTAAAAAATGCTTCGATGTAAAATTTTGTTGTCTTGATGCAAAAACAATTTTTTTTTGCTTCAATGTAAAAAAAATTACTTCGATGTAAAAATTTGTTTCGATGCAAAAAAGTGTTTTTTTGCTTCACTGTAAAAAAAAATGGTTCGATGTAAAATTTTGTTGTATTGATGCAAAAACAGATTTTTTTTGCTTCAATGTAAAAAAAAATTGCTTCGATGTACAAATTTGTTTCGACGCATAAAAAAAAAAAGTATATATATATATATATATATATATATATATATATTGCTTCAATGTAAAAAATTTTTGTTTCGACGCTCAACTGATGACCTCAACTTAAAAAAATTTTTTTTGCTCCGACAGAAAAAAAAAATCTTCCGTGTCCCTTTCGGGCACTTCTTTTTTTAAACATAAACTTTTTCTTCTTTTTTTTTTCTTCCATGTCCTTTTAGTGGCTCTGTAAAAACCACACAGTAACGCATAGTCTAATCATTTAAAATGTACCTAATAAAGCCATTTCTACAGCCGTGTTGGAATTCTACATATTTTCTGCCTTAACAGGCTGTGGTAAAGGTTGAATTTTCAGCTATACTTATTAACTATGAAACGGCATACAACCAGCAGACAGCAGAAGAAATTACGACCTAAACAGTGGAAGCGCAGCATCCATTTTGGCCACGGTCCAAAACAAACACTCATTTACTTTAATCGTGCCGTGTCGCCCATCGACAAATAATAAAGACCTCCTCCTCCTCACTCATGTCTCGCCACCGTTTTCGGAGTCGACAGAGCGTCGCTTTTCTGCCCCGTCGCCGTTCATCAAGGCGCCGAACGAGGCCGGCGGTCGGCAGGGCCGACATCCCTCACTCGCCGTCACGGCAGAGCGTGTTCGTTTTGTTTACCACCTACCGGTGGGTATTTATTACCCTGCGTGGGTGTCACCGTTTTCCACGGCCAGTGCATAGATTGGCGGGTAATGTGTACTACTCCTTCTAGCACTAAAATTTCCTGCGAGACTCAAAAACCAAAAGTGGTATTCGCCATGTGGCAAAATGGTTTTGCCATGTGGCGCATTTTTTTTTTGCCATGAGGCAAAATTGATTTTGTCACGTGGCATTTTTTTTTTTTTTGCTATGTGGTAAAATGGATTTTGCCATGTTTTTTTTTTTTTTTTGCTATGCGATGAGGCGAAATTGATTTTGTTATGTGGCATTTTTTTTTGCTATGTGGCAAAATTGATGACATTTTTTTGGGGGTATATGGCAGTTTTGCAGGCTATGCACGTCCACATTTTTCATTCATTTTAAATGGCAGAAAAACATGTTTGGCTTGTATTGTAGGCCATCAACTTATCATTACAGTGCACTGACATTCAACGGACACCCAAGTCAGGCTATGCCATTGACGGCTATGCACGTCCAAATTTTTCATTCATTTTAAAAGGCAGAAAAACGTGTGGCTGTGATTTTTGACCATACATTTAACATTAGAGCGCGTTGACCTTCAACTAACACCCAAGTCAGGCTATGCCATTGATGGCTATACAGGTCCAAATTTTCCATTCATTTTAAATGCCAGAAAAACACCTAATTTAAAATAAATAGCACTAATACCATAGTTTATAGAAAACAAGCAGAATATAGCGTATAAAAGTTACATGACGCCTTTCCATCACGAAAGCCCAACATGTGCGTCATGCAACTGACTGAGCAAGCCTGACGCTGACGTCTACAAGCCCACGTCTGCAACACCGAGTCTCGCAATCAGTTCTCCTGGACCGTCCAGAACAAATGGCGGGACATCCTGTCCCAATGCAAGGAACACCGGAGCACGCCCGATATCCAACTGATAACACAACTGACAAGACTCCAAGAGCCCCTTTGATGCTGAGGTGGCAAAATCCAAAACTCTCGAATCCTCCTGTCCAGTCCACAAACAGACAATAATCCTAAACAACGCCCAAACACACCTTTCTTCCTGCCCTAGCCCCGCCCAGCGAGAGCCTTCAAAATACTGAATGTTTAAGTAAACATCGTCGTTTTTTTCTCAGGAACCTTTTGTTGACTTTTCATATGGTGACCTTGGATCCTCGCCTGGGTCCCTCTGTGCTGTATGATTGCTGTCGCCTCAGAATAAATTGTCAACTTGTGTTTCGAAGCCTTTTTCCAGCTTTCAAAATGGAGTCAGTAGAAAGGGTTAAGACTAAGGTGAACGCGCGGAGTTTGGCCTTTTGGCCGGGTTGTCGAATCTGCGCCAGCGTGGGTCCGGCGGTTCGGCAGGCGTGATTTCGGCAATCTGGCTGAAAGATTCCTTTACGGCTTATAGTCAGTAAAATTACGGTACTACCAATGCCATTGCTTATGATTTCAATTTTAACCATATTATTCATTGATACAATTACCACTGCTAATGCTTCTAGTGCTCAAGTATGGGCAGTTATGGGACTACTGCTATGATTAGTACAAATAATACAGTTACAACACTACTAGTAGTGTCATTATTACTCCGCTACATTTAGTACCAACACAATACAGCAGTGGATAGACATACTACTTCTATGGTAATCCCCCTGGTCTTGGTGTGCCTCAATGATCCTACTATAACAAAAGAATTTTGTGTGAAATACTTTTAGAACAAAAAAAAATGTGTGTACTGCTACAATTTCAGGTAATGCTACTACCAATGTTACCTTAAGTAATCTGCTTTGACAGTAGGTATACAGTACTACTACTACTCTGACCATATCCGCCACCACCACAACGTCTAATACTACCGTCAAAAGGGGGGGCACACACTGTCAACATGGGTAAACCTCATTCATGAGAGACAGAATGTGAAAAAAAAAAAACAGAAAATCACATTGTTTGATTTTTAAAGAATTTATTTGCAAATCATAGTGGAAAATAAGTATTTGGTCACTACCAAAAGTTCATCTCAGTACTTTGTTATTTACCCTTTATTGGCAATGACGGAGGCCAAACGTTTTCTGTAACTCTTCACAAGCTTTTCACACACTATTGCTGGTATTTTGGCCCATTCCTCCATGCAGATATCCTCTAGACCAGTGATGTTTTGGGGCTGTCATTGCACAACACTGACTATCAACTCACTCCACAGATTTTCTATGGGGTTGCGATCTGGAGACTGGCTAGGCCACTCCAGGAACTTGAAATGCTTCTTACGAAGCCACTCCTTTGTTGCCCTGGCTCTGTGTATGGGATCATTGTCATGCTGAATGACCATGCCACGTCTCATCTTCAATGCCATTGCTGACGGAAGGAGATTTTCACTCAAAATCTCTCGATACATTGTCCCATTCATTCTTTCCTTTACACAGATCAGTCGTCCTGGTCCCTTTGCAGAAAAACAGCCCCAAAGCATGATGTTTCCACCCCCATGCTTCACAGTGGGTACGGTGTTCTTCGGATGCAAATCATTATTCTTTCTCCTCCAAACACGAGAACCTGTGTTTCTACCAAAAAGTTCTATTTTGGTTTCATCTGACCATAACACATTCTCCCAGTCCTCTTCTGGATCATCCAAATGCTCTCTAGCGAACCGCAGACGGGCCTGGACGTGTACTTTCTTCAGCAGGGGGACACGTCTGGCCGTGCAGGATTTGAATCCCTGACGGCGCATTGTGTTACTGATAGTAGCCTTTGTTACTGTGGTCCCAGCTCTCTGTAGGTCATTCACTAGGTCTTCCCGTGTGGTTCTGGGATTTTTGCTCACCGTTCTTGTTGTCATTTTGACGCCACGGGGTGAGATCTTGCATGGAGCCCCAGATCGAGGGAGATTATCAGTGGTCTTGTATGTCTTCCATTTTCTAATGATTGCTCCCACAGTTGATTTCTTTCCACCAAGCGTTTTAACTATTGCAGATTCAGTCTTCCCAGCCTGGTGCAGTTCTACAATTTTGTCTCTCGTGTCCTTCGACAGCTCTTTGGTCTTGCCATAGTGGAGTTTGGAGTGTGACTGACTGAGGTTGTGGACAGGTGTCTTTTATACCGATAATGAGTTAAAACAGGTGCCATTAATACAGGTAACGAGTGGAGCCTCGTTAGAAGAAGTTAGAGCTCTTTGACAGACCGAAATCTTGCTTGTTTGTAGGTGACCAAATACTTATTTTCCGCTCTAATTTGGAAATAAATACTTTAAAAATCAAACAATGTGATTTTCTGTTTTTTTTTTCTCCACATTCTGTCTCTCATGTTTGAGGTTTACCCATGTTGACAATTTACAGGCTTCTCTAATCTTTTCAAGTAGGAGAACTTGCACAATTGGTGGTTGACTAAATACTTATTTGCCCTACTGTATATTACTCGTAACCATGCTTCGCCAATCAAGCCCTACTTCCACCCCATCAACAAGACTGGTACGCTCTAATGTGTGTGTTTGTTTTGTGTGCAGGTGGTGAGCTGTTGCTGGCCAGCTGCTCGCAGGACTGTCTCATCCGAGTGTGGCGGCTACGCGCCAAGTCCGGGAGCGGCGCCCGGTCTGAGGGCGACCGGGACGACGCCGTCATCAAAATGAAAGAGGACGTTTTTCGAGTCGAGGAGCAAGAAGAGGGCAGAGGCGAGTGATGCTCGATGCTAATGAACTAGCTGCTGTGAGCTCATGTTTTTAACGGTTTGTGTGATTTGTCTTTTTAGTGTTTGCCGTGGCTTTAGAAACTGTCCTGGCGGGACATGAGAACTGGGTATACGGCGTTCACTGGCAACCTCCTTCTTACACAGGTCAGAGAAGTCATGTCATATTTGATTTTTAAAAGATCAATGAACTATGTTGATGGGAGACTACATTTTTCATAGAAAAAGTGATGTGTCGCCATCTTGTGGCATTAATTGACAAATACTTGTATTTCCCCCCCCCTATGTATTGGACGTCTAGCACCTAAAGTGACCCAAAAATACCTCAAAACCAACAGGAAGTGATGCAAAATTGACAGGAATTTAATAAAATATGAATATTGTAAATATCTTAAAAGGATTCTTTGCCTGCCACTGAGAACGACAGGCGTCCGATTCACTTACAGTGGAATGAAAACCTTTTGGAATTTCTCACATTTCTGCATCAAATCACCATCAAATGTGATCTTTGTCAAAATCACACAGATGAAAAAAGTGTCTGCGTTAACTAAAACCACCCAAACATTTATAGGTTTTCGTATTTTAATGAGGATTGTATGCAAACAATGAGAGAAGGGGAAAAAATAAGTAAGTGAACCATCACATTTAATACCTTGTGGGCAATAACTTCAACCAGAAGCTTCCTGTAGCTGCAGATCAGTCTGGCACATCGATCCAGCCCATTCTTCTCTACAAAACTGCTGTAGTTCAGTCAGATTCCTGGGATGTCTGTCATGACCTGCTGTCTTTAGGTCATGCCACAGCATCTTATTGGGGTTCAAGTCTGGACTTTGACCACTCCAGAACGTGGAGTTTGTTCTTCCTAAATCATTCTGAAGTTGATTTACTTCTGTGTTTTGGATCATTGTCTAGTTGCGGCATCCATCCTCTCTTTAGCTTCAACTGTCTGACAGACAGCCTCAGGTTTTCCTGCAAAACATCCTGATAAACTTTTGGAAAGCCGGAGATATGATCCTTGTAATTTCAAAGTAGTTCTTATGAAGGATTTCTTCACTAACGCGGAACTATTTTCTCCACCAGAGAAAGTCAGGCTCTTTAGACGAAAAAAAAAAAGCTTCATTTATGCAATTTTTTTCCCCTCTTGTCGGAATTCAATGATTTTTGTTTTTTTATTTCTTTGGCTTAATGTGGTTATGTAATGGGTTAATGTACACAATCATTGCAACAATAGTCCATACAGATAACTTTGTTCTCAGAAAAAAATACCAAATATCCAACAAAAACATAAGCAGTTACTCATATTGTTACTCATTACTTGGGTATTCTTTTCACCCAGTACTTTTTACTTGCACTTGAGTACATTTTTTGGACGACTACTCCTACTTTTACTTGAGTAATATTATTTCCAAGTAACGCTACTCTTACTTGAGTAGAATTTTTGGCTACTCTACCCAACTTTGCCCGTGAACCAAAATGAGTTTGACACCGCTGCTCTAGCACAACGTGAAGTGAACAGCGTTTCTGTCACCTCCTGCAGGTGGCGAACTGAAACAACCTCTTAGTCTGCTCTCGGCCTCTATGGACAAGACCATGATCCTCTGGATGCCCGACCAGGCTTCTGGAGTCTGGATGGAGCAGGTGAATTGATGCTGATGACACTCACACTAGCAGTGGTTCAAGAGCACTTGATCCTCGCCGAGCCTGCTCGCTCCACCTGTCAGTCACTTTCTTTGCTCGCTCTCCTCGAACCCTACCCGCCACCCGTTTCCCGACATCTGCCGCTGAGCGGTTACAGGCTAAATTTAACATAAGCTTGGACAACAAAGAAAGGAAGCGCTCTCCCGGTCATCTGCACTCTCCTGTTTTTTCTTTTGTTTACATGACTTGAACACACGCGTCCTCTCGTGAACTCCTCACACATCACTTTCTTCATTTTCCTGCATTAACCCTAAATGGGTTTAGCATTGGAGAATGACACGAGACGACTGGGTGACGCCCACACATCTTCTATTCAGTTGAAGTCAATTTTATTTGTATATATCACAACCAGTGTTGTTAATAACGGTGTTAGAATTTAATGGCGTTACTAACGGCGTTATTTTCTTCAGTAGGGAGTAATCTAATTAATTGCTTTTCTCATCTTGGCAACACCGTTACCGTTACTGAGGCGGAAAAGGCGTGTGTTACGATGTTGGTTGACTGACGTGAGAAGACGAGAGAGCAGAGCAGGGGTGGGGAGGAGGCAAGGGAGTGTGACGTCGTTGCAAACGCGATGCTACTATGCTAGTAGGCTCCAATAATACCTGACTGTAGCCGATAGCCTACAAACTACGCCCACATGATGCTACGGCAGATATCACACATATACAGAACTAGATGCAAATGACAGACATGGCGGCATTAGCAACATATATAATAAAGAACTAGATGCGTTAGTAAACAGCCGCCATCTTAAAGCAGTAGACTTCTCATAAAGGCAAAACTTAATTTAAATCTTTCTTTAAATGATGAAACAGTTTTTAAACTTAAACATGTCGAAAATAGACGGAAGGGAACTAATGCAATAACTGGAGCAATTTTAACAACTTTAACGATTGATTCACAACATTAAATGACTTCCACACATAACAAAGTTAATTATCTAGTTATTATTATTATTATTATATAGTTATCGCAATATCCGCAATACCCCTGTAGTCCCAAAAACCCTTTAAACTTCAGATTGTGTTTTTGTTGTTTTTTTTTTTTTAGAAAAAAAAATCATGAAAATTATCACTAGTTACTTTGTCAAGTAACTAATTACTTTTACATTCAGGTAACTTACCGTAATTTTCACACTATAAGGCGCACCTGACTATAAGCCACCACCCACTAAATGTGACAAGAATACGGCCTTTGTTCATACATAAGCCGCACTGGACTATAAGATGCGGCTGTCCTCACTGTATTATGGGATATTTACACCTAAAGATATTAACCGGTAACACTTCATTAGATAGCGGTATCATACGACGGTCAGAAGACCAAATGAACCACCATGAAGCTTTTAACCAATTGGCTGCAAAGCTTCATTGCTTCAAGAGGCTTCATTTGGCCATCACTGCTCTCTTGGGGGAGACGACCTTTTATGCCTCCTGCCGTCAACACTGTTGTTGTCCAGCATGCCTCCTAGCATGCATTGCAGCGCAACAGATGTAAATAACAATCAAAATTCATGTTCTGTGCCAATTATTTTTTAAATCACTGTTCCTGTTGTTTAATTAATTGCTAGTTACAGTATTTGGAACGCTTTATTTGACAGTGGCGCCATAAGACTGTCATTAGACAATTAGACATAATTATGACATGACACTGTCATGATCATTAACAAATGATTATAACAGTTATCATTTAGTTTTAGGTGGCAAATGATCTCACTTTTGAATGGATGTAAAAGATCCACGCTGGACACAAATGGAGTTGGTACCATAATTTCCTGGGTGACACTTAATGACATCCGTCATAAGCATTCAGTAATGCCCATGATAGTCCCATGTCATAATTATGACGGTCGTATGACAGTCTTATAACGCCGCTGTCAAATAAAGTGTTACCAAATACCATAACAAGCAATTAATGAAACAACTGGAACAGTAAATGAATATATAAGTAGCACAGAACATGGATTTAGCTTGTTACTTACATCTGTAGTGCTGCAATGCATGGTAGGAGGCATGTGTTGCCTATTAACCAAAATAAATCAACAAATAAGCCGCACTGGACTATAAGCCGCAGGATTCAAAATGAACGAAAAAAGTAGTGGCTTATAGTCCGGAAAATACGGTAGTTACTAACGCAATTACTTTTTGTGAAAAGTAATTTGTAACTAATTACTTTTTTAAAGTAAGATTAACACTGATCACAACAAGGTTGTCTCGGAGGGCTAGTGGGGCTTCTGACTGATCACGTTGCATGAATCAAAAATTAAGTAGTTTAGTGCTGCAACGATTAGCTCGAGTAATTCGATTATTAAAAAGCTTCGAATCAAATTTTGCTGCTTCGAGTATTCATTTAATTCGTAGCGTTGTAATGGTCTGTTTTGAAAATGTTTGCATTTTGTTTCATTGATTTGGGGGGTACACTGCTCTCTAGTGGCAACAGTGAATAACACATTTAACATGGCTGAATCCAACTGCTCCCTGGTAAGACCAACATAAGGTCTGTTTTTGTTTGAGCCAATATGATTTTTAATGTATTCGTCATTTAGTTTAGAGGTATATGTCGCCGTTTTTTGTGGGAATGTGTTTGAATGACTGGACCGCTTGGATGTGTGTGGAAGCGATTGATTTATAGAATTTTTTGTATCCCGCGCCATTAAAATAAATAACTTCTTGTATTGAAGAGGAATGCGAATGTGACATCACCCGGGTCAGCATCTCACAAAACAGGATTGTTTTATACCATACAGATAGACTGTGGAGTCAGCTGATTTTGCGGATTAATTGGTTTATTTTTCGCATCACGCCAGCCAAATGTGCTGCAGGATTTTGTTGCTGCACTAGAGAGAGGCGTGTGAGCTTTTTTGGGATTCACAAGGTTCTCGTTCACACCGAGATTTGCCAAAACAAGTCCGACAACTGTTGGACCATTGGACTTATGAGGAAGTGAGTAAACATAATGTTATGTATTATGTCAAATACTAGGATCATGGCACACGTTTTAATACGGAGGTGGCTTGAATTTAATAGACCACTATCGTTGGTTTGGGCTCGGGCAGGTACGTGCCCCTTCGACATCGGCCGGTTTGTCCGGCGGTCATTCTCCAGCTACTTTCGTGGCAACATGCACTCCTGCCCGCAGCAGGGGAATGACGAGCTGTAACTCGCTTGCGGCCCGGGGGGGATTGCCGATCGGTGAAGACAATCAACAACCCCGCCGCCATGTGATACGATCTGGGGTAGTTTTGTGTGATTTTTCACTTCAAAAAGCGAGAGAATAAGACTTGGAAACGCTGCACGGTTCGGGTTAGCATGGCGGCTAGCTGTCCCGCCTCCTGGTTTATTTACGCTCTCCGAAGCCTCAGGGAAACGACAAAAGCCGGACTAACTCCGGTGGCACAAAATATAGTTCGGGAGGTGCAAGAAGTCGACAGTTTTGACCATTATCCAGTAATTTTTCCACTGAATAAATGCATTTTTCATATTTC
This sequence comes from Corythoichthys intestinalis, assembly GCF_030265065.1. Lineage (NCBI taxonomy): Eukaryota > Metazoa > Chordata > Actinopteri > Syngnathiformes > Syngnathidae > Corythoichthys > Corythoichthys intestinalis. The sequence goes on from NC_080416.1 coordinate 1,093,517, forward strand.
ATATTCCATTTGGCACAAGACTGTTGTCATGACCATACCATTTATTTAGCAATTGGGGAAAAATACTTTGATGAAAAGAGTATCCTGTAAAAATATTGGAGTAGAGCAATTGAAACAATGACATTTTACTGCTGTCTTTGTCGTATTTTCCTCGTTCTGAATCTTCCCCCTCAATGGGCTGGATTCTAAATCAGATGAAATTGTGACCCTGCCGACGTCTTCCTCCAGCTGGGGATGCTAGAGCGCTCTGATAACAGGGCTAAACGGCAGATTAAAAGACTAATTTCTCGTCATCTGTGCTTTGCCAAACTGTTGTTGTATATAGTCGAATCGTCTCAAAATGTGATTCTAATTCACATTTTGTGACTTTAATTTTTTTTTTATGCTGTCACAGGCACTTTAATGCTCTTTTGAAAGCACAATCCGAGCAAGCCTTTGTTTTACGTCTCCTAAAATTGATTCTGCAACGCATTAAATGTTTCTAATCTGATGACTCGATTATTTGAACTAAATACCGTAATTTTTGGACTATAAACCGCTACTTTTTTCCCTTCATTTTGAATCCTGCGGCTTATATTCCAGTGCGGCTTATTTGTTGATTCATTTGGGTTAATAGGTAACACATTATTTGACAGCGGCATCATAAGACCGTCATAATTATGACATGACATTATCATGGGCATTAATGAATGCTTATGATAGATATCATTAAGTATCATTTGGCAAATTATGTCACTAACTCCATTTATGTCCAGCTCGGATCTTTTACATCCATTCAAAATTGAGATCATTTGCCGAATGACACAAAATGACATCTGTCATAAGGATTCATTATTGCTCATGGTAGTGTCATGTCATAGTTATGATGCTGTTATGACTGTCTTATGGTGCTACTGTCAAATAAAGTGTTACAAAATGCCTTAACTAGCAACCAATGAAACAAATGGAACAGTAACTGAAGAAATAATTAGCGCAGAAAAACAATTTTGATTGTTATTTACATCTGTCGCACTGCAATCTATGCTAGGAGGCATGATGGACAACAACAGTGTTGGCGGCAGAGGTTGATTGTCTCCCCAAGAGAACAGTGATGGCCAAATGAAGCTTCTTGAAGCAATGAAGTTTCCCAGCTAATTGGTTCAAAGTTTCATGGTGGTTCATTTGGTCTTGTGAAGCCGCTGTCAAATTAAGTGTTACCGGTTGATATATTTTAGTGTTAATATCTCATAATACAGTGAGGACAGCTGCGGCTTATAGTCCAGTGCGGCTTATCTATGAACAGATGCCGTTTTCGTGTCAAATTTGGTGGGTGACGGCTTAAAGTCAGGTGCGCCTTATAATGTGAAAATTACGGTAGTTGATAGATTAATCGACTACTAAATTAATCGATAGCTGCATCCATAAAGCAGTTAATTTCAATGTCCTGGATCGTATTCTGCGCTAAGGATTAGATGGTTTCATCATTCAGAGAGATGATTGGATGACGCCGGCGCATCTCTCAACCAATTACATTTGCGCACCTTCAATTTCAAAAGAACCCAGAGAGCGATTAGCACCTGAAGCAACGCACAAAAGGTGGTCGGCCTCCCAAGAAAATCATTATGTGGCTGTTTGAAGTTCAGTCAGGTGTGAACCATCTTTATGCCTCCTTTTATTTATATATATATATTTTTTTGCCTCTCGCACACACACACACAGAAGCAGGCAGGCACGCACACAGTCCTCAAACGAGAGGCAAACGCTTTGAACCGACGGGTGCCCCGTCTACACAGAAAGCTTTACCTCACACGCGCATACACTAGAGCGCGCTTCAAAGGCGCGCTGGCGAATTGAACTAGAATTAGCATTTTGTCTCTTTTATAAGCGAGGGTGCATAAAAGGCCTCGACTCTTCTTGGGTGTAACCCTCCATCTACCTAGTGCTGGTGTATTGAGATGCACAGTAGATGCATTGAGCTGGTATTAGCCAGATGAGCTAACGCCACGCTAACGAGGCGCGGTGGTAATGAACACCTCGGAACTGACCGCAACGCCTGGAGCTTGTGTGTTCTGTCTAAAATTACAGCCAAATTGAGGGGCAGTTTACATGGCGACTAGAGATACCGATGTAAGTTTCGGAAACGACAATCTCCAAAGCAACAGACTTCAAAAATCTATTGACCTGACACTTCCTCATTCCTTGCGGCACGCCTTACCGTAGGGGGCTGTACCAAAGTTCGCTCTATTTAGTAATAGTCAAAGACCGAACACGCTGCGAGACTAAGATTGGATTTTTGAAAAAGTACGAAAGCTGTATCGCATACAAACAGGAAGGATTGTCTCAGGAGTGATTTGTTCGAGGATTCAAGGTTATTATTATATTTTTCGTACCATTTTGAAACGTGAAAAAATCAATGGAAGAAAACCGGGGCTTCGGAATTGGCGTCCTACTTCGATCTATTTACGTAAAAAAAACTGCTGCCAGTTTTTTTTTTTTGCTTTTAACCAAGAATCAAGACTGTTTTACGTCCATATCTTGGAAGAATTTGGGGATTTAGGCATTTTATTCACAAGAATTTTCGCCAGAAGAGCTCTGTTTGCATCAGGCGGCCGCTTATCGCATTCGCTAACAGAGTAGCATTGTACTTAGACATATTTACTAGAGCTGTCCCAATCGATCGGGTCCGATCACGTCATTTTCAAATTATCAGAATCGGCAAAAAAATATCGGCCATGCCCTTTTTAAATATATATGTTTTCTAATTGTATTGAACGTTACAGACGTAATATGTTACACTCATCCAGAGTCTTTAGTTTAGGCTTAAGGTAGGGTTATCAAATTTATCCCGATAACGGCGGTAATTAATTTTTAAAAAAAATGTATCATGTTAAAATATTTAACGCAATTAATGCATGCGTTGAACGACCGACTCATGCATTGTCGCGCTCAATCTGTAATGGCGCCGTTTTACCTATATAGAGAGATAAAAGGCAGCGTAAAATGAGTAGAGTGAATTTTGGCAGCATTTGGAGTCTTTTTTTTAATTGGCTAAAGCCTTACAATCCCACTCCCTACGATTAGAACTATCATGGGAAGCAATGTGGGGAAGCAAGGTGGCAATGATTTTTTTCTTAACACCTTATGTTATTTCCCAACGCAGAGAAGATATATCAATTGGTAGCACTACGCACAGTCATGGTTCCACTTCCCATCATGCATTTAGGAGTGGCTACAGTATCTTTCACTGAAAGCTCAACAAATACCCTAGATGGCACATTTAGTCACAATATACAAAGTCACTTTCTCTCCGTGGATCCCTCTCACAGAAAGAATGTTAATAATGTAAATGCCATCTTGAGGATTTATTGTCATAATAAACAAATACAGTACTTATGTACTCTATGTTGCATGTATATATTCGTCTGAGTTTTATTCATTTTTTTCTTAATGCATTGGCAAAATGTATATGATCGGGGAAAATGATCGGGAATGATTGGAATTGAATCGGGAGCAAAAAAAAAAGCAATTAGATCAGGAAATATCGGGATCGGCAGATACTCAAACTAAAACGATCGGGATCGGATCGGGAGCAAAAAAACATGATCGGAACAACCCTAATGGCGACTCTGCGACACGAAGACGGAATGACTGAGTAGCGGACTCTCCTCGCGTCCATATGGTGTCGGCGAAGACGAAAAATTCTGAATCCTGCCTCCAAAGTGGAAGAATCCAATTGCGGGGGTTTGAGGGGGGCTTCCTCGGCATGCATATCAAAGGCTCCCGCGGCGCGAGACCGCGCCGTTAACGTCAGCACTCGTATACGTCACATTGGGCATGTGCAGCGGTGCTACTAAACATTAAAAACAGCAAATATGGCAGAATGTTGGCTTTAATTTACTGTTTTAATAATATTTTTAAATTAAATATGTTGAACGGTTCAATTTTTGTGCCTTTTTGAACAAAAGAAAAATGGCATTGCTTCGAGGGGGCGGGTATATTTTTTTCCGGGCTGAGGGAGCTTGGTGGGGTCAAAGTACCGTCGCCCTGTAAATCTGCACTGCCCCCTATGGCCTGGCATGAATACTACATCGTTTTCATGCGGAATTGCGACATTGTTCAAATGGAGACGCCAATGCAAATTTGGCATTTTTCGTATTCTCGGAGAGTCACCATGTAAACGGCCCCTTAGAGTGAATTGATTAGATAAATCTTGGGAAGTGCATCATTTTCAAGTGATTTACTTTTGCAAACACAACATCCTATCATTGAGAAGCTTTTTGTAAGAAGAGGCTGTGACACTACTGAAATGTGTGTCTTTTACCCTTATCAGGTACGTGTCGGGGAGGTGGGAGGCAACACGCTGGGTTTCTACGGCTGCCAGATGAGTCCGGATGCTTCCGGGATCCTGGCTCACGCTTTCCACGGCGCACTTCATCTATGGAGCAAGGACGACAGCTCGGTAATCTACTCTACCCCGTTGTGACGTTTCCTTGTGTGCCGTCGGGTCGCCGTGGCAACTCCCTGTTGCACTTAGATAAGCAATCCTAAAATGTTTCCCCCTATAATTTAATACAGTAACTAGGCAGCGAAATAACATGTCCGTGGTACTTTTATATACCACACTGATTGTTGTTGGAGTCCTTTTTTAGCAGGTACAATTTTTAGTAGGGCTGTCAAATTTATCACGTTAACGGGCGGTAATTAATTTTTTTAATTAATCACGTTAAAATATTTGACGCAATTAACGCTCATGCCCCGCTCAAACAGATTCAAATGACAGCACAGTGCAATGCCAACTTGTTACTTGTGTCTTTTGGAGTTTTGTCACCCTCTGCTGGCGCTAGGGTGCGACTTATTTTATGGGCTTAAGCACCCATGAGCATTGTGTAATTATTGACATCAACAATGGCGGGCTACTAGTTTATTTTTTTGATTGAAATTTTTACAAATTTTATTAAAACGAAAACATTAACAGGGGTTTTAATATAAAATGTCTATAACTTGTACTAACATTTATCTTTTAAGAACTAAAGTCTTTCTATCCATGGATCGCTACAACAGAATGGTAATAATGTTAATGCCATCTTGTTGATTTATTGTTATAATAAACAAATACAGTACTTATGTACAGTATGTTGAATGTATATATCAGTCTTGTGTCTTATCTTTCCATTCCAACAATAATTTACAGAAAAAAATATGGCATATTTTATAGATGGTTTGAATTGCGATTTTTACGATTAATTCATTTTTAAGCTGTAATTAACTCGATTAAAAATTTTAATCATTTGACAGCCCTAATTTGTTTGTTTCTTTGTAGTTTGTACCACATGTATGCGCAATATTTTTTCATCATGTAAAACATTTTTTACCGCCTATGATGTATTATTGTAATTATAATATTTTTACTATTTCAATACTTACAAAAAATTTTCATTCATATATTTTACTACACGTACTATTTTTCTAAAATACTTTTTAGTGCCAATAATTGTGAAGTGGCTCTAACAAAAGATGAAACAGATTAAAATAAATAAATAAATAAATAAATTTTATGCCAAGTGATTGCGCAAAATATGAAACGTAATTTTAGTAAATTGAACAAATCTGAACGTCAAAATAAGAAAATGATGTATGAAAAAGTCTCTTATCCTTTTGGAATTTCTCACATTTCTGCATAAAATAACCATCAAATGTGATCTGATCTTTGTCAAAATCACACAGATGAAAAAAAACGGTGTCTGCTTTTAACTAAGACCACCCAAACATTTATAGGTTTTTATATTTTAATGAGGATAGTATGCAAATAATGACAGAAGGGGAGGGAAATAAGTAAGTGAACCCTCTGCCTAAGGAGACTTAAAGCGCAATTGAAACCAACTTTTACCAAACATTTTAAGTCAGGTGTGTGCCTAATCACTGATGAGTGGTTTAAAGCTGGCATGCCCACTATAGAACACACACCTGGTAAGAATTGTCTTAATGAGAAGCATTGTCTGATGTGCATCATGGCTCAGTTAAAAGAGCTGTCTGAAGACCTGCGATCAAGGATTGTTGATTTGTATAAAGCTGGGAAAGGATACAAAACCATCTCTAAAAGTCTGGATGTTCATCAGTCCACAGTCAGAGAAGTTGTCTACTAATGGAGAGCTTAGCACTGTTGCTTCTCTTCCAAGGAGTGCCAAAGGGGGCGGGGGCACGAATTATTAAATGTGATGGTTTATTTACTTATTTTTCCCCCTTCTGTCATTGTCTGCATACTATGCTCATTAAAATATGAAAACCAAAAAATGGATGGTTGTAAAGCAGACAGTTTTTTCAGCTGTGTGATTTTGACAAACATCAGATCACATTTGATATGAAATCCCAAAAGGTTCAGATACTTTTTCTTGCACCTGTACATCATTTTCTTATTTTGCCGTTCAGATTTGTTCAATTTACAAAAAAATTCTGTAGTTTTAAATTTTGTGCAACCATTTGACGAAAAAAAGTCAACTTTGCAGATTTTTATAAGTAATCACACAAAGTTCCAGTGTATAGTGACATTTAATGCTAATACTTTTGACTCTTATAATGATTAAAAAGAAAAAACTTTTTTATGAGAGAGAATATTTCCATTGTGTTACTATTTTCCTTAATGCCTCCCATTTAACGATATGTGGCAGGGTGAGTGGAAGCCCGACGTGGTTCTCTCTGGCCACTTTAACTCGGTACAAGACCTAAGCTGGGACCCCGAGGGTGAGTTCATCCTCAGCGTGAGCTCGGACCAGACCGCCAGGCTCTTCACACCGTGGAGGACAAAGCCGGGGGGGACGTCGCGGACCACCTGGCACGAAATCTCGCGGCCGCAGATCCACGGCTATGACATGCAGTGTCTGGCCACGCTGGGTCGCTTCCGGTTCGTGTCGGGCGCCGACGAGAAAGTGCTGCGCGTCTTTCAGGCGCCGCGCAATTTCGTGGACAATTTTGCCAACATCTCTGGGACATCCAAGGAGAAGCTGCTGGCGTCCGGGGTGAGGATCACGTTGTACGTGTACATGCCTCCAAAGATGTTGGACTTATGTTCCCTTGGCAGGACCGTACCACACTGCCTGAAGGGGCCAGCACGCCTGCACTAGGGTTGTCCAACAAGGCCGTCTTTCAAGGTAAGATGATGTGTTTAACTTTCGGGCCCTTTTCTTCTCCGTCTACGTCTTGGTTTTAATTGACAGGTGATCTTGTGCCGTCAAACAAAGATGGGGAGAAATTCAGCAGTATATCCGACCAATATCAAGAGTCCTACTTTCACCCCATCAACATGACTGGTATGACTCACCTACTCATAGCCACCTCATTTACTACTACTATTACATCAGCAACTAAGAATGTCTATTGCAAATGCTACTACCACCACTTGTACTCCCTGTACTACTACAAGCACTAGGACAACTAGGTTTAACATTCAACAGAGATACGTATCTTACCATTACCACAACCAGCGGGCCTATTCGTAATAATAATACTATTTCTACCACTTCACTGCTTGTATTTCAAACTGATGGTAGGGAAATGTACATGTACACATGCAGCATTACTGCTTGTGTGATTTTCTCGATTGGTAATTGTTGTCATTTGCACTATTACATTCCTTGGAGTAGTAGATATATATATGGCGGAAAACACTCAGGTGACTTGAAGTTCCGCTCTGAGACCCCCAATTTGGCCAATTTTCAAAATTGTCTGATATGCATGTGTGACAAATCTTTGGAAAGCATAAAATCTCAATTTTCTGAGAGAAGAGAAATTTTGAACTGGAGGGCAATTAAAAAAAATAAAATAAAATAAATTTAAACAGCAAAACCCTAACTGGAGGTGAGAGCACCCAAGAGCAGAATTAAAGACGCCATGATTTTAACAAGATATTATCGTGTACTTACCTTGTGTCGATCCAAAAACTCCATGTAGCGTGTATCACCGAGTGTCAAGACACAGCCGTGAATGGCCATAGCTGGATTTGGGGGGGATTTTATGGGTGAAACATGGTAATATAACAAGGGTCGCGATGCAGAAATTGCAGACATCAAGGAGTGGTCGAGATTTTCTTTTTCATATATTTACCCTTTTAAACGTTTTTTTTTTTCAATTATTCTAGGTTTGGATCGATTATTTATCATCTAAAATTATTGGGGAAAATGTGACAGTAACGAAAAAAATACAACTAAGTGATAGTTATGAGGTAGATATCCGTGACTTTTTTTACAGACGCCACGTAATTTTTAAAAAAAAGTTTGAAATATGCGAGTGAATCATTTTTTAAAATCTTTTTTTTTTTTTTTATGAAATATTAGACATCAATTAATGATTGTATGCTAAAAATGAGACATTTCAAATAATAAATACGATTACTTACCTTCTTCTTATGGCTAGGTTGAAATAAAAGCGGCTGCGCAATGTCTGTAAATGCTGGTTTCCAGGGTAAAACGGACAAATTAGAAATAGTTTGGGGGCTTATTGCGCCATGAATCTACTGTGGCAGCATATACTGTAGACATATTGTTCTATCAAACACAACAGTTCTTTTAGCTTAAAATACAGCAGTTTATTTTAAAGAGGGGTGCAAGAGCTAAAACTGCTTTTTCAACCTTGTCAGTGTTGCTTGGAAGCAGTGTCTTTTTTTGTTTTTGAGCATGATTTGCGCTATTGCGCAGAGGTATAAGAAATTTGCATTGTTCAATACTTTGAGTAATAGTCTTTTCACATGAGGTCCATATATACTAGATGTTGTCTTTCACTTTACCTGGGAAAAAATATCAACAACGTTATCACAGATTAGTATACTATAGAGATCGGATTTACTTATGTGTGTGTTTTTGGGAACGTATGTAGAACCTCCACCTGAAGATCATCTGCTGCAGAACACACTCTGGCCCGAAGTCCAAAAACTGTGAGTATACATTGACTCCCTGTATGCACTTGAAAATTCGGTACTTCCTAAACTATAATGTTCCTGTTGCACATTCCAATCTTTTAGTCAGAAGTGTATTGCTGCCACACTAGAAAACCAAAAGTTCAGCATCAGTAGTTATAATGTGTTAGGTTTGATAACTGATAACTTTTGATATTTTTTTGAAATGGTTATAGCTTGTTACTTAGCATGTGACTTAGATTTGTAAGACACAAACAGGACTCCACCAGTAACTTCAAGCAGAAGACAAACTTAACACATTTTAATTTGATGACATCATGTTAAAATTAGGGCTGTTATCGCGTTAATGGGCGGTAATTAATTTTTTAAATTAATCACGTTAAAATATTTGATGCAATTAACGCACATGCCCCGCTCAAACAGATTAAAATGACAGTACAGTGTAATGTCCGCTTGTTACTTGTTTTTTGGTGTTTGGCACCCTCTGCTGGTGCTTGGGTCCAACTGATTTTATGAGGTAGTACCATGAGTGAGCATGGTGTAATTATTGACATCAACAATGGCAAGCTACTAGTTTATTTTTTTTTATTGAAAATTTTACAAATTTTAATAAAACGAAAACATTAAGAGGGTTTTAATATAAGATTTCTATAACTTGTACTAACATTTATCTTTTAAGAAGTACAAGTCTTTCTATCCATGGATCGCTTTAAGAGAATGTTAATAATGTTAATGGCATCTTGTTGATATAATAAACAAATACAGTACTTATATACCATATGTTGAATGTATATATCCGTCTTGTGTCTTATCTTTCCATTCCAACAATAATTTACAGAAAATAGGGCATATTTTAGAGATGGTTTGTGAATTGCGATTTATTACGATTAATTAATTTTTAAGCTGTAATTAACTTGATTAAAAATTTTAATCGTTTGACAGCCCTAGTTAAAATGTGATGCTTCAACGTTAAAGTGAAAAACCGATACATTGTGGTATGTTTGACTTATTTTGGGTCGCCACTAGCAGAGGAACAGCACTTCTAGCTATGAACAGTGGTATGAAAAAGTATCTGAACCTTTTGGAAGTTCTCATATTTTTGCATAAAATCACCATCAAATGTGATCTGATCTTTGTCAAAATCACACAGATGAAAATACAGTGTCTGCTTTAACTAAAACCACCCAAACATTTATAGGTTTTCATATTTTAATGCAAACAATGACGGAGTAAAAATAAGAGAACCCTCTGCCTAAGGAGACTTAAAGAGCAATTGAAACCAATTTTTACCAAACATTTTAAGTCAGGTGTGTGCCCAATCACTGGTGAATGGTTTAAAGCTGTCCTGCCCACTATAAATCACACACCTGGTAAGAAATGTCTTGATGAGAAGTGGATGTTCATTAATCCGACAGTCAGAGAAGTTGTCTACAAATGGAGAGAGTTTGGCATGGTAGCTTCCCTCCCAAGGATGGCCGTCCACCAAAAATGAGGCCAGAGTTGTTCAGCGCGGAATACTCACAGAGGTAAAGAAGAACCCTAGAGTGTCTGCTAAGGACTTACAGAAATAACTGGCACAGTCCAATATCTCTTTGCACACATCAACTATATGGCCAAGAGTGGTGTTCATGGGAGGACTCAACAGAGGAAGCCTCTGCTGTCTAAACCAAAAAAAAAAAACATTGTTGTTCATTTAATGTTCACAAAAAGGCACTCGGACCCTTCATAGAATTTTTGGCAAAATATTTTGTGGAAGTTAAATTTTGGGGTGTAAAACACAACGTCATATTTGGAGGAAAAATGGAACAGCTCACCAACATCAACACCTCATCCCCACCGTGAGGCATAGTGGAGGGAGTATCATGATTTGGGGCTGTTTTTCTACCTCAGGGCCTGGACAACTTGCAATCATTATTGGAAGAATGAATTCAAAAGTTTTGCAGGAAAACCTGAGGCTGTCTCTCAGACAGTTGAAGCTAAAAAGAAGATGGATGCTGCAAGAAGACAATGGTCCAAAACACAGAAGTAAATCGACTTCAGAATGGTTTCAGAAGAACAAAATACACTTTCTGTAGTGGCCAAGTCAAAGTGCAGACTTGAACCCCACTGAAATGCCGTGGCATGACCTAAAGACATGCCAGACATCCCAGGAATCTGACTGAACTACAGCAGTTTTGTAGGGAAGAATGGGCCAAGATTAGTCCTGATGGATGCGCCAGATTGATCTGCAGCTACGGGAAGCGTCTAGTTGAAGTTATTGCTGCCAAAGGGGGGCCACAAAATACTAAATGTGACGGTTTGGTTCACTGATCATTTTTCCCCCCTCTGTCATTGTTTGCGCGTACTATCCTCATTAAAATATGAAAACCTATAAATGTTTGGGTGGTTTTAGTTAAAGTAGACACTGCTTTTTCATCTGTGTGATTTTGACAAAGATCAGATCACATTTGATGGTGAATTTTTGCAGAAATGTGAGAAATTCCAAAAGGTTCAGATACTTTTTCATACCACTGTAACTAAGTTTGGCAGCAATACTTTTCCAAGTTTGGCACTGTTTACTGTCGCTCAGCTCGTAAGTCATGTGATGCCAGGTCTCGGCCTCGCAGTTTTTCTATTGGTTTATATAGCCGACAGACAAAACATGTATATATTTCTTACGCTTTTTGTTCTGTTTTTACCTCGGCAAATGTCATGTCCATTTAGACGGACGGAGTTGGACATTTAGCACTGCGACCAATTGGACCCGCCAGCTCTGAAAAACAAACGTAACATTCTCCCGGGCGACGTGAAAATGACTGATGACTTTTCCTCTTTTTAAAGGTTTCCAATGCAGCGAGATGGAATTGTTTGTTTTGCTTTGCACCCCAGGCTTAATTGCATTTGAAAATGATGCTCTTTCCTTCTTTTCATCATCCCACTTCCTGAAATTTTCGACAAGCACACACACACGCACAGTCTGCTGAATGTATTGTTAATTCCATTTACGAGTCAGTTTGCCATAAGCATGACGTATGGCGGCAGTTAGCTGTGACATCAGTACATCAGTTAGCGCACAATGCAAACTCTAGACGTGACAAATACTCTTTCTGGCTAGGTACGGCCACGGCTTCGAGATGTTTTGCCTGGCGTCCGACTGCGGCGGGACGGTAGTGGCGTCGGCTTGCAAGGTAAAACGGTAGCACCGGTAGAAGGGGCGCTGCCAGGGATTTTGGGCCCCATGAAAAGATATCACTTTGGGCCCCACCACCAGTGCCGGGACACGCACACACATTTAGAGTATGAACTACGTAATTTCCTGCATTTTGATGAATTTTTACACACTAATTTGTTCATTTTCTGCATTAATTTAAAGATGAAAATATGTTTAAGTAAACATACAGCGTATAGAGCAATAATGAATAGACTGATATCATCTATAAGAAATGTACTGGAGGCCATCTTTTACAATCTAAATATATGAGAAATATTCTCAAAGCAAATACCATAAGGAATAAATGTTTTGTTTGAACTTAACTATACTAGAGTATACATTACAGCATACAGCTGTTTTAGTATGAAGAGATTGCTAAGGGTTTGCCTGCTGTACAGATGAAATGTAAGCTAAAAGTGGAGCAAACACTAGCTAGCAAACAATTCAAGTATTTCATTATGGAGTAGGCTTAGCCTCATCTGGAAATTTGCAATCTCCACTATAGGCTACAGCTCCGAAGCGAGGTCCCTTGTAGACAAACTAAATTCAATTGATGACAAACTAAATTCAGTAAATTCTTGACAAAGTGGATTCAAGCCGAAAAAAGAACATTTCCACACCAACTTTCAACATCTGTAGGATACCAAAAAATGCCGTCATTATTTGGAATTCCTTTTTGAATAGGTGCATGTCGCTCCTTGAGGCCGGGAAAACCCCGTATTTCTTACGGAGTGAGCTGGGACCTCGGTTCGGAGCTGAGATAACAGGTTAATTTTCAGCACTACAGTGACACAAGACGCCAACCTTCCTTTGTCACATCCTGTTGGCCTTTTCTACCCATCTCCTGTATTGCTTTCTTTTTTTTTTTTTCTTGTCCCGATTTCTGTTTTGAAAACATTTCTGCAGTACCGAGTCATTAACTGGTGTAAATGCGCACTGCCACCGCTGCTCCCGGTCTGATCGAAGGAAGGGCGGACCAAATCATTTAATGAAAATTTGGGGTAGAGGGGCCTGGCAATAAATATGCTCTCTGGGTGTTTACTTTTTGCCAAAAAAACAAAACAAGAAAATGAAACCCTTAGTTTTATTCCTATTAAAATGATAATGATTAATATTTAAATTTGCAAACAATTACCCAATGTGTTAATTTCCTTTGTGGGCCCCCCATCAGGACATGGGCCCTTAGAATCACTCTCACTTTTTAACCCTATACGGCGCCCCTGACCGGTAGTACTCACTTTCGTGTCGTTGCGGCAGGCGTCCAAGGCCGAGCACGCGTCAGTGCTGCTTTGGAGCGCATCCACGTGGCGCCAGCTGCAGGTGCTGCCGTGCCACGCCCTCACCGTCACGCAGATGGCCTTCTCGCCGGACGCCGACATGCTACTGCTCGTCTCCAGAGACCGCACCTGGTCTTTGTGGCGCCGACGTCAGCATGATCCAGGTACTACTGCGACGTCTATTACTACTGTTTTGTTGTACTTGATCTATGTGGTGACACTTTTATTACATTTATTTACTCAAAGTAAAAGAAGTCATCCCAAGAATGTACTCAAATATAAGTAAAAGTTATTCAAACAGTATATTGTTTATGGTGCTTTAAAGACGCCACGTGATTGAACAAGCCGGCGTGATCATAGGACTCCGACTGCGAGTTTGTGTGTATGGTCATCTGACTGTATTGTTACGTCTGATCAGTATAATGGAGTCGTGATGATTGTTGCGCTGATGTGAGAGGAAAATTGAAATCAGTCTTGGCTAAATCTTTTTTTTTTTTTTTTTTTTTCCTTACCTGTCCTGTTCAGCTGTTTGACACGGAGAATGGAAGTCTAAGTGCCCGGGTAGTCTGAACAGTTTTAATGTTTCACATTGAGAGTCTGACATACTCCCTTTGTGATCATTCAACATACCTCATTTATTATGACAAAACAGCGAACAGGAAGGGGTTATGGGCGAACAGAAGAAAAGAAACAAACAACAACAAGAAATACATTGAACACCTAACTACACTAACTACTAATATGTTGGTGCTATCGTCAGCTAAATGTATTTCCGGTTGACACCATGTGGGGGGCCTGTTGCCCAGGGAAAGAGGGGGAACAGGGTGGGGGGGGGGGGCAGCCCAGCCCATCCCTCCTCCCACAGCCCAGCAAAGGAGCTCTGACTCTTGACACCTTGCCCAATGCAGATTCTTGACTCTGGACAAGGTGATGGTGCTGGAACTTTTGTATTGTGCCGTTCCAGTAGATTTACAAAGATGACTGCCTGAAGACGACTTCAAAATTCCCTCCGTCCTTGATGATATGGGGCTTCATGTCAGGCAAAGGCAAGGGGTGGCTGTGGTTAAATCTTCAATAAATGCACAAGTTTACATTGAAATTGTAGACAGCTCTTATCCCTTCAATTGAAAATATGTTTGTCATTTTCCAAGAGGACAATGCATCATGCCACAGAGCTAAAACTGCTAAAGCATTCCTCGGAGAAAGACTCATCCAGTCAATGTCATGACCTGCAATTAGCCCAGATCCCAACCCTATTGATAACCTGTGGTGGAAATAGAAAAAAATGGTCCACAGCAAGGCTCCGACGTGCATGAATGATCTGGCAACTGTAATCAAAGAGAGTTGGTACCAAATTGATGAAGAATACTCATCAAGTCCATGCCTCAGAGACTGCAATCAGTCATAAAAGCCAGAGGTGGTGCTACTAAATATTAGAGATGTGTTTTAATTGATATTTCTTTGTTTCTCATGATTCCATATTTTTTTCCTCAGAATGGAGTGATTCCATAAATATTTTTCTGCACTTGCTCTATAAAATTAACATTTACTGACCACCACAATATTTTTGTATTCATTTCTTTGAGAGTTTCTGAATGCTAAAGACTCACACTTTTGAACTAATTCATTATTTTTTCAAGCTTTCTATCTGAGTTTGTTCTACGTGATATAATATCTGAGTGAGTGCTTGTCCGAGACTTGGTGTTTCCATACTTTTTGCTAGGGGTTGTATTATGGTGGAAGATTTTGATAAAAAAAAAAAAAAAAAGGAACCAACAAGTTGTTAACATTGACACCTTTTTAAAACGATATCTCGATTCTTGGCAGGAGCATATCGATAACCTTTTGGGATACAAAGTATCACGATATATCACCATTTTGATATTTTGTCACACCCCTAATGTCAATAATATTTAATTCCTGCTTCGCTCACCTCTGCTTTTGTTGTTGTGTGCGCGGCCAGAACCTCAGTATGTTTTGTACGCGCGCACCACCAAGGAGACGTCGGTCCACAGCCGCATCATCTGGTCATGTGACTGGAGTCCCGACGGCAAATTCTTTGTGACGTCGAGTCGGGACAAGAAGGTGACTTACTGACACGTCAATAACATCAAATGCTGCAGAGTACAGTGTCATTGTGTGCATTGTATACTTCAGGTGATTGTGTGGGGACCTTGTACAAAAGACAGTTGTGAGGACACCATCACTTCTCCTGAGGTGACGCCGTGTTCTTCCATCTTGGATGTTGGCGACTCTGCGACGGCCGTTGCTTTCTGCCCTCAACTCTGCTCAGATAACAGGTATACAACTCGAAATTTAAGTGGCGCAATATGTCAGATTGGTGGCCAATGATGTTACTGCAACCAGGATCAAAATATAGAAGCGCACAACTTCCCGGATAAATGCTTCGCAATGGAGAATCCAGCTGCATTAGCATACCAATGTTGCATTTCAATCAATCTTGCATATTGTGTCTTTAAAGGAGCAATATGTGAGATTTGGTTTCATTCTCCTACTTTAGTGTGAAAGAATCTGACCTTTTAGCCAGATTGCCAGAATATCAACAGCCAAACCACCGGACCCGCGCTAGCGCAGCTCCAACGACCCGGGCCGGCGAAATGCCAACAACCTGGCAAAAAGGCCAAACTCCCCGCGTACGCCTTAGTCTTAACCCTTTGTAGTGACTCCATTTTGAAAGCTAGAAAAAGGCTTCGAAACACAACTTGAGTCGACCGCAATCATACAGCACAGAGGGACCCAGGCGAGGATTCAAGGTCACCGTATCACAAGTCAACAAAAGGTTTTCGAGAAAAAAAGTGACAACGATTAGCTAAACATTCACTCTTTTGAAGGCTCTCGCAGAGTGGGCCGTGGGCAGAAGGGTGTGCTTGGGCGTTGTTTAGGATTATTGTCTGTGTGTGGATTGGACAGGAAGATTTGGGAGTTACTGTTGTCAGGGCAACGAGGGTTGTGGATTTTGCCACCTCAGTGTCAAAGGGGCTATTGGAGTCTTATCAGTCATCTTATCAGTTGAATAACGGGCGTTCTCCGGTGTTCCTTTTGTTGGGACAGAACGTCCCACCATTTGTTCTGGACTGTCCGGGAGAAATGATTGCGAGAGTTGGTGCTGCAGACGTGGGCTTGTCAGTGTCAATCTTGCTCAGTCAGTTGCTTGACGCACACGTTGGGCTACCGTGAAAAGAAGACGTCATGTATCTCCTATGCCCTATATTCTGCATGTTTTCCTTAAACTATGGTATAAGTGCTATTTTTTTATATTGGGTGTGTTAGAGTAATACAAACAGTCGATCGGTAAATACGAGAAAAGATACTATTCCCTTCAAGTGTCAGTGTACCGTATTTTTTGCACTATAAGGCGCACATAAAAGCCTTCATTTTTCTCAAAAGCCAATGATGCACCTTATATATACTGTATATATTTTGGTTAATCATAACATGATATTCCCAATAGCGTAGCGCAGCTCTAGTGGATGCATAACGCAATCTCAACCACCACCACTACTACTGCCCCTTATACTGCGGTGCGCTCCATATATGAAAACAACTTTAAAAAAGGCCATTCATTAAAGGTGCGCCTCATAGTGTGGAAAATACGCTAATTGTAATGGTGAAACAGAAAAAAAATCTCGAAAAAGACTCGATTTAGTGACAATCATCCAAATTTGATTATTCTTTTTTTGTCTTCCTTAGTTACCTGCTGGCTGTGGGACTGGAGTGCGGTCGGATCGTTGTGTTCGGGTGGAAGCCTGCTGGAGATCCCGCTGGAGGCCAAGACTGGATCAGATATGGAGAAACAGACACTTCGTATCCTTTCGCCAGACACTTATCGGTCTCGTCATCTCCATGAAAAATCTTTCCGTACTGCCGTAGTTGCTTTGTTTCCCTTCACCGAGCTCGTTTGACAGACAGAGTCACACTCTGGCCATCAAGAGGCTGCGCTGGAGGCCCCGGGTGGGCCTAGCAGAGGAGAGCGGCCTGCTGCAGCTGGCCAGCGCCGGAGCCGACCACGCCCTCAAGATCTTCAACGTCCACATAGAGGGTCTTTAGCGCCACCTGCCATTACCCTCGTGCACAGAATAAATCATGCTTTCTTTTTTATATTTATGTTTAACAATAAACAGCCTTTTTTCAATATGGACTCATTCTCTGCAGTCATTGCGGGAAGGGTGTTCACAGTCAAACCTTGACTGTTAATCAGAATTGGCTCCTAACACAAAAGAAATATTGTAGTGTAAATGCAACCAATTTCAGGAACTGGCAACACAATAAAGTGTCAAACTTTTTGTCATGTGCAAATATTGGTGATAAGAGATTGAATAATATGGTGGGGAAGGAGCAATTTAGAATACATATGTATGTAATGTATATAGCTATAAAGAATTCATGGATTTAAGCATTCATTCAAAAGAATTTTCACTCGAAAAACTCTGTTTACATCAGGCGGCCACTAGCTACATTTACTAGCAGACTAGCATTGTACTTTGTCATATTTACCGAAAATGCAAACTGCACGTTTTTTTTTTTTTTTTTGCTTTTAACCAAGAATGAGACTGTTTACGTCCATATCTATAAAGAATTTGGGTATTTAAGCATTTATTGACAAGAATTTTCACCTGAAAAGTTGTTTACATACGGCGGCCGCTAGCCACATTTACTAATAGACTAGCATTGTACTTAGCATTTATTTTACATAAATATGTCAAACTGCATGTTTTTTTTTTTTTTTTGCTTTTAACCAAAAATCGAGACTGATTTACGTCCATATTTATGAAGAATTCAGGGATTTAAGCATTTATTCACAAGAATTTTCACAGGAAAAGCTGTTTACATCAGGCGGCCGCTAGCTACATTCACAAACAGACTAGCATTGTGCTTTTACATATTTACGTCAAATAAATGCTAACTGCATGTTTTTTTTGCTTTCAACCAAGAATTGAGACCGTTTTACGTCCAAATCTATAAAAAATTAGACTTTTCAACGCAAAAAGCTCTATGCTTACATATGGCGGCTGCTAGCTACATTGTCTAACAGACTAGCATTCTACTATGACATATTTATGCAAAATAAATGCTAACTGCACGTTTTTTTTAATTTTATTTTGCTTTTAACCAAGAATAGAGACCGTTTTATCTCCATATCTATAAAGAATTCGGGGATTTAAGCATTTATTCACAAGAATTTTCACCGGAAGAGCACTGTTTACATAAGGTGGCCGCCAGCTACATTTACTAACAGATACAGTATTTCCATTAAATAAACGCTAACTGCATGTTTTTTTTATTTGCTTTCAACCAAGAATCGAGACCATTTTACATCCATATCTACAAAGAATTTGAGGATTTAAGCATTTATTCACAAGAATTTTCACCGGAAAAGCTCTGTTTACATCAGGCAGCGGCTAGCTACATTGTCAAACAGACTAGCATTGTACTTCGACATATTCACGCAAAATAAATGGTAACTGCAAGTTTTTTTTTTTTGTTGCTTTTAACCAAAAATCGAGACTGATTTACGTCCATATTTATGAAGAATTAGGGGATTTAATCATTTTATCATAAGAATTTTCAACGGAAAAGCTCGGTTTACACATGGCGGCCATTAACTACGTTTACCAACAGACTAGCATTGTACTTTGACATATGTACATGAAATAACTGCACAGGTTTTTTTTTTTGCTTTTACCCAAGAATCCAGACTGTTATATGTCCATATCTATAAAGAATTCAGGGATTTAAGCATTTATTCACAAAAATTTTCAACAAAAAAAGCTCTGTCTGCGATTCCAATCGGTCAGCTTTGACGGCCTCGCCAACAATGCAGGCCCCCTATTTATCGGCCCCGCGCCCCGTCAATACATTAGAAAGTCTACGTACGGGTCACCTTATAATTAGCGTTATGGCTTCTCTCGAAGTGCAGTCATGCACTTTAACTTTAATTTAACCAAGAATCGAGACCGTTTTACGTCCATATCGATAAAGAATTCAGGGATTTAAGCATTTATTCACAAGAATTTTCAACGCAAAAAGCTCTATGCTTACATATGGCGGCTGATAGCTACATTGTCTAACAGACTAGCATTGTACTATGACATATTTACGCAAAATAAATGCTAACTGCATGGTTTTTTTTTTTTTTTGCTTTTAACCAAGAATCGAGACTTTTATGTCCATATGTATAAAGAATTCGGGGATTTAAGCATTTATTCACAAGAATTTTCAACGCAAAAAGCTCTATGCTTACGTATGGCGGCTGCTAGCTACATTGTCTAACAGACTAGTATTGTACTATGACATATTTACACAAAATAAATGCGAAATGCATGTTATTTTTTTTTGCTTTTAACCAAGAATTGAGACTGTTTTAGGTCCATATCTATAAAGAAATTGGGGATTTAAGAATTTATTCACAAGAATTTTTACCGGAAAAGCTCAGTTTACAAAAGGTGGCCGCTAGCTACATTTACTAACAGACACAGTATTTACATTAAATAAACGCTAACTGCATGTTTTTTTTGGTTTTTTTTGCTTTTAACCAAGAATCGAGACCGTTTTACATCCATATCTACAAAGAATTTGAGGATTTAATTCACAATTTCCCCCGGAAAAGCTCTTGTATACATCAGGCAGCGGCTAGCTACACTAGCATTGTACTTCGGAGGTGGCGTGTCTCAGTGGTAGAGTAGTTGTCCCCCAACCCAGGGGTTGTGGGTTCAATTCTCCACCCTGATGAGCTTGCCTAAGTGTCCTTGAGCAAGATACTGAACCCCACGTTGCTCCTGGTGCTGCGTCACCAGTAGGTAGATGGCGAGATAGTGTAAAGCGCTTTGAGCGCCTTGAAAGGTGGAAAAGCGCTATATAAGTATAACACCATTTACCATTTCGACATATTCACGCAAAATAAATGGTAACTGCAAGTTTTTTTGTGTTGCTTTTAACCAAAAATCGAGACTGTTTTACGTCCATATTTGTAAAGAATTAGGGGATTTAATCATTTTATCATAAGAATTTTCAACGGAAAAGCTCTGTTTACACATGGCGGCCATTAACTACGTTTACCAACAGACTAGCATTGTACTTTGACATATTTACGTAAAATAACTGCACAGGTTTTTTTTTTTTTGCTTTTACCCAAGAATCCAGACTGTTATATGTCCATATCTATAAAGAATTCAGGGATTTAAGCATTTCTTCACAAGAATTTTCAACAAAAAAGCTCTTTGTCTGCGATTCCATTCGGTCAGCTTTGCCGACCTCACCAACAACGCAGGCCCCCTATTTATCGGGCCCGCGCCCCGTCAATATATTATGAAGTCTTTGGGTCACCTTATAATTAGCGTTATGGCTTCTCTCAAAGTGCAGTCATGCAAACAAACCAATCTCACACAATAGAAATTAAGGGTGAGCTACAACACTCTCTGAGTATCTCAGGGAGATTTGTTCCCCGCGTAATGTCGTTACAGGAACGATCCGTCCAACTCGAGTGGCATATTAATGCTGGGATGCCCTTGAAGGCTCCTCCAGGAAAGCTACCTGCTGAAGACAAAAAAATAGGACTAGCTTTGTCACTTTCAGTCTCACTTTATTCAACGATGATGTGAAACGTAAAAAGCTGTCCAGAACATTCAGACAAGATAAAAGAATGTCTCTTTGAAATGCCGCTTCGATGACCCGCCCGCAAACATATTCCCGCCCTCCCTCCCTCTCACTTGGAATAACAACTAATGGCTTTGAGAAAAATAACAAAACAATTATTTAAAAAAAAGATATATAACGTTCAGGTGTTCCAAAACGTGATACTTATTTTATACAACAGTTCCATATCTATACCTCGTCTGTACATAACATAGTTACAGATACTGTAAATAAAGGTTTCCCAAAAAAAAAAAAAAAAAAAAGAGAAAACGACGACTTCCGAAGTATCCTGGTGGCGTATTTTGTGAAAGAAATGTAAAAATGTTAAATATCTTTTACATATACATTTTTTAATATATCTATGTATTTCATATATATGTATATATATATATATATAAATATCTATATACTGCAGTTTACTCTGTCTGATAACAGAAAACAAGTTATTGCCCCTCTTGAACGTGTTGCATCCAAACAGAAGTTTTAGTTACCGTTTGCTTCTTGTTGGTTTATGAATAATAATCATAATAATAACTTTATTGTTATGAATGAAGTGGACCACGATCAATGTGAGGACATTTTTTTGCATCCTCGTGTGTTTTTGCAGACACTGTTTACATTTTGGAATGAGGACTATTAAGGCCACTCTGAAAAGAAAAAGGTGAAATGATACTTTTTAAAAAACAACAAAACATAACATAATAACAATATTGCAGAGTAAGGGAGTGCCCCAAAAAAATGATTATTAGATGCATTGCGATTCGACACGTGACGATTCGATTACGATTCATAAAGGTTCAAAAACAATGATTTCCCCAAATAACTTTATGACAGCCGTATAAAGACACGTCTGCATCCTGGACACCTTTGCGGACGCACGCACAACGTTATGATGGATGCTGCTGGTTTCTAAGTGAGAGATTTGCTTCTTTTCAAAAGACTGGAAAATAAATTTGTGTATGAGACAGGCAGGAACCTGGCAGTCGTGCTTCTCTGCGCAAGTTATTTTTTCCAGACGGGAAGAGAGATAGTTCGTTGCTCCTTGTCTTTGTTATCCAGCAGTAGTTTCAAGTCATGTCAATAGCGTACCGCACAAATGCTATTCTTAGACCGTGACGTGGCATCGTAAAGCAGAAGTGGGAGATTATAGACATGCCCCCACATACAAACCATTATATTTCTGCTCGTTTTCTCCAGTAATCTTTCAAAAATGAACATGCCGATCAAACACTGCAACAATGGAACTTGTGGAAATAACTCTAGACATTACAACTGTTTTTCTTCATATGTTTCTCTAAACCAAAGACTCAAAGGAAAAAATGGGAACAATGGATCAGCTTGTGCGGACGTCCGAAAGACCAGTTTAACGGCAGCCGGATATGCAGTAAAAATTTTGTTGGGGGTCATGGTCCTACAAATGACAATCCCGACCCATTGCCTGCCATAGCGTCCCCTGAAGAGGTTTGACTTATTTTTTAGCGTGGCGTTTTGCCGTGCTGCTTCTGTCTAACAATGAATGAAAAAAATTAAATGGTATCTGACTGCCACTGTTGTTACTATTTCTGTTGTAAAAAAATCCTACTTCAGTAAGTGGGAAGTGTAAACAAATTATAGAATTAAGATTTGTTATTAATGAAAGCATTTAAAGTGTTCGTTGGCTGTCACTGAGTAGCATTTGCGATCACTACACAAAACGAACGATATAAATTACCCCCAGGAACAGCCAGAGACGTAGGACAACCACAGGATATAATATATAAGAAAGAAAGGGCATATGGGGGTAAAGGACAGCTTGTTGAAACAGGAGAACGCCATTGTCAGTGGCGTAAGGAAAAGGGTGTGGATCAGCTCGGCTCTTTTTCAGCCCTCGAAACTCAAGCTTTAACTTTAACTCTTTAAACAACATTTGTATGTTCTTCCACATCTTTACCAGGTAATTTGGCACCAGGGGCAATCATTTTCAGACAGAATTGGTAGATTTAGCTCTGTAAACATCTCCTTCGTACACTATTTCCATTCATTTACTATTGGGGACAAGCTCCTGTTTGTCCCCCGCTTAGCAACATTAGCTAACGTCATAAATATTAATGAGCGGAAGTGACGTGTAGTGTGCGGTACGCCATTGAAATATGTCCTGAGTGTGTTGCTAAGACAGGTGTGCGTCTATAAGAGATGAGTACATGAACCCTCTTGTACCGTTTAGCCTTTTTTGTTGTCGTTTTTGAGATGTTAACAGTTAACGCTGAGCGCTAAGCTAATTAGCTAATTCGCTAACGTGTAGTTCCATGTCCCTTTGTGTGTTTGTTGGTGTACAAAAGTTACTTCATAGGCAGAATGTGTAAAACCATGATTAAGTACAGCGGTAACACTACTGTAGCTGCCATTCAGGTAGAATAAAGAAAGAAATAATTTACTCTTTGATCTGGCTGTGTAATGTGAAGCATTTAGTGTCTTTGATATGGGGTGGGAACTAAAGTTCACTGCCACAAGTTGACAGGGGTTACTATTAAGCGTTACATCGGGTTATTATATGATGAACTACTTGAGAACAGAAAACTTTTCAGTACCTCTGACAAAGATCAACAAGGAAACATCTCAAGTGCATAGTGCATCGAAGAATTGAAGCTGAACTAATTTAAAGCGGCCAATGAGGTAATTTAATTTGTGTTATTTGTTAGTTTGTGTTAATTGACGTAGTTTCTGTTAGTGTAGTTATGTATTCATGTTGTTTTTATTTCTGTGTGAATATAATTTGACTTCATGTATACATTTATCTGTGCTGTTTGAAAATGATCTGACTTAATGTATATATTTGTCTGAACTGACTTTATGTATATTTTTTATCTGTATTGTTCAGTTCTCACGGCATTGTCAAGGCAAATCAAGTTCTGTGATTAAAGCCCGTAAAAGAGAAACAGCTCGGTTCGTGATTTCGACTCGAGAGGGAATTACAACTACAAACATGCGAAATAGTACAGAAATCTGTGAAAACAAAGTTTTTTGGTTAGAAGATGTCTTATTTCTAAAGACACTTTGTTTCCAGAAAATGTAGAATTCATTCCACCAGTGTAAATTTTATTGTATTGTTGAGAGAAATAAGTACTGCCATTAAAATAGTTAATGTTTTTGCACTTTGTTTTGAAAAAAAACAAAAACAAAAAAGCAGCTTAAGGGCAGCTTTTTGTTGTATGGGCATGTTTGCATCATTTCTGTTGAATCATTAGGATATTTGAAATAAATAATGGACATAAATTTGTTTCGCTATTTTATTAGTAATGTACGATGCATCGATAATCATGATAACCATGATCATCGTCAATACCGTAATCATCGTTCAATAATCGAATCATAGTACCACGAATCGTAATCGAATCGAGGGGTGCCGAAGATGGCGCACTCCCATTGCAGTATAGTTTGAGTCCTAAAAAGTGGTATTGAATCAAATGTCTGAAATCAACTTTTCGTTTTAATTTGAAATCAATAACTTCAATAAATGTTTGATTCTTGTATTTTTTATCGAAGAATATTTCTTTAGATACAGCTTTGTAAGACTACATTTAAAAGAAAAGAAAAAAAAGTTGTTTATTTTTTTCCCCCCTCAATCAAGTAGGTTAACCATATTTTCCCTGGAAAGCCCAATTTTATTCCCATGTAATATTCAACATGTGTTATTTTTCTCCCTCCTTTTCAGTGCGGCTCTATAATACTCCATCATTTTTAGAACAAAAATGCCCAAAATAAATTCACGGACAAATTGTGTTAACATAAAAGATGAACTTTTTTTTTGCCGGATATGTAAGAAAAAGCAGTGACAATGATGAATGCTTTACGTCTGTCTGCTCACCCGTTCATACGACTCCAAAAAAAGAGCTTTTTTTCCCCCATTACCGGGAACGTCACGAGGACGAGCAGCAGATAACATCGGTGCGAAGTCTACATTTGATTTCATGCCGTCTTGAGGAAAAACACCCCAACAATTAAATTAAAAAACAAAATAACAACCCAAAAAACCATCCATGGACACCTGTGCTCAAGGTATCAGTACACAATCACGTAGAATGTCACAGAATAGAAAATGTCAGCTTGGATTTTGTTCAGCGTCTCTGCATTATTATTATTTGCCACTCCTGTGCAGTGGAAAGTTCATTTACTGCTCCTTTTTTGTTGTTGTTGCAGAGTCAGAACCGAGTCCAGTTTCTGCTCGATGAAGGAAGGACGTACACGTCCCGGATGAGTGTGCGTGTGTGTGTGTGTTAGCGCCACGACGACGGTGAGTGTAGAAGACAACAGGCACAGCGCTCGGACGGACGCCTTTTACAAAAAAACAAAAAAAAACTAAAAACCAAGACACCGATGGTGAAGAAAAAACAAAAACAATAATAAATTTGCTCCCAAGAAGCAAACTAAAATGAGACGTCTCCATAGCAACGGAGGCTTGAAGAGTGTGCTTTGACTCTCGGAGCCTCTTGGCGACGCCTTGGCGGGAAAAAAAACAAGCGGGAGGACCTCACCTACCTCCCGAGGTGTTCGGGGATCAATATGATCGCGGTGACAACGCTGGAAATTCCCACGAGCCTTGAAGGTGTGGTGTTTCTTATTACAGGGGGTCTCAAACTCTTGGGGTCCTGCAGAATGATAAATTTGAACCAATTATGATTTTTCTTGCATTATTTTTTTCTAAAGTCATTAACTACGTTTACATGGACACTTTTATTCGGATTAAAAACCTTGATCGGAGTAGAAACGCTTCATGTACACACGCCGTTCGCAATATTCTAGATATTAATATTATTATTATTATTTTTTTAAGAGTTGTTGAAATGGACTCAGCGAAGTTTTGTTGTTATGGAAGCAGTGTTGTTTTCCTTAATGAAGGAATCTGACCTTTTAGCCAGACTGCTGGAATCACGCCAGCCGGACCTGCGCCGGCTCCAACGACCAGGGCCGGCGAAATCCGACACCCCGGCCAAAAGGCCAAACTCCGAGCGTTCACCTGAGTCTTAACCCCTTGCACTGACTCCATTTGAAAGCTGGAAAAAAGCTTCGAAGTTGACAATTTATTCAGGTCGACGGCGATCTTACAACACAGAGGGACCCAGGCGAGGATTCAGGGTCACCATATCACAAAAAGTTCCCGTGAAAAAAATACAATGATTAGTGGAACCTGGGCCTTGTTTAGGATCGTCTGTTTGTGGATTGGACAGGAGGATTCAGGAGTTACTGTTGTCAGGCCAACGAGGGTTGTAGATTTTGCCACCTCGGCGTCAAAGGGGCTCTTGGAGTCTTATCACTCGTGTTATCAGTTGGATACCGGGCGTTCTCCGGTGTCCCGCCATTTGTTTTGGACTGTCCGGGAGAACTGATTGCGAGAGTTGGTTGTGCAGACGTGGGCTTGTCAGCGTCAATCTTGCTCAGTCAGTTGCATTACGTAAACATTGGGCTTCCTTGATAAGAAGGCATCATGTATCTCTTATGCCCTATATTCTGCTTGTTTTCCTTAAACTATGGTATAAGTGCTATTTATTTTATATTGGGAGTGTTAGAGTAATACAAAGTCAAACAGTAAATACGAGAAAAGACACTATTCCCTGATTGATTATATTAAGTGTGTTAGAGTAATACAAACAGTCGATCGGTAAATATGAGAATCTCCTTCATTCCCCCTCAACGATCCCCGATAAATTGTCAACTTGTGCTTCGAAGCCTTTTTCCAGCTTTCAAAATGGAGTCAGTACAAGGGGTTAAGACTAAGGTGAACGCGTGGAGTTTGGCCTTTTGGCCGGGTCGTTGGTGTCTCGTCGGCCCGGGTCGTTGGGGCCGTGCCAGCGCGGGTCCGGTGGTTCGGCTAGCGTGATTTCGGCAATCTGGCTAAAAGACCAGACTCCTTCACAACTATCACGATAACGAAAATACTTTGTCAACGAATTTTTTTTTTATAACGACAACGTGTCTGAAAATGCGTCATAGTTTTTGTTACATGTTCACAATGCTATGAGTAGTTAGCCTGCATCGTAGCAGTGTCTGGTTGTGTCACTCGTGTGATCTACTATGCACCCCGATTCACCAGTGTCCTCTCCAGGCTTGCTTATTTTGAAACACTACTGGTAAAATTTGTTTTCTCATCTTAGCAAGAGAATATGCAATATTTTTATAGCCTATAAAGGTCTGTGCTGAGTGATCATCGCACACTAAATGAAACTCGTAGCGTTATCATAGCATTCACGTTTGCGTTAGCATTAGGCTAATGTTAACGGCGAGCGTCCTCAAATTCTCGGACAACTTTTTTTCCCTTTTTTTTTTAGATAAACAGCTCGTGGCGTCAAGGTAGGTATTATTATTTGAAAATAATGTAATGTTCTCCTGCTGAGTGTGTGTGTTACCACCAAATTGGCGTTGTCCTTGTAGACGCAACAATATGTGCTCGTCTATCAATGTTCATTCAAAATGATTTATTCAATATTTTTAGTGTCCATGAAAACACTGCATCCGATCATAATTTTAATCAGAAAATTTCATCGGTTTAAGGACATTTTTTTCCATATAAACGTAGCCATTGACAACACTTGTACGAAGGTTGGCAGCAAATGACCGACCCTCCTAGTTCAAATGGATTGGACATTTACTAGTGATAAAATTTTTTAAATATAATTGAAACTAGTTGTAATATTTAGTGGATTTATCTCATGAAATTATGACTTCATTTCTCATAATTCTGTTAAAACTGCCATTTTTTGAGTTTGAGAACCCCTGTCAAACAGTCAAAATATAAGCTAAGAGTTCACAACTTTACTATCTTATCACTTTTTGGACGCCGATTTCCGGCGTTGTGTCGAAAACGATGATATTTACAAATTGGACAATTATAAAGAACTGCGGATCCCTAAGGCGACGCCGTCGTGGGTGTTTGGCGGTTTGGCTCACAGGCCGCCCGCTCGCTT
The DNA here is from genome assembly GCF_030265065.1 of Corythoichthys intestinalis. Classification (NCBI taxonomy): domain Eukaryota; kingdom Metazoa; phylum Chordata; class Actinopteri; order Syngnathiformes; family Syngnathidae; genus Corythoichthys; species Corythoichthys intestinalis. Next base: position 1,121,459 of record NC_080416.1, read on the forward strand.
CCTTGGGGAGGCACAAAAAGAGCGTCGCTCTCCTCTGCGCGGATGCTATCAGTTAGTCCGCTGTAGAAAAAACAACACACAAGAAGACGGTTGTGTACATGTGTGTATGTGTATTGGGAGGGGTGTAGGCGCGGTCGGCCGATCTCGGGACGGTGGCGCTCACAGGCCCGACACCATGACCCGGTAAGAAGGCGGCATGTGTCTGTGGCGAGGGCTGGATCCGGGACTGTCGGTGGGGCTGGTGCAGCTGGCGTCCACGCCGCCTATAGACGGCAGGTAGGCGTGGTGTAAAATGGGAAGCTGCAGGGACAGACGCCGCTGGATGCTGCAAACACAACAACAACAACAACATTTGTTGCGAGAACGCACCTATTGAACTGCTCCAGCTATACTACGTGTTCATTTAAATGTACAGGTCGTCCCCGGGTTACGAACGAGTTCCGTTCCAACGCAGGTGACGTAACTAGAGATGTCCCGATTGATTGCCATCCCGATCGACCGGTCCGATCACGTCATTTTCAAAGTATCGGAATCGGCAAAAAAATATCGGCCATGCCTTTTTTTAAAATAAATATATTTTTTAATTAAATCGTTTTGTAACGAAAAAACGTTTCAGACATAATATGTTGCACTCATCCAGTCTTTAGTTTAGGCTTAAGGTAGAGTTATCAAATTTATCCCGATAACGGCGGTAATTAATTTTTAAAAAAATGTATCACGTTACAATATTTAACGCAATTAATGCATGCACTGCAAGACCCACTCACGCATTGCCGCGCTCAATCTGTAATGGCGCCGTTTTACCTATATAGAGAGAGAAAAGGCAGCGTAAAATGAGTAGAGTGAATTTTGGCAGCCTTTGGAGCCTTTTTTTTTTTAATTGGCTAAAGCCTTACAATCCCTCTCCCTACAATTAGAAATATCATGGGAAGCAATGTGGGGAGGCAAGGTAGCAATTGATCTTTTTCTTAACACCTTATGTTATTTCCCAACGCAGAGAAGATACAGTATATCGTGGGGTGGCGTGGCTCAGTGGTAGAGTAGTTGTCCCCCAATCCAGAGGTTGTGGGTTCGATTCTTCGCCCTGATGAACTCACCTAAGTATCCTTGAGCAAGATACTGAACCCCACGTTGCTCCTGGTGCTGCGTCACCAGTAGGTGAATGGCGAGATAGTGTAAAGCGCTTTGAGCGCCTTGAAAGGTGGAAAAGCGCTATATAAGTGTAACACCATTTACCATCAATTGGTAGCACTACGCACAGTCATGGTTCCACTTCCCATCATGCCTTTGGGCATGGCTACAGTATCATTTACTGAAAGCTCAACAAATACACTAGATGTCAATATTTAGTCACAATATACAAAGTCACAAGTCTTTCTATCCGTGGATCCCTCTCACAGAAAGAATATTAATAATGTAAATGCCATCTTGAGGATTTATTGTCATAATAAACAAATACAGTACTTATGTACTGTATGTTGAATGTATATATTCGTCCGAGTTTTATTCATTTTTTTCTTAATGCATTGCCAAAATGTATATGATCGGGAAAAATTATCGGGAACTATTGGAATTGAACCGGGAGCAAAAAAAAGCAATCAGATCGGGAAAAATCGGGATCTGCAGATACTCAAACTAAAATGATCGGGATCGGATCGGGAACAAAAAAACATGATCGGAACAACCCTAGACGTAACCTGAGTTACCGCATACTGTAAGTCGGAATGAAACCTTTAAGTACCCCTAAACACTCTCTAAATCTCAAAATAACTATCCAAAAACATGTATTATATGTCATTGTACAGTCCTTGACAAAAGTCTTGTCGCTTATCCATTTTGTAGAAACAATAGCTAATAACCTGACTTTTTAATTATTCAATTGGTTTCAGAAATGGCTCATATGAAAGCTAAGACCCTCCCAAAGGATGTTGAATGTACAAAAATTAGGGCTGTCAAAATTATCGCGTTAACGAGCGGTAATTTTTAAAATTAATCCCGTTAAAATATTTGACGCAATTAGCGCACAAATGCCCCGCTCAAACAGATTAAAATGACAGCACAGTGAAAGGTGTACTTGTTGTGTTTCTCTGAGTTTTGCCGCCCTCTGCTGGCGCTTGGGTGCGACTGATTTTATAGGCTTCAGCACCCGTGAGCATTGTGTAAGTAATTATTGACATCAACAATGGCGGGCTACTGGTTTATTTTTTTGATTGAAAATTTTACACATTTTATTGAAACGAAAACATGAAGAGGGGTTTTAAAATAAAATTTCTATAACTTGTACTAACATTTATCTTTTAAGAACTACAAGTCTTTCTGTCCATGAATCGCTTTAACAGAATGTCAATAATGGTAATGCCATCTTGTTGATTTATTGTTATAAAAAAGAAATACAGTACTTATGTATCGTATGTTGAATGTATATATCCATCTTGTGTCTTATCTTTCCATTCCAACAATAATTTACAGAAAAATATGGCATATTTTATAGATGGTTTGAATTGTGATTAATTACGATTAATTAATTTTTAAGCTGTAATTAACTGGATTAAAAATTTTAATCGTTTGACACCCCTAACAAAAATATATTGGTTTCACAGAAAACAGATTTATCATTTAATGAAGACAAAGGTCAAATTTTGGCAAGACAAAAGTTATGTCACCTACAGAAAGTATTGTGAAAATTGAACAAAAGATGTACTTCAAATACAAAAATGTGTTATATAACATAAGCGAATGAAGTAGTGGTGCTGTGAGATCCAAATGGAATATTTTGTATGACTACCACGGGCTTCGGCAAGGATTCATACATTTTATTGGTGAAGTCATCAGGAACATCAAAGAAAGCAGTCTTGCATACCTCCAAGAGTTCATCAACATTCTTGGGATTCTTGGGTAAAGAATTTAAGTGTTCCAAAATGGTTTTGTGCATTAATAAGCGTCAACAAAAATTTCATTGCTCAATTAGTAAAAAAAAAAAAAAAAAAATATTAGATTAGTCGACTAATCGTAAAACTAGTCGGCTGACTAATCGGGAGAAAATTTGTCGTTTAGGACAGCCGTAGTGTAGCGGAACATATTTCCTCCACACCCTTCTCACCTTTTTAACCCCTGACCCATGAAGAGGGCCCCTGGATATGTTCGCGTTAGGCCCCAAAATTGCCAAGTCCGCCACTGCATACAGTAGTCATAGAGCAAGTATACGCAAGTACGTGTACACATAGTAAAAATACATGAAAGTACACCTACTTGTAGTTCTAGTAATTGTACTACAAGTTTGTGAAAGTACACAAACTTGTAGTACAATTACACTTAAGTACATGTACTTGTGGTACAAGTAACTAGAGCTAGGAATCTTTGGGCACCTAACGATTCGATTACGATTCAGAGGCTCCGATTCGATTATAAAACAATTATTGATGCACCCCTCTCCTTAAAAAAAAAAATATATATATATATATATTTTTTTTTTTAAATGTTTCGTACATTAGTTCCAAAATTGTTCAAAAATCCTCTCAGGCTAAACCAAACTACTATTTCAGTATCAAGTTAACATATAACAGTAAACAAATATACAAAAATAACAGTAAATAAAAAACTCCAGTCCCCATTCTGTATCAGCAGCTTTAAACTACATTCAATTAATTTAATGTTGTGAATCAACTCTTACAGTTGTTAAAATTGCTCCCGTTATTCCACAATTTCCCTTCTGTCTACTTTTTGTCAAATTTTTAAAACTATTTCATCATTTAAAGATTGATTCAAGACAAAATTCTGCCGATTTAGGAGTATTTTAGATAAAAAAGTTAATTAGGTTCGCTACAACAGAGCCTTCTAGAGAGGTCTACTGCTTTAAGATGGCGGCTGTTTACTTACGGCAGAAAGTCTGTCATTTCGCATCTCTATTCAATAATACATGTTCTAACTGACGTCGTCTGTTATTTTGCTTCTAGTTCTACATATATATATGATATCTACTGTAGCCATATGTTTGTAGCAACTAGCAACTGGGCGTCGTTTGTAGCGGCTGTCAGCCGCAGTCAGGTATGATTGTTTTTTTTTTATCTAGCGGGATGAGGTAAACATGATATTTACTCTCGGTCCGTTCCTCATTGCGTCCCAAAGACCACGCTGACTGTGTTTTACTTCCGCTTTACCTGGTATAATTCAATAATCAGAATTTGGATATTTGTGAATCGTTCTCGAATCTTCCACGGCCGAATCGCGAATAATCGGAAATTTCGCACGCCTCTACAAGTAACCATAGTTGAGTACAGGCATGATTAAGGCCATTAAAAATATCCATTGACGCTTTTCCAAGTCACTGTGGCTAACTCTGTGACATTCGTCTAAAAAAAAAAATTTTTAAATGTATTCTTTATTCTGAGATTTTAGCCCACTCCTTCCTTTGCATTCCCCAGCGCGCAATCAAACATTCATCGGGCTCGGGAGTAGTTGCCAGTGTTCCGGTCTATTTCCAGAGTCGCCTTACGTAAGCCTCTTTCCGACATTCTACCTGTCAAACCATAGCGTTTTGGCGCCAAGCGCGCGTGAGAGTGGGCGGCGCTTCCGTAAATGATGCATGACGACGCCCTCATGAATTATGAGGAGGAAAAAGCCGACGCGACCGACCGACGAGTCCGGCGTGGGCGAGGGAACGTTGGCGCGACGAGCTCTCGCGGGGTTCTTGTTGCCTTGGCAACCGCCGAGCGGCTGCTCGAGATGTTTGCGCACCCCCCACCCCAAAAAAAGAGAGGTATACGCGTGCTTACTGTTCGGGAGAGTTGATGTCTTCTAGGGGACCTCTGGTTATTCTGGAAGGATCCATGGAGCCCCACTGCCCCTGAGGCTTCTGCTCCAGGTGGTTCTTCAGGAGGCTCCGTTCAACATCTGCATGGAAAGACATGATGGAGGTAGTTTTAAGAATGGCAGTGGCAGTACAGCCATTGGAGTCCATTGGTAAAAAGCTGATCTCCAAAATGTGTACAGTTTATTCAATAGCGTATTTGACACTAACACAATATGTTTGGTATAATCAGACGAAAACGTTATTTTGTACATGAACCAGGCAAAAAAAATCGTTTACCATCCAGATTCTGCAGAATACATCATTTTTTGTTTGCATATTTTAAAATTTATACGAGTAAAAACTTTATTTTCATGATTTTTTTTTTTTTTTTTTTTAAGCAATCACTGCCAGTGATTTCTGTAAGTCATTAGCAGACACTCAAGGGTTCTTTGTTCTTATTTTATGCTACTTTTTTTCTTTTAATTTTTTAAAATTTAATTATTTTTATTTTATTTTTTTCTGCTATTTTTAAATTACTTTATTTATTTATTTATTTATTTATTTATTTTTTTAAAATACAAAATCCTAACCCTATTTCAGCAATATTTTGACTTCATTCTTTGCATGAATTATAAATTTGCAATAAAAAAAATAAAAAACATTTAGATATTTTTAAATTATGTTTGTTTTGTCCTTGTAATTTTAGAATTTTATTCGCAGATTACCTTAAATTTTCTTTGTCATTTTTTTAGGTAAAAAAAAAAGAAGAAAAGAAATTCAAATACTTTATTAACAGAATATTAAAATATAGTAATATTTTGGGGGATTTTTTTTTTTACATTATGATTTAATTCTAATATAATTCTAATAAATATTTTTTGCTTGTGGAATTCCATACTTTTAATTTTGTAAAGAGTATTATTATTATTATTATTGTTATTTATTTTTTTTTGCAAAATATTTTTTTTTTCATGGCAATTTTATATTTTTACTCATAAAAATTGGAATTTATTCTTGCATTAGGTTTCTCTTCTTGAAAAACAATTACAAATATCTAAGTTTTTTGTTGCTTTTCCAGGATTTGAACTATTTTGCTTACTAAATTACAGTTTTGTAATTGCAACAATTGGTCAAGAATAATGCTGTTTTGGTTTACTTTCCTCTAGCAACTCAACAAGCTCATCGGGCTTCCCAAACACTGCATTTTGTGCAGTATAACCTTTAATGTAGTTTTAGTTTCTAGATTGTTTGTGGCCTTGCAGTTTTCCTTCCCGTCGTCCCAGATTTCCCACGCAGCACTGGCTGACCTGGATCACTGATCACAGCGCTCCGAGCCCCTATTGGACATCAGAGCGCTACTATTTTGAAAAAAGGCTAACCTTGTAGTTTTGGTTAAAAGCGCAGATATTTATATACCTCATTAAGAATACTTTGTTCTACTTGAAAGGAAAAAAAAAACTTTGACTTGAAAAAATCAGACACAGAAGAACTGCTATTGTTATACCTTTGCCGTCGGTGAAGTTGCGTATGCTTAAGATGTTGTTAGCGTCCGGGTAGTGGTTCTGTTTAATGTAGGGCGTCTTCTCCGGGGTGTCCTGCAGCTGCATGGTCACCTCCTCCAGCTCCTTGTCCAACTTTTAACCAAAAGACAAAAAAGATTAGTACCTTTTCTTGTAGGCACCGTCTAACTATTTGCCTTATTCTAACACACTTAATATAAACAACCTGGGAATAGTATCGTTTCTCGTATTTACCGTTTGACTGTTTATGTTACTCTAACACACCCAATATAAAATAATAGAAAATAGGGAATAAGAGATACATGACACCTTCTTATTACGTGTGCGTCATGCAACTGACTGAGCAAGATTGACACTGACGATACAAGACATCTACAAGCCCACGTCCGCACCACCAACTCTCACAATCAGTTCTCCCGGACAGTCCAGAACAAATGGCCGGACGCCGTGACCCAATACAAGGAACACCGTAAAACGCCCGATATCCCACTGATAACACGACTGACAAGACTCCAAGAGCCCCTTTGACACTGAGGTGGCAAAATCCACAACCCTCGTTGCCCTGACAACAGTAACTCTCGAATCCTCCTGTCCAATCCACAAACAGACAATAATCCTAAAAAACGCTTAAACACTAGCCTCCAACTCCAGACTCACCGCTGTGCCATCTATAGAGTCTGGCGACTGTTCCGCGGATCAAATTCCCAGGCCGGAGCAAGCCACAGCAAACAGACAGCGGAGAGGACCAATCAGCGACAAGCAGACGTGCCATTGGTAAAGCGACAAGAAACTTGCGCGAGGACGTAAACATACGAGCAGAGAAAGCAGGTGTTTATTTATGGGTTGACACCATAGAAACGAAATCTAAACTTGGTAAAAACATCTCTCATAGGGGAAAACCACCTTAAGCTGTAACCTTGAATCACCAGCTGTGGCCAGGCAGAAGTTTGATAAGCCACAGTTGCTATATTGTATTCATTCAGGGCATATTGGAAAACAACAGGAACATGACAGTCCATATTTGGGCATATTGACTCCGTCTACAATCATCAAGGCTATGAGAAGGCCCACTCAAAAAGATTACAACAGATTATTATGTTCTCATGCAAGCATAACAAAAGACATATATATATATGTCTATTATATTCAACATATAATATATAATGGTTGTGTTTTAAGCATGAATAAATTCTCTCACAGCATATAAAGGTAAAATACAATAATGAGCATCTGGCTCTAGCTACCTTCACTACACCTCTCAATGAGCGAACCATGTGGTGCTGACAAAAAAAAAGACTAAGTTGACCGCGTGGAGTTTGGCCTTTTGGCCGGGTTGTCTGAATTTCGGCGGCCCGGGTCGTTGCATCTGCGTTCGTCTGGCGTGATTCCAGCAATCTGGCTAATTGGTCAGATTCCTTCAGTCATCATTGTAAATTTGAAAGTTACTTTAAAAAATTGGCATTTACGAATAAACTAGGTGTTTTCAGAAAAAAAATAAAAAAATAAAAAGTATATCGGCCTCAATTATCGGCTTCCAAAATCGGTTTTTGGATATCGCGATCTGCTGAAATCTTAAAAAATCCCATATCGGTCGACCGCTAGTCAAGATGTGGCGCACTGGAGTTGAAGTATTCAATGTTTTACGGCGATTCAAAAGTGCTGCGAAATAGGGACCGTGTGAAAACAAGAATTGCAACGTCTGTGCGGTCACACCTCGGTTATCCTCATGCGGAGGCGGTGGTTGTCGGTCTGAAGGCCGTCCAATCTGGAAGTATTGGCCTGGTTGACGCTGGTGACCGAGGTGGAGGTCTTGGAGTCTTCCTTCTTCTGGTTTTGCGTGAACTTGAGTCTGCGGTTCTGCGTGGCGGCATCCGGGTTGGTCCTCATGGTGATAAACTACGAAGGGGATGGCGTGTTGTTAGTTTGACAGCTATTTAGATGCGGCCTTTGCAGACGTGGTACCTTAGGAACAAAGACCAGGCAGAGCGTGATGGTACTGCAGAAGATGATAACCAGCGCCACGATGCAGAACTGAACGTTGGGCTGGTCCCGGGTCAGGAAGGAGACGGCGGCTCCGATGATGCACATGATGCCGACGTTGTAGACGCTCATGCCGATGTATTTGCTGTCGTTGAGGGCGGGAATGCTGACGTTCCTGGTCTCCCAAGCCAGGAAGCAGCCGAACAACTGAGGGGGGCGACAAGAGGAAGGCCGTCACGTCAGCGAGGTGTCGCCCGCAAGCGTGACGGAATGTGTTCCCGCACCATCAGCAGGCCCTTGTAGGCATAGACGATGCCCAGCCAGATGGTCATGTGGGTGTTCTCGCAGTGCTCCAAGAAGGGACGGATAGCGATGTCTCGGTCGTGAGGGTCCGCCTGTTCCAAAACCGAGAGAAAGACAGAAAGAAAGCATAAATTAGGAGCCAAATATTTGACTCAAACTAGAGTAGCGTTACTTCAAAGTTTCGCCGATGAAACAATAATCACATGACCAATCAGACATAGAAATTAGTGCTGCAACGATTAATCGATTAACTCGAGTAATTCGATTAGAAAAAAGATTCAAATTAAATTTTGCTGCTTGAACTATTTGTTTAATTAAAGTGGCGTCATGGTTTGCCATAGACTTCATAATGGCATTGACAGGTCAGAGCGGTCATGCACTGCGCTTCGCATTCAAATAGGGGGGGTGCCCACATCAAGAGGGGCTATTCACAAACACACGCACGCAGCGATCTAATGCCGGATTTCTGTTGAAAAAGTATGAAAGCTGTACCGCATACAAGTGAGGAGGATTGTCTCAGGAGTGATTTGTTCAAGGATTCAAGGTAATTATTATACTTTTCATACCAAGCATGCATTATGAAACGTGAAAAAAAAATCAATGGGAGAAATTAAGCGCGACGGCATTGGCATCATAGTTCGCAATATTTAAGTGAAATAAATGCTAACTGAACGGTTTATTTGCTTTTAACCAAGAATTGAGACTGTTTTACGTCCATATCTATAAAGAATTTGGGGATTTAAGCATTTATTCACAAAAATTTTCAACAGAAAAGCTCTGTTTACATCAGGCAGCCGCTAGCTACATTCACTAATCGACCAGCATTGTACTTTGACATATTTACGTAAAATAAATGTGAACCGCACGTTTTTTTTTTTGTGTGTGCTTTTAATCAAGAATCGAGACTGTTTTAAGTCCATATCTATAAAGAATTCGGGGAATTAAGCATTTATTCACAAGAATTTTCACTGGAAAAGCTCTGTTTACATCAGGCGGCTGCAAGCTACAGTCACTAACAGACTAGCATTGTACTTCGACATATTTCGTAAAATAAAAGCTAACTGCATGTTTTTTTTTTTTTTGCTTTTAACCAAGAATCGAGACTGTTTTACATCCATTTCTAAACAGAATTCAGGGATTTAAGCATTTATTCACAAGATTTTTCACTGGAAAAGCTCTGTTTACATCAGGCAGCTGCTAGCTACATTTACCCAACACAGACTAGCATTGTACTTCGACATATTTACGTAAAATAAATGCTAACTGCAAGTTGTTGTTTTTTTGTGCTTTTTAACCAAGAATCGACACCGTTTTATGTCCATATCTATATAGAATTCAGCGTTTTAAGCATTTATTCACATGAATTTTCAATGAAAAAAGGTCTGTTTACAGCAGCCGGCCGCTAGCTACATTCACTAACAGACTAGCATTGTACTTCGACATATTTACGCAAAATAAATGCTAACTGCACCTTTTTTTGCTTTTAGCCAAGAATCCAGACTGTTTTACATCCATATCTATAAAAACAACAACAACTGTGATTTAAGCATTTATTCACAAGAATTTTCTCTGGAAAAGCTCTGTTAACATCAGGTGGCCGCTAGCTACATTTACTAACAGACTAGCATTGTACTTCAATATATTTATGAGAAATAAATGCTAACTGCACTTTTTTTTTCTTTTTCTTTTTAACCAAGAATCAAGACTCCTTTACATCCAGTTATATAAAGAATGCAGGGATTTAAGCATTTATTCACAAGAATTTTCACCGGAAATGCTCTGTTTACGTATGGTGGTCGCCACATTGAGTGACAGACTAGCATCGTACTTTGACATATTTACGTAAAACAAATGCTAAGCACGATTTTTTTTTGCTTTTAATCAAGAATCGAGACTGTTTTACGTCCATATCTATAAAGAATTCAGTGATTTAAGCATTTATTCACAAGAATTTTCAAAAAAAAAACTCGTCTTTGATTCCACTCGGTCAGCTTTGACTGCCACGCCAACAGTGCAGGACCCCCTATTAATTGGCCCCGCGCCCCATGTCCCGTCCATATCATAATGAAGCCTATGGGTAAAACTACTCTAAGGAGTACATTTTCTAAAAAAGTAAATCTGAGTAAATGAAACATGTGACTACCCACCTCTGGTAATGCTTACTTGAGTCAAATTTTGGGCGACGCTACCCACCTCTGGGTGCGACTAACTATAAACGGTCATGTGTTAACTAGACATGACGTTTTTGGGGAGTCCCACCATTCCATATCCATTTTGCTTTTCTTTGTACATCCTCCAAAGTGGATTGAAATTAATCCATGTGAACAAATGGCACTAATAGGCAAGACTAATCAGGAATGATAATGAGAGTTACATCTCCTCTTATTGAGCCTAATCTCCCACCTACAAACGCATACTCTTCAGTATGAGGAGAAACACAAGTTGGCACACTTTTGCCGCAAAAAGCAAAACTTAAAAGTCTTGTGTGCGACAATCCGAATGGGAATATTTTTGTAGCAGGACAGCCGCTGCCCTTAAAAGCCAGCAGTGACGCAGGAGAACAAAATGGACCGGGACACAAAATGACTCACAGGTAAGTGTGCGGGCACACGGAGAGGGAAAATACTTCTTCCTGTGAATTATTTAATGGCGGGTACACTACCAAAAAACACTTCCTCAAAAAATTCCCTTAAGTGTAAATCTACTAGAAATAAGTGTACTGATCTGCCATGCTTCAAGTCAATTGAAATAAGAAAAAATGCTAGCTGAAAATAAGCTAAACAGACTGGTTTTAAGCAATAAATTTGTATATTACAATCTTAAGAAAAGCTTGTTTGTCAGAAATGTTCTTGATTCAAGAATATATATTGTTCAAAACATTGTTCGAAAGCAAATTTTTCTTGATTTACACTGCTGGCCAAAGTATTGGCACCCCTGCAATTCTGTCAGGTAATGCTCAATTTCTCCCAGAAAATGATTGCAATTACAAATGCTTTGGTAGTAATACCTTCATTTATTTTAATTGCAATGAAAAAACACAAAAGAGAATGAAAAAAAAAAAACATGAAATCGTAACCATTTTACACAAAACTCCAAAAACGAGTCAGACAAAAGTATCGGCATCCTCAGCCTAATACTTGGTAGCACAACCTTGATACAAAATAACTGAACAACCGCTTCCGGTATCCACCATTGAGTTTCTTAAAATGCTCTGCTGGAACTTTAGACCATTCTTCTTTGGCCAACTGCTCCATGTCTCTGAGTTTTGCAGGATACCATTTTCAGATCTCTCCACAGGTGTTCTATGGGATTCAGGTCTGGTCACTTTAGAAGTCGCCAGTGCTTTCTCTCAAACCATTTTATAGTGCTTTGGGGTCATTGTCCTGCTGGAAGACCCATGACCTCTTAAGGGAAACCCAGATTTCTACATTATGCTGCAAAATTTGTTGGTAGTCTTCATAATGCCATGCACACGGTCAAGCAGTCCAGTGCCAGAGGCAGCAAAGCAACCCCAAAACATCAGGGAACCTCCGCCATGTTTGACTGTGGGGACCGTGTTCTTTTCTTTGAAGGCCTCATTTTCTTTCCTGTAAAATCTATGTCTATGCCTTTCCCCAAAAAGCTCTACTTTTTGTCTCATCTGGCCAGGGAACATTCTTCCAAAACGTTTTTGGCTTTCTCAGATAAGTTTTGGCAAACTCCAGCCTGGCTTTTTTTATGTTTCTAGGTCAGAAGTGGGGTCTTCCTGGGTATAGAGTCCCTCTTCATTCAGACGCTGACGGATAGTACGGGTTGACACTGTCATACCCTTGGACTGTGAGACAGCTTGAACTTGTTTGGATGCTAGTCGAAGTTCTTTATCCACCATTCGCACAATCTTTCATTGAAATCTCTTGTCAATTTTTCTTATCTGTCCACATCTAGGGAGGTTAGCTACAGTCCCGTGGGCTTTACACTTATTGATGAAACTACGCACGGTGGAAACAGGAACAATCAAGTCTTTGGAGATGGACTTGGCCTTGAAATTTCCCATGCTTCCTCACAATTTTGCTGTCTCAGTTCTTTGGTCTTCTTTTCTCCATACTCAATGTGGTACACACAGGACAGAGGTTGAGTCAACTTTAATCCATTTTAACTGGCTGCAAGTGTGATTTAGTTATTGCCACAACTGGTGCTGTTAATTCCATAAATTAGAAAAGTATCACATGATTTTTCAAAGGGTGCCAATACTTTTGTTTGGAGTTTTGTGTAAGATGATAATGATTTTTTTTTTTTTTTTTTCCCAATTGTCTTTGTGTTTTTCATTGCATGCAAAATAAATGAAGACCAAAGCATTTGTAATTGCAATCATTTTCTGGGAGAAATTGAGCATTATCTGACAGAATTGCAGGGGTGCCAATAGTTTATCTTGCCACATGGTAAAAAAATGCCACATAGCAAAATCCATTTTGCCATGTGGCAAATACCACTTTTGGTTCTCGGCCCTACTGCTAAAAATCGAAGATAAATATATTTCCCAAAAAATATATAATTTAATATGGATTTTGGTGATTTTCATTGGCCATTGGCAAGTTCTGCATTTAAAGCGTACACACAAGCCTTTCTTTGGCGCGTTCCGTTCCAACTCATCATCTCCGCTCACGGTCGGCATTCCTTCCATTTATCCCGCTCCGCCTTGATCTCCAATCCAGTCATCCATCTCTATCCCACCCTCCATTTCTCCCGTCACTCCCCGGCGGGCTCATCTAAACTCCTCCGGCTGCCCTCCCTCCCTCTGGTCACGGGCCTAATGCCGTGAGAAATGACAGTGGACGGGCGCCTTTTGCCACCTCCCGGTTGCTTGGCAACTCCCCAGACATCTCTCGCCTGCCGTGCCGCGATAGGCACGCGAGGCTAATGAGCGTTATAACTCATTTGCTCTTATCGTTTTTCGGGGCGGCACCGCCGCTTTGCGAGTAGTCAACACACAAACAATTCTGCCGGATTTGCCGTTGTTGTCGGGACAAACAAGAGTACGCGTAATGATGGAGGTTGTATTGAGAATAATGGGCTGGAATACTGTAGTAGTTAAAACAAAGGTGGGAGGATCACTTTGAATGGAAACGGAACTCTTCGTCGGGTAGGGGTCGGCAACCCAAAATGTTGAAAGAGCCATAATGGACCAAAAAAAGCAAAAGACAACTAGGCCTGCAAGTACGACTGACTCAGACGGCACGCAGGTCAGGGTTTTGGCAGATTGTCCCCCTCTCGTAATCTCATGAGAATCTAACTTGCTCGAAACTCTCCTCAATTCAAGGGGGCGCCACTGAGCCATTTTGTTACGGTTTTTCATAATGTCGCAAGATGATCGAAATTCACGCAAAGCAGCATGTACCTGCAAAATTTGGTCAGTTTTCGTGCATGTTCAGGCCTCCAAATATAAACTGTACTATAAATCGATAAAAATTTCACATTCGATCCAAAATACCCGATTTCCTGTTAGATTTGGAATATGGGTGAAAGAGACTTTTTGGAGCAGTTCTGCATAAGGTATCGACTCCCCAAATTTCATTGCTCTATGTTAAAAAAAACTAATAGGAGAGGCCTTTCTTAAAAGTCCTTTCTGTCACCACTAGTTGGCGCTGTAGGGTTGATGCAAATGACCCCTACAGGACCAGTCAGAATATGACTCTCTACACGCAAGGGAAGTTTGGCGCGGATATGTTGTATATCTGTTATGACTGTTCAAAATTTTTGGTGAGACAAAATGTTGACATTCATATTCAATTTCCCTTTGGACCTTTCTGCTTCAACCAAACCTCAATATTTTTCAGGTCAGACCCATGAATGAAAACGCACCATTTTAAAAATGTAAGATCTCATATGTCTCCTGAACAGTCTCACCAATTTTGAAGAGGATACAACTAACTCCCTCGGCGAAAAGGTCTCAAACGTGCACCCTGTAAATCGATAAAAATTTCACATTCTATCCAAAATAGCCGATTTCTTGTTAGATTTGGAATATGGGTGCAAGAGACTTTTTGGAGCAGTTTTGCATAAGGTATTGACTCCCTAAATTTCATTGCTCTATGTTGAAAAAACAGAATAGTAGAGGCCTTTTTTAAAAACTCCTTTCTGTCACCACTAGTTGGCGCTGTAGGATTGATGCAAATTACCCCTAGTGGAGCCGTCACAGTATGACTCTCAACAAGCACGGGAAGTTTGGCGCAGATATGTTGTATATCTGCCGAGTTATGACTGTTCAACATTTTTGGCGAGACAAAATGTTGACATTCATTTTCACTTTCCTGTTGGAGCCTTCTGCTTCAACCAAACTTCAATATTTTTCAGGTCAGACCTATGAACAAAAACGCACCATTTAAAAAACTTAAGATCTTATATAACAGTCTCACCAATTTTGAAGACGATCCAACTAACTCCCTCGGCGAAAAGGTCTCAAATGTGCACCCTATAAATCGATAAAAATTTCACATTCGATCCAATATAACAGATTTCCTGTTGGGTTTGGAATATGGGTGCCAATGCTTTTTTGGAGCAGTTTTGGACAAGGTATAGACTCCCCAAATTTCACCGCTCTACGCTGACAAACCCTAATGTTATAGGTCAATTTTAAAATTTCAAAGGGGCGCCACTGAGCCATTTTGTTGCATTTTTCGCAACGTTGCAAAATTATCAACATTTAAAATTTTGCCGCACGTATGTGCAAATTTTGGTGGGTTTTTGAGCATGTTCAAGCCTCCAAATTGGCCGTTTTCATTTGCCAAGATAAAAAAAATCCTTTGCAGAACAATAGGGCCTTCGCACGCTAAGCGCTCGGGCCCTAAATATGTCTGGAGCTGCAAAAAAATTATTTTGAGGTTTCGAAAAACAAAAAAATGGAACGTGCATAACATGCCCCTTATCTTGGCATGTCTTTGATTTTCTTTATCATCTCGGTTTTGTTTTTGAAGTCTGCAAATAGGTGTTCTGATATGTTGATGAATGTCTCCTTCATGCACTCACCATCTGTAAATGGTTTTGCACGCTTTATATCTCCCGCGTTGCAACAAAACTTGCAGCAGTAGTGGAGTTTGGCGATGCAATCCACTTCTTAAATCTATTTTTGCGCTCCGCTAAGTTCTTCAGAAGTAACGGACTCACACTTTTTCCTCTCACTCCCAACCTCGTACTCGGCTGCCAGTTAGCGACCTTCCTGGCA
Source organism: Corythoichthys intestinalis (assembly GCF_030265065.1). NCBI lineage: Eukaryota > Metazoa > Chordata > Actinopteri > Syngnathiformes > Syngnathidae > Corythoichthys > Corythoichthys intestinalis. The sequence continues at coordinate 1,137,249 of NC_080416.1, forward strand.
TCCCGCCCTGCTGATAGAAACGTGTGTCGCAGGCTACAACGCAATTTTTCGTTGACAAAAATGTTGAAATGTAAGCATTTCTTAGCTAAGGGACATTTAGAATTTACAATAAGGGTCCAAAAAACATTCAGTAATGGTAAATTAAGTTTAAGTAATACTAAGGTTAAGTAGGACATGTGTCCCTTAACTAAGAAATTATAACTGCTCAAGTTAACAAAGACCCTAAATAGGCCTATATATTTTTTTAATTTTACCAAATCATTAGTTACTGTCTGGTTTTGCATTAACTAATGCATTAACTCATGTTAGTTAATATATTAATAAATGTTAGATAAGCAATAATAATGTAATGTTACTTAAACATTAGTTATTGTATAAAAATGCATTAATTAATGTTAATTAAGGGATTTTTTTATTGTAAAGTGTCACCACATTTTATTTACATGAAAATAATTTTGGATTAAAATTGGTTGTTTCCAATTAAAAACCAAATAAATCACATGACGCTCTTAAAAATGACAATTTATGTATATTTTAAATATGACTATTTTCACAACTTGAAGGATGTACGTCCATTTCCGTTAATGGTTCACCTGAAACCAGTGGTTAAAGGTTCCGCTTTGTGCATTAAAGTCCCATTTAGAGTGCACTTTACCTGATATTCCCGCCGTATGGTGTTTATTTTTAATAATAGCCTCGCCTAGCCTATGTGGAAAACCCACACAAGTGCTGTAGGTGGAGGTCAAGGGGATTAAAAAAAAAGGGGATAAACATGACACTTAACTTGGATGGACGTAGTAATGGCGGAGTCAAAAGGCTACAAGCTACGCAGCTAATCATTGTTCCATTTGCTTTGTACACATTATTAGCCATAATAATGAGAAAAGTTTAAAAACTGGCATATTTTTTGTTGTATTTGGTATTGGGGCAGTGGTGTTTTTTTTTTTTTTAAATCCATTGTATTCCTCGGTGGAGGGTGAGATGTGTCACGCACAGGGAATTCAACACGGATCAACTGTGACTATATGACAAGGTCCAGAGGAAGAAGTGAAGGAATTCCTGCCTGGTGCTGCCGGTGCGGCTCTTCCCCTTCAGGCCTAAGCTGACCTACATGCACAAGAGGAGCACGGTGCAACCTCTACGTGCGCACGTACAAACGTACGCGTGCACGCACAACGAGAGTGAGTTTGTTTTTCTAAACCACGGATAGAAAGATAAATGATAGTATGAGTTATATAAAACCCCTTTTAATGTTTTCATTTGAATAAAAATTGTAAAATTAACTCTTCGGCTCACAATTTTGGATCAAAGTTACCCATTTAGCGTTTCGCAAATACACTAATGAAACTTCGGCATGTAGAATAGAATAGAATGCCTTTATTGTCATTACACAAAGTGTCATGGGCTTCAAAGCTGCCCCATACTGTAGAGTGCACACACACTTACACATAGAATGGATTGAAAAGTATGTAGAATCTCCAATATGCAAAATAAATATATATATCAACACAACACAAGATAAAATACAATATAAAATGCATCAGTGGGGAGTCAATGACTTGTAATAGTGAATAAAGCCAGCCGAACTGCCGGACTCACGCTGGTGCAGCTCCAACGACCCGGGCCGGCAATACTCAAACAACTCCGCGCATTCACCTTTGTCTTAACACCTTCATTTTCAAAGCTGGAAAAAGGCTTCGAACCACAAGTTGACGATTTATTCAGGTCGACAGCGATCATACAGCACAGAGGGACCCAGGCGAGGATTCAGGGTCACCATATCACAAGTCAACAAAACGTTCCTGAGAAAAAATGACAACGATTAGTTAAAAATTCAGTTTTTTTGAAGGCTCTCGCGGGGCGGGCTGTGGGCAGAAGAAGGGTGTGTTTGGGCGTTGTGTAGGGTTATAGTCTGTTTGTGGATTGGACAGCAGGATTCGGGAGTTACTGTTGTCAGGGCAATGAAGGTTGTGAATTTTGCCACCTCAGCGTCAAAGGGGCTCTTGGAGTCTTATCAGTCATGTTATCAGTGTTCTCCGGTGTTCCTTGTGTTAGGACAGGGCGTCCCGCCATTTGTTCTGGACTGTCCGGGAGAACTGATTGCAAGAGTTGGTGCTGCAGACATGGGCTTGTCAGCGTCAATCTTGCTCAGTTAGTTGCATGACGCACACTTCGGGCTTCTGTGATAACAAGGCGTCATGTATCTCTTATGCCCTATATTTTGCTTGTTTTCCTTAAAGTATGGTCTAAGTGCCATTTATTTCATATAGGGTGTGTTAGAGTAATACAAACAGTAAACACGAGAAACAATATTATTCCCTGATTGATTATATTGTGTTAGAATAATGCAAACAATTAGACGGTGCCTATGAGAAAAGCTACTATCGCCTTCATTAGTAATATACATTGAAGAAGATATTAGAGATATTAAACAACACCTTCTTATCATGAAAGCCCAGCGCGTGCGTCAAACAACTAACGGAGAAAGATTGACGCTGACAAGCCCACGTCTGCACCACCAAGTCTCAGTTCTCCCGGACAGTCCACAACAAATGGCGGGACGGTCAGTCCTACCACAAGAAACACAGGACAGCACCCAAAATCCAACTGATAACACGACTGACAAGACTCCAAGAGCCCCTTTGACACTGAGGTGGCAAAATCCACAAACCTCGTTTCCCAGACAACAGTAACTCCTGAATCCTCCTGTCCAATCCACAAACAGACAATAATCCCAAACACAACCTTCTTTCTGTCCACGGCCTGCCCCGCAAGAGCCTTCAAAATACAATGTTTGACTAATCGTCATTTTTCTTGGGAACTTTTGTTCACGCATGATAGGGTGACCTTGCCTGAGTGTTTCTGTTTCGCCTTGCCGTTTTGATCTCTGTTGACCGAATGATTTGTCAACCTTTCAAAATGGAGTCAGTACAAAGGGGTTAAGCCTAAAGTGAAAGCGCGGAGTTTGCCCTTCTGGCCGGTTTGCCGGGGTACCCCCAGCCTGGGCCGTCGGCTCTGCGCCAGCGCGGTCGGCTGGCGTGATTCCGGCGATCTGGCTAGAAGGTCAGATTCCTTCACTAAAAAGGGGCATTGAATAAAATTTGGGGAAAAAAAAAAAAAAAAAAAAAAAAAAAAAAACCTCAATTTTCCGCTTTTTTTTCATTGAATGTGCCGCAAACAGTAATGTGGTTTCGCGTACTTCTTCCTTCGACATTTTCCTTCCCAACTCTGATGATTATAAAAGCATCTCTTTACTTAAATGAATTGATTTTAATATGTGCCCCCCTTTTTCTTGCGTCCAAGGCACTGTGTAATCCCATTTGAGGACTAATCCCTCTAATAGAAGCGCGGCCCGGCGACCTTTCACGCAGCCACTGTGCCAAGCGTCGTGATGAAATTGGGAAAGCTTTTTCTTCTCTGTCTGAGTTGCACACTTGTGACAAAGACGCCGGGCAAAAAAAACTCAAGAGAGGCCAGCTTTCAAGCAACAAAATGAAAATAAAGGAACTCTTCCAAGTCTCGGACAATATTGCTCATTTGGAAATATCCAAGAAATAAGGGTGTAACGGTACATGTATTTGCGGTATTGAACCGTTTCGGTACGTGGTGCTCGGTTCGGAACGGAGGCGTACCGAACGAATGTCTGACGTAATGTAACCCTTACTTTTCGAGGCTGTGAGTCGATCGGGTTTCTTTGTGTAGATTACATTTACTCCGTCTTCTCTGCTATAATGAGGACCAACACGGTAGGACAGTATAAACCCAGAAACGTCAACGGCACGACGTGGTCACCGCGAGAACGCAGTGAAACGCGGGCGTTAAAGTCAATCAGCCAATGCACACCAGTCGCAGTGCGGCCGCGTGTTAGACGCGTCTCAGAAGCGGCTCAATGCGACGCACGCGAAAAGAACGGCAGAGTTTATTATTTGACGCGAGACGCGACCCTCCTGCGTCAATACTACTATCGGTAGCTAGGATTGGGCAGACCGGAAGTCACTCATGTAAAAATACGGTGGATCCGGTCGATTTTCAAACTAATATGCAACAGTCACCCAATTTTTGAGTCCATCAGATCTCTTGAGTGGTGGATCGGGGCACAGTTGACTCGTCTTTGTTGATTTACTGCTGTCTTCTCTGCTATAATAATACCCAACATGGCACCGTGTTCAATACAAAACCCTCCTACCACAACAAAACAGGTAGAAACTACAGTAATATTCCCAAAGGAACTAAAGTTATACAACATATGATATACAATATAAATGAAGACTACATCACATTTGTAAAATATAAACACATAATAAAATAAATAATAGCCCATTTAAATAAAATAAATTGAAGTGAGCTAAAACACCTGTAATTAAATAATAAGAATAATACACAGATCCTGCTTACACAATTAAATTGATTCATTTCTGTGTGGCGCTTTAACTTGAGAAAATCCACCGATAAAGCTTTTGAAAACCGTTCATATGAAAAAAAATGATTCATTGAGGCATTTCATTTGTAAAATACATGTTAAAATCTTTGTCATTGGGATTGCTTTTCTCTTTAGCACAGGACTTTTTTTCCGTCTTTCTTTCAGAAAGAAAGCTGACCAATACGCGGGGTCTGAAAGGCAAATTAATAGTTGGATTATCTTTAAATACCCCGCTACTTTTTAAGCAGAATTCTAGCTTTGTATAGGCTAATAATCCTATTGTTGAAAGCACAAAGGTATGTAATAAACAACTAGCACATTTATATTTTGCCTTTTGTTTTCTTACTGTACCGAAAATGAACCGAACCGTGACCTCAAAACCGAGGTACGTACCGAACCGAGATTTTTGTGTACCGTTACACCCCTACCAAGAAAACAATTTAAAAACATACAGTAACCTACCTACTTCCATTTGACTTCTATTTACACTTTGTCCTACTCACTCGAGCAGCAGAAAAATACTGCGATGCCCTTAAGAAATTAATATTTTGATTATCTATTGAAAAAATTAAGTAAAAACTACACATTCTTATAGACCAGTTTACCATAAAATAAAAAGAAAATACAAGAAAAAAATAACTATTTAAATTGCAAATTTACGTTTTAATCAAATGTAGTCAAATAGTTTTCTCCATCTTGTTTTGAGTGTTCAAAACTAGTTCACAGATAAATGTGTCAGATTATTCCACCCACTTCAAGTAAATATGACCTTCTTGTTATGCCAATACATGTAAAAGTTGGTCCTTTTTCACCTAAACCAAGAAAAAAATTGTTTTCAAATAATGTTTGAACAATATCTATTCTTGAATTAGGAACATTTCTCACATTTCAAAGCTTTTTAAAGATTAAATATACTCATTTATTGCTTAAAATAAATCTTAAGCTTATTTTCAGCTAGCTATTTTTCTTATTTCAAGAAATCCAAGTGTGTAAAATTTACCTGAAGCACTGGCAGATCATTTCACTTCTTTCTAGTAGATTTACACTGAAAACAAGGGAATTTAACTTGTTTTAAGGGGGTGTGTTTTTGCAGTGTACTACTGCGCAATAACACTGAAATACAATACAACTACTTTCTCTTAAAACAAACCTAATCACATTGCTAGAGAACTTCGGCAAACAAATTCTGTCGTTCTATCATCGCAGAATAATTAAATCCATTAAAAAAAGCCTCACGTGTACAAACAGAGGAATATTAGCGGGAAAAATTATAGCAGAGTTAAGCACAAGCGGTAAATTGAGCCCTCACGGTGCTAATACACAAATCTTAAGAAATACGAGCACACAGTACATACACAGTTTAGTGTAGCTCCCCAAGCTCGGGCATGGAAGTGCCTTAACTGATTTATTAGGAGCTAAACGCGTCATTAGCGTAAGCGGCTAACCCTGAAAGGCGGGCTCATTAGAATATGCAAATGCAGGCAGCCCGCTTTGTTTTTTTTTTTTTGTTATCTGAGCCGAGTCCACGACTGTTATTTTCTTTTCTTTTTACGGCCGCCATTCGTCGGTGCTTTCCATCTGCGCGTCAGGCGCTAACTGCCCGAGGCCGCCGTCAATGGCGCGAAGTTGCCCGCGTTTGTTTGCTTTGTGTACGTCGTCGGGCAGGCTGTGTCGTGTTTGTGGCGAGGCGTTAAACGCCACTGAAGTGGGAATACTGCTAATTAATTGCAGCGTAATGACAGAGATGGCGGGTATTAAATCCCAGCACGGGCGGAGGAACCGTTTCGGGGAGGTCGGGACGTTTTTTGAACGCACTACAATTACTCCGTTACATTTACTTGAGACATTTTTTTTTTAATGAAAATGTATTTGTAAGTGTAGTTCTGCCACGTCCTATTTGACCAGATTTGGGAAGAAGAAACGCTACTCTTACTCTGCTACTTTGGGCTACACGAGCCCTTAAAATTTTCCATGCCATGTGGCAAAATGGATTTTGCAAAGTGTCATTTTTTTGCCATGTGTCTTTTTTTGTTGTTGCTATTTGTCAAAATGGATTTTGCCATATGGCATTTTTTTCGCCATGTGACAAAATGGACTTTGCCATATGGCAAAATTGATTTTAGTGTGTGGCATTTTTTGGGGGCCATGTGGCAAAAAGGGATTTTGGTTTGTGGCATTTTTTGGGCCATGTGGCCAAAATTGATTTTGGTTTGTGGCTTTTTTTGGGCCATGTGGCCAAAATGGATTTTGGTTTGTAGCATTTTTTAAATTTTATTTTATTTTTTGCCATGTGCCATTTTTTTTGCCATATGACAGAAGGATTTTGCCATATGGCATTTTTCTGCCATGTGGCAAAATTGATTTTAGTGTGTGGCATTTTTTGGGGGCCATGTGGCAAAAAGGGATTTTGGTTTGTGGCATTTTTGGGCCATGTGGCCAAAATTGATTTTGGTTTATGGCATTTTTGGGCCTTGTGGCCAAAATGGATTTTGGTTTGTAGCATTTTTTTTTTTTTTTTGCCATGTGGCATTTTTATTGGCATGTGACAAAATTGATTTTGGTGAGTGGCATTTTTTGTCCATGTGGCCAAAATTGATTTTGGTTTGTAGCATTGCTTTTGCCATGCGTCAAAATGGATTTTGCCATGTGGCATTTTTTTTTTTTTTTGCCATGTGGCCAAAACGGATTTTGGTCTGTGGCATTTTTTTGTCACGTGACAAAATCAGTTTTGCAATGTGGATTTTTTTTTTTTTTGCCATGTGGCAAAATGGATTTTGGTTCGTGGCATTTTTTGGGGCCATGTGGCCAAAATGGATTTTGGTCTGTGGCATTTTGTGGGCCATGTGGCAAAAATGGATTTTGGTTTGTAGCATTTTTTGGGCCATGTGGCCAAAATTGATTTTGGTATGTAGCATTTTTTTTTTTTTTTTGCCATATGGCAAAATGGATTTTGCCATGTGGCATTTTTTTTGTCATGTGGCATTTTTTTGCCATGTGACAAAATGGACTTTGGTTTGTGGCATTTTTTGGGCCATGTGGCCAAAATGGATTTAGGTTCGTGGCTTTTTTTTTTGCCATGTGACAAAATGGATTTTGCCATGTGGCATTTTTTGGGCCACACGGTCAAAATGGCTTTTGGTTTGTGGCATTTTTTTGGGAGGGGCCATGAGGCCAAAATGAATATTGGTTTGTGGCTTTTTTTTTTTGCCACAAAAAAAATGCCACATGGCAAAATCAATTTTGCCACATGGCAAAAAAATGCCACATGGCAAAAAAACCAAAATGCCACTTTTCGCTCTCGCTGTCCCTCGGAAATTGCGTGCTAGAGTCACATTTAGAGTTAAGAGGTTGTTTTTCAGTTTTTCCCCCTTATTTTATTCCCTGGCCAAGTTTGGGTTCAATACCAGCCAGACAGTTTCGCTGGTGGTTATGACCCACAATGCACTGTGATAAAAGACATCATTAACTAAGTCATTTTTCCCTGTGGTCCTTCCTCAAACAAACGTGCGCCAGAAACTGACTTTACGGGCAAGAAATTACACCGTTGTTTACAACGACTGCCCGACACTGAGACCGTTACTATAACATGTAAAGTCATCCTGGGGAAATTGGCGGCAAAGATCCAGCATGTAAACATTAATTGAACAGCCTGACCGGTCATTTGCTGGCGCAGACGTCTCGCTCCGAGTGATTCAGTACGGCTCGGTGCGAGAATTATTCACATTATCAAGACAATCGACCATTCCGACTTGAGTTGCTAGGAGGTTAAGGTTATCCAGGGTGCATCATATTGGATACCCCTGAAGAATTGCAGCGGAGGGAATCCTCTCCTTTGCCGTTGCGCCGACAAAACAGAGTGCTAATTGAGTCCTGGGAGGACGCCGCTGGTTGCCTTGAGCTCTGCGTGGCGGCTGCTTAATTGGCTGTGTTATTCAACGGCCCGCCGCCGCGCCGCTCTACCGTGATAGCGCCCAAGCCTCTTGTTAACTCCTCCTCCAAGGGGGAAGCGGACGAGGTGTTGGATTGGACTCCCAAAAACCCTTGTCCTCGGAAGCCCGGCGCCATTTCCGGCAAATAGCTATAAAAATGGATGCTGCCACTTAAAATCTTTATAATGTTAACTCGGCCATTGACTTTTATATTCATTAACTAAATCCAACTGTTTACTGTCATGGATGAATCCATTTGTCAAGTGTGTTTTCTTGCCTGTGAAATTCAGCTTTGTAAATTACTACTACCAAAAGTATTGGCACCCCTGCAATTCTGTCAGATCTTGCTCAATTTCTCCCAGATAATGATTGCAACTACAAATGCTTTGGTAGTAATATCTTCATTTATTTTGCTTGCAATGAAAAAACACAAAAGAGAATGGGAAAAAAAAATTAAATCATTATCATTTTACACAAAACACACAAAAAATGGACAAACGTATTAGCACCCTTTGAAAATGTGTGATGCTTCTCTGATTTGTGTAATTAACAGCACTTGCTACTAACCTCTGGCACATAACAGGTGGTGGCAATCACTAACTCACACTTGCAGCCAGTTAAAATGAATGTAAGTTGACTCAACCCCTGTCCTGTGTCCTTGTGTGTACCAAATTGAGCATACAGAAGAGAAAGAAGACCAAAGGACTGTCTGAGGACTTGAGAAGCAAAATTGTGAGGAAACAAGGACAATCTCCAGGCTACAAGTCCATCTCCAAAGACCTGAATGTTCCTACGTCTACCGTGCGCAGTTTTACCAATAAGTGTAAAGCCCACGGCAATGTGGCTAACTTCCCTAGCTGTGGACAGGGAAAAAAGGGACTCTGTGGTAGGATACCCAGGAAGACTCCACTTCTGACCCAGAGACATAGAAAAAGCCAGGCTGGAGTTTGCCAAAACTTACCTGAGAGAGCCAAAAACCTTTTTGAAGAATGTTTTCTGGTCAGATGAGACAAAAGTAGAGCTTTTTGGGAAAAGGCATCAACAGAGTTTACAGGAAAAAAAACGAGGCCTTCAAAGAAAAGAACACGATCCCAACAGTCAAACAAGGCGGAGGTTCCCTGATGTTTTGGGGTTGCTTTGTTGCCTCTGGCACTAGACTGCATAGAACAGGGGTCCCCAACCTTTTTTGCACCATGGACCGGAGTGATTTAGGTCCTTTTTTCACAGACCGGTGTTCTGTCAAATTTTGCACCCTTATATAATTTTGCTCCCTAACCTTTTGTGGGGGAGAAAAAGCCCTCTTTTGCATTCAGTTGGACTCTCAATGTTATCCAACGGTGCTAAAAAAATAGTTACATCATAAACATACATGTGCAACACGAAAATGGCGTAAATTAATGCTTAACGACATGGCAAAGTTTTTAAGTGATAGAGTTGCGTGCAGTTGTTGTTCGCAGCTAACATGGAAGTATGTGTCTGAGGAGAACTTTTCTACATTTCCGTCCATGATCAAATGTAAGTTAGTGTTCATTTTTTTTTTTTTTTAAAAGAAAGTTTGTAGTGTTTACTTTGGAATTGCTGCATTCGCGGCCATTTTTAATGTTACGTGCATGCAAAATTTGTCAGAACACCGGCAATGTGCGGCATAAAAATACAGCAAATATAAAATAACATTTGTTTGTAGCCCCGCCGTGTTAAGTGCAGGGAAAATATAACTCACCCGCTGAATCAGTGGGAGGCTTGAGTTTGTTTCATTGAGACGAGATGCTCCCATCTAAGTGTGATGGGTGAGTGAAAGAAGCCCGCTTCACAAAGATACAATGTTGGAAATAGTAGCACGGTTTTCAGTGCTCTCGCAGCGATGTCAGGATATTCCGGAATGACTTCAATCCAGAACCTCGGTAGAGTTGTTGTCTGAAATGTATGTTTAAGGTCGCCGTCATTTGCGATCTCTACAAGCTGATCCTCCTGTTGCACAGACATGCTCGAATCACTCGTTTTTTTACAAACAGGTCACGAATCCACTCCTTTGCAGTTCGTGGGTCTTTAGTGATAGGGAAGTAGCGTAGATTTTTTCTTCGAGGTTGTAGGCTCACCTTCTGGCTCGTCAGGTGCCCTTTTCCCCGTAAAAAAATCTGTCCAAAGACGTCAGTTTTTCAGTCATTCTAGTGTGGGGGCCAATTATTTCCGGGAACAAATGTGATGGGCGACGACCTACGTCATACGTTATTATCGAAGACAAGCACACATAGATATACAGTACAAAACAAGATGTACTGCTAGCAGTCTGATCAATGGATTTCTATGATGACATGGCTATAGACAGGGATATTGGTGTGTTAAGGGGCACAGGCCAAAGTTAATTTTGGCCAGAATGCAGTTGTTAATAAATTATTATTTCTGTGCGGCCCGGTAGAAAATGCGCCACGGACCAGTACCGGTCTGCGACCCGGTGGTTGGGGACCCCTGCCATAGAACACCAGTGGAGAGATCTGAAAATGGCACCCTTCAAATCTCAAAGACCTGGAGCAGTTGGCCGAAGAAGAATGGTCTTAAATTCCAGCAGATCATTGTAAGAAACTCAATGATGGTTGTTCTCAGTTATTTTGTCAAAAGGTTGATCTACCAAGTATTAGGCTGAAGGTGTCAATACTTTTGTCTGGCCCATTTTTGGAGATTTGTGTAAAATGCTAATGATTTTTTTTTTTTTTTGTCCATTCTCTTTTGTGTTTTTTCATTGCAAGCAAAATAAATGAAGATATTACTACCAAAGCATTTGTAATTGCAGTCATATTCTGGGAGAAATGGAGCATTATCTGACAGAATTGCAGGGGTGCCAATACTTTTGGCCAGTACTGTACCTATAAACTAAATTACGAATGCCAAAAACACATATTGTTGGTCTTACCAGGGAGCAGCTGGATTCAGCCATGTTAAATGAGTTATGTCATATTCACTGTTGCCACTCGAGGGCAGTGTATCCACCCAAATCAGTAAAACTAAATGCTTTCAAAACAAACTATCATAGTGCCACTCTAATTAAAGGAATACTCGAAGCGGCAAAATTTGATTCGAAGCTTTTTTCTAATCGAATTATTCGAGTTAATCAATTAATCGTCGAGCACTAGTCTAGATAAGACTGTGTAAACCTTTTTAGAGGGTAGGCGTGTATTGTGCCGTTTTTTTTTTTCACGAGTTGCGACAGGCCTTGGCCTCTATCCCCTGTGAAAAGGTTGAACTGTAAAACACACGCGTAGGCACAAAAAGTGGAACGGCCACCGGCTCCTGCGTCCGTGTCGGGGGGCAGGCCAACAGTTATGCGATAGGAGCATCGGTGGCCGCCCGAGGGAGCTGACACAACCAGTGCGGGACTGTTAGCTGAATATGACAGTCTTGCCAACACCTCTGCATGCACACTCACACAAAACCAGGGTGAGTCACACACACTCCCTGGGCCATCTCAGCACCTATCTAATGCTAAGAACTGGCAAACACAACACCTTATGCCAACGCTACGAGGTGCGGTAAAGCCTTAATATGGTGCGGAATACAGCCCAATGAAATGAGGCTGGGATTTATAGGACACAGTGTGTAAAATCAGCGTGAAATGGGAGCGCGTTCGCTTTCTCGACACCTGCGTGGGCGTACATAGGGGGTCGGTCAATCAGCTTTAGCCCCGGCTTCGGTCATCAGTCACTAGCGACACTGGTGACGTGAGTGATGCCGCCACCGAAAGAGCATCCCGGCGCGGTCAGTGGAGACGATATTAGACGACGTTAAAGGTGATGCATTGCTTCAGAGTCGTCGGTCTTCCGGTTTGGCAGCGGCCACGTTTTTTTTACCGCTTGGATTTGAAACCAGACTCTCTAACTGTGGGGCTGATGTGCAATCCCTGCACTTTTTGACGATTTTTACACTAGGGCGGCAGCATCAGTATGATATACACCCCCTAGCAAAAAGTATGGAATCACCAGTCTTGAACAAACACTCACTCAGACAATTTATCATGTAGAACAAACTCAGATAAAATAATGAATTAGTTCAAAAGTGCAACTCTTTAGCATTCAGAAACACTAAAAGAAATCAATAAAAAACATTGTAGTGGTCAGTAAATGTTACTTTTATAGAGCAAGTGCAGGGAAATACCGTATTGGCCTGAATATAAGACGGCCCTGATTATAAGATGACCCCCTCATTTTCAAGACTCAAGTTTGAAAAAAGACTTTTTGAACACCAAATTAATTTTTATACAGAAAATAATTACAGTACAATTGAAACAAATGATTATAACAATATATTTAAGAGAAAAAGCATGTTATTTTACCTCATTCAAATCTTAATATCAGAACATTTAAATTTGTAAATTAAAGTGCAATCACATTCTTAAATGAATGGCTTCTGGTTTTTGAAATGTAAATAAATCAATCTATTGTGATAAAACAACAAAATTGCAATAACTGCATTAACCATCAAGTGAAGTCTAACTGTAACTGTAGTCTTGAAACAAATCTGAATAAGGAAAAACAATGCAATAAAATAATGCAAACTGGTTAAACTTGAGAGTAGCTGAGATCTGTCATGACAGAACATCGCTTCAATGATATCTGGGGCCATCTAGCGTCGTGTATGGGTATAACATCTAGACCGCGAATATAAGACAACCCCCACTTTTTCAATCTTATTTCAATGCAAAAAACACCGTCCTATATTCGGGCCAATACGGTTTATATGGAATCACTCCATTCTAAGGAAAAAAAATATGAGTAACAAAAGAAATAATCAAAACACATCTCTAGTATTTAATAGCACCACCTCTGGCTTTTATGATAGCTTGCAGTCTCTGAGGAATGAAATTGATGAGTATTCTTCATCAATTTGGTGCCAACTGCCAGATCATCCTTGCAGGTCGGAGCCTTGCTGTGGACCATGTTCAATTTTCACCACAGGTTTTCAATAGGGTTGAAATCTGGGCTATTTGCAGGCCATGATATCGACTGTATGAGTCTTTCTCCAATGAATGCTTTAACAGTTTTAGCTCTGTGGCATGATGCATTGTCAACTTGGAAAATGACAAACATATTTTTAACTGAAGGGATAAGAAAGCTGTCTAAAATTTCGACGTAAACTTGTGCATTTATTGAAGATTAAACCACAGCCATCTCCCCAGTGCCTTTGCCTGACATGCAGCCCCATATCATCAAGGACTGAGGGAATTTGAATGTTTTCTTCAGGCAGTCATCTTTGTAAATCTCACTGGAACAGAACCAAACAAAAGTTCCAGCATCATCACCTTGTCAAGAGTCAAGAATCTGCATTGGACTTTCTTCTGCCCTCAGCCGAGCGTATGGCTACTCGACTTTGGCAGCGAGCTAAACCAACAAAGAAAAATGGAGGCCCAAACTCCTTCCTCTCATTTATTTCTTCGCGTGAACGTGCGTGTGCGTGTGTGTGTGTGGTAAAACTGAAACATACATAAAACACAAATGTTATACACAAAATAAAAGGTTCTATACAATAACATGTTTATGTAAATAACAGAAAACTGGCTCCATTATGAGCAAATGAAATGAAGTGGCTACTTTAGCTTAGCACAAAAACGTGTGGGTTCGCGCCACATAAATAACAACAAAATAACAGAATAGACACACCAAAATTACATCTAACCCACTGTTAAAACGTACAAACTTACAGATTTTGTTTTGTCAAGGGTTCCCAACGATGTATGGTGCAGAGGAGGTGTGTAACGTCTTAACACCTCAAGGCCTCTTTTCCAACTGAAATAAAAAGTTCTTTCTGCCTGCTGCTTACAGCAAATCGCCACTAGGGGAAGCCGAGCGCAAACAGCAATACCAAAGAAAAACTTAAGATTCTGAGTTAGAATAGCGACATCCTGTGGACGGATGAACAATGTACAATCTTAGAAAGAAATTAAACCCAAAAAATAGTCAACATAAGACCAGAGGACATAACACTCCCCGCCTGACATCTGCAAGATGTCAGCTCTTAACTAATGAACGATACGCAACAACAACTCGTTTTACATGCTACCCTTAGACAGCAAAAGCACAACTTCACGAATTGGGCGAATGTAAAACCTATTCTCGCCGTTTCGGCAAATCTTAACCTCAACTTTTCTGACATTACCGTCCTCACTTGGGAAAGATTTTGTGATCAGTCCGAGTGGCCAATTATTCCTATGTTCCAGAGACTCCCTCATTAAAACAACGTCGCCCATTTGAAGGTTCGGCTTTTTTATTTTCCACTTGCGACGAACCTGCAGGCCTGCGATGTATTCTTTCTGCCAACGACTCCAGAAAACATTAGCTAAGTACTGCACGCGCTTCCATTGGGCTTTGAATAGGTCACTGGTCTGAAACTGCCCTGGTGGAATCGGTGGTGTGCCAACCTTTTGCGTGAGTAGCATCGCAGGAGTAAGAATGACTGGGTTTTCGGGATCTGTAGAAACGGCTGTTAGCGGACGGGCATTTACAATTGCGGTGACTTCAGCTAACAATGTTACGAGTACTTCATGTGTGAGCTTCCCATATGGATGTTCAAGGAGCATTGCATTGAGGATTTTTCGGGTGACGCCGATCATGCGTTCCCAGGAACCAGCCATATGGGATGCATGTGGAGGATTAAACTGCCATTTGCACGCACTGTCTTTCAAGAATGTGCCTATTTTGTCATTGTGACAGCCTAGTTTGTCTATTTGGAGCTCTTTGCAGGCACTCACAAAATTTGTCCCACAATCAGATCTCAAGAGTTTGGCACCACCTCGGATGGCAAAGAAACGACGCAGTGCATTAATGAATGACGATGTGTCCATTGACTCAATCACTTCAATATGAATTGCACGTGTACTCATGCAGGTGAATATGACTGCCCATCTTTTAGCATCTGCATTAGCACCACGCGTTTTTCTCACTGTAACGGACCAGGGACCGAACACATCAAGGCCTACATTTGTGAAAGGAGGGTCCGTGGACAGCCTGTCCTCAGGAAGTTCAGCCATTATCTGTTCAGGTTGCCTGCCCCTTAATTTGCGGCATGTGATGCACTTGAAAATCACACTGCTTACTGCTCTTTTTCCTCCCACAATCCAAAAGCCCCCTGCTCTGACTGCTCCCTCCGTGAAATGCCTTCCCTGGTGACATAATTTTTCGTGAAAGTGTCTTATTATGAGCTGAGCAAGATGATGCTTTCCAGGGACGAGTATGGGATTGGTTTCTTCTGCAGACAACTGTGCTTTCTTTAGTCGGCCTCCAACTTTAAGGAGCCCTTGCGTGTCAACAAATGGATTCAGTTTGCTGAGTGGACTTGAGTTTTTTAGAGCTGTGCCTTTTTCAATGCATCCAATATCTTCTGCGAAGACCTCTCTTTGAACGGTGCGAATGATCGTGGTCTTGGCTAGTTGCAGTGACTTTTCAGTTAAATGTTTGTTGCAGTTGTGCCAGCCACGACAGGAAACCTCAGAGTTGTTCTTGAATGATTGAGCTATATGTTGGAGTTTGGCAATAGCCTTTTGCAGCACCTTCCAACTTGAAAACCTTTCAAATCTGGCACTATTAAACTGGCCTTTTGATAGGGTGGTAGTGCAAGTTGTTACCTCAGGACGCAACTCACAGTCAGTCTCTGGGTCTATGAGATCGAAGGTTTGACTTCGAACTTGACTTTGGTCCAACCTGGAGAGGAAAGCTGGGCCTCTGAGCCAGGTGGAGCTGGAGAGCTGCTCAGCGGGCAACGCTCGTGTGGCATGGTCTGCCGGATTTAAGTGTGTGGGCACGTAATGCCACTGGTGAGTTTGTGCAAAGCGCCTGATGCGTTTGACTCTGTTGTGCACATAAACGTGAAAGCGTCTCTTGGTGTTTGAGATGTACCCAAGCACTACCTTTGAGTCTGTGTAAAGATTCACCTGATCGACTGTGACATCCAGCTCCTCTAGAACCAACTCTGCTACTTCCACGGCCAGGACTGCTGCACAGAGTTCAAGTCGGGGTATGGTGATGTCTGGTTTAGGAGCTAAACGTGCTTTGCCGAGGAGGAATCCCACTTCGCTGTGTCCGTCCTCATTTGTGAGTTTGAGGTAGGCTACCGCACCTACGGCTTTTGTGGAAGCATCACAAAAAACGTCAATCTCTATTCTTTGGGCTGCAGACAGCGGTATTGAAGTGTACATTCTGGGAATTTCAAGATGTTGTAGGTGTCCGAGGGAACTTTTCCACTTTTGCCACTGTTCTAATTTGTCTTTTGGCAGTTCAGTGTCCCACTCTGAAACATTTGTGGAAATGTCTCTGAGTATGGTTCTACCTCCTACGATTACTGGAATAGCAAAACCAAGTGGGTCGAACACACTGTTGATAACTGACAGAACTCCCCTTTTTGTGAACGGCCTTTCATTTACTCTTACTTGGAACTTGAATTGGTCAGTCAACAGCTCCCATCCTAAGCCCAAACTGCGCTGCATTGGTGGGGTAGTCTGCCCAATGTCAAGACCTTGCATGCCTACAGCACGATCTTCGGTTGGGAAGGCTCCTGTTATGAGAGGACAATTGGATGAGATTTTGTGCAGGCGTATGTTACACTGAGCCAGCATCTTCTGTGCCCTACTAAGAACATCAATGGCCTGCTCTATGGAAGAGAATGACTTTAGCCCATCATCTACATAGAAGTGCCGTTCAATGAATTCTTTTGCGTCACTGCCAAATTCCATTTCTCCTTCTATGGCTGTTCTTTTCAGTCCAAAGATGGCGACTGATGGGGAAGGACAATTACCAAACACATGGACAGTCATCCTAAATTCTTGCACTTTTCCATCAAGGTCATGATTTTGGAACCACAAGAAACGAAGGTAGTTACGGTGGTCTTCTCGTACTACAAAGTTGTGAAACATATGCTCCACATCTGCCATAACGGCGTATGGGTCGGACCTAAACCGCATCAGAACTCCTACGAGAGTGTTGTTAAGATCTGGTCCCTTGAGGAGCACGTCATTGAGAGAAACATTGTCAAGTTGAGCACTCGAATCAAAGACTACCCTAATTTTTTCTGGCTTTTGCGGGTGGTAAACGCCAAAACTAGGGAGATACCAGCACTCTTGATCTGGCGCCAGTGCGGGCGCTGGTTCGGCATGGCCCTTGCTGAATATTTTCTCCATAAACTCAGCGTAATGCGCTCTCATTTCAGGTTTTCTTCTCAGCGTTTTGCGGAGCGACATTAAACGATTGTAGGCCTGCTCCCGATTGTCAGGTAGGCGCCGCCTAGGTGAGCGGAATGGAAGTGGAGCTACCCAGTTATTCGCCTCATCTTTAGCAAAGTTGTTGTGCATAATGTCTAGGAACAACGCATCTTCTGCCGAAAGTGCAACTTTGTCGTCATTTGTTGTTTGTTGGAAAATATGTTGTCCTAGTTCCGCTTGTGTGTTTAGTGGATCGTTTTTGGTGTATTTCTCTTTGATAACGATTGTGTTTTCGCAAGGACTGAGGAACGTGGGACGTCCACTGTTTAGAACGTTCGTCTTAAATGAGTTCAATGTGGGTTTATGAGCTCCAGAGAGACAGACATCACCTATGACAACCCATCCTAAATCGAGACGCTGGGCATGAGGTGCATTGTTTGGCCCATTTACCTGACCACGAACTTTATGAGCCTGAATGATGTCCCTTCCCAGGAGCAGAAGAATGTCTGCCGATGGGTCGAGAGGAGGAATCTGTGAAGCGATTGATCGCAAATGAGGGTGAGCTGCTGCTACCTCAGGGCTGGGAATTTCGTCTCTATTATCTGGAATCTGATCACATTCTGTTATTGTAGGCAGCATCATGGAGACCTTACCATCTACATCTTCTACAACAAAGCCATCAGCTTTACGACCTTGTGTCTCTGATAAACCTGCACATGTTCTCATGGTGTATGGGAATATGGTACCTTGCACATTAAACATGTCAAAAAACGCAGATCTGGCTAAGGATGAATTGCTCTGATCATCCAACATGGCATATACCCTCTTTTTCTTTTCTGGAGAAGTTCGGCGATATACATTAACTAAACAGATCTTTGAGCATGATTTTCCTTTTACGCCTTGCCCACATACTTCTGTGCAACTGGCTGTGTTCACAGGATTTGGGCCCTCAGACTCCCCGCCGTGACTCTGGGTTGGGGGATTAAAGTCTTGAGGTGTCCATGGAGGTGGACCGACATGCATGGCAGACACATGAGCATCGCTATCACATTCTGAGCATTGGATAATAGCTTTACAGTCTCGAGCCCTGTGATTTGTGGACGCACAACATTTAAAACAAATGGCGTGCTCTTTGAGAATGTTCTTTCTTTCGTCTAGTGTTTTCATTCTAAACCCCCTGCATTTGACGAGTGAATGTGGTTTTTGGTGGATAGGACATTGTTTGTCTGGATCGAGTGCTGTCAATTTAGCCGGACTGATCTCTATTTTATTCACCGCCAATGGAACTCTGTATTTGTCTCGTCTTACTGATGTCTTATCAACCCTTGGATTTATTACGTTTGAACACTGTAACATAAAGCTAGGGTCTGTTCTCATTTCAGCGTAGTCATTTACGAACCGCACAAAATACGAAAAAGGTGGATAGACTGCACCGTTTTCCCTTTTGTATTTGGTACCTTGTGTAACCCATGACTCCTGGAGTCCATATGGGAGTTTTTCAACTATCGGGTTTATGCCCCTTGGTGTGTCGAGAAAGCTAAGACCCGGCAAATAACTTTCACTTTTGGCATACGATAGCTCTAACAGAAGATCAGCAAGCTCCTGCAGTAAGTGAGTGTCTTTGTTGGAGATTCTTGGAAAAGTCTGCAACCGTTGGAAGAGTGAGGATTCAATTACCTCTGGAGAGCCATAAGTCTTGTCTAGCCGCTGCCACAGACGCTGGAGACCTGCCTGCGGATTACTCACGTGGACCGCCCTGATCCTCTGAGCGTGTTGAAGAGACTCCCCGCCGAGCCACTTGGTGAGAAGGTCGAGCTCTTCGCTGGGCTTGAGATTGAGGCCTTCCGTCGCGTTGCAGAACATGGACTTCCAGGACAGGTAGGACTCTGGCCGGTTGTCGAAAACCTTGAACCCCGATGTCAGCAGATCACGCCGTGCTAGATAGGCTGCTAAATTGGACAGTTCACTTTGTGGGGTTGCTGAAGGTGTAGGCTGGTGTGAGATGTCCGTTCTCGCACGATGAGATTGGAGATGCTCTTCGTCAGCGATGTCGATGTGACGCACATGTGGAAAAGCACCAGCTGATTTTGGGCTATTTTCTGGTTGTTGAGAGTCATTGTGCCTAACCAGGTGCTCAGTGTTTGGCGTTTGTGTGCCATCTGCTTGCACACGCTGGTCGTCAAAGTGAGCATGCACATACTCTTGTGCACGCCTGATGGAGGGGGGTGTCTTGGAAAATACCCCTTGCTCGCTGAGGTCGACTTTGGCGCGCTCCTCTTCTTCGAAAGTCGCCTCCCAAACTTTAGCTGCGGCGAGCGCTGCTTCTGCTTCACCTTCCGTCTTCAGAGCGTGTAGTGTTGCCTCGATGCGTGCCTTCTCGACCTCCATGTCGATTTGGCGTTTGGCGTACCGTGCTCTGGCGTAGGCAGCTTCGGCGTCTGCTCGTGCTTGTGCAGCAGCTTGACTCGTTCTGGACCGGCGTGAAGAATGAGAATGACTGGCCTCCGACCTGGTGACCACTTGGCTGATAGGTGGTGAAACTTCTTGCTGAGACATCTTGGGTGCTTGATGTGTTGAAAATCTTTTTACTCTTCTGCCCTCAGCCGAGCGTATGGCTACTCGACTTTGGCAGCGAGCTAAACCAACAAAGAAAAATGGAGGCCCAAACTCCTTCCTCTCATTTATTTCTTCGCGTGAACGTGCGTGTGCGTGTGTGTGTGTGGTAAAACTGAAACATACATAAAACACAAATGTTATACACAAAATAAAAGGTTCTATACAATAACATGTTTATGTAAATAACAGAAAACTGGCTCCATTATGAGCAAATGAAATGAAGTGGCTACTTTAGCTTAGCACAAAAACGTGTGGGTTCGCGCCACATAAATAACAACAAAATAACAGAATAGACACACCAAAATTACATCTAACCCACTGTTAAAACGTACAAACTTACAGATTTTGTTTTGTCAAGGGTTCCCAACGATGTATGGTGCAGAGGAGGTGTGTAACGTCTTAACACCTCAAGGCCTCTTTTCCAACTGAAATAAAAAGTTCTTTCTGCCTGCTGCTTACAGCAAATCGCCACTAGGGGAAGCCGAGCGCAAACAGCAATACCAAAGAAAAACTTAAGATTCTGAGTTAGAATAGCGACATCCTGTGGACGGATGAACAATGTACAATCTTAGAAAGAAATTAAACCCAAAAAATAGTCAACATAAGACCAGAGGACATAACAGACTTGTTATAAAAGTAACATTTACCGACCACTACAATGTTTTTTATTCATTTCTTTTAATGTTTCTGAATGCTAAAGAGTTGCACTTTTTAACTAATTCATTATTCTATTCGAGTTAAGGGTTGTAGTATGGTATACAGTGGTATGAAAAAGTATTTCATTTATTTACTTTTTTAAAACCGTTTGAGGCTAAGCTCAGGTATTTTAATTTATGTTTAAATAAAAATTCTACAGTTTGAAGAAACACTCAGGTATTTTATTTTGGGTTTACATTTAATGTTCTTTTGAAAGTGCTGATTTACATGTCCTAAAATTCACTCTGCAACACATTAAATGTTCCTAATCTGACTTTAGACTGCCAATTTCGGTGTTTTTGAAACTAAGAGCTGTTGCTCGGTTGATCTTTGTCTCTTTTCAGCGCTCACAAATCACGACAGCTGTTTCAAGCTTTTTCCATTGTTTAGTCATCTGCAGCAGAACACTGGTTGGTTCCATCAAAAACACCCGTTTCTGACCGAAAAGCTGCAAAAATGAGAAATGCGAAGCAGAGCAATGACATTGAAGCTACTTTTCTGCTTACTATAAAATGACAAAAACAAAGCAACAAAAACAATATGGCCACTATCTTACAATTGTTATGTGCAAGAGAACAATCCAAATATGAAGTGGTTTTTGCACAAATGACCTAGTGGCACTAATTACCCTGACTGTAAATGGCGTGAAATTGTGTTTCCAATCCAGTGCGATAGTTCTTTATTAAAAACACGTCTGTATAGGGTGATATATTGCCTTGATTACAGCCCAGTTGACAAGACTAGCAGGGTCCAATCCAAATGTCGCGTGTTCAATCTCGATCGTGTCAATGCATTACAGCACTTCTGTGTTTACCGGAGCGGCAAGTCCACCGCGTGTCAATCTCTCCCCTCGCAACCACGGCAACGACATCGCCGACGGCCATCTGTCAAGCGCCTTTGCCACCGTTCCGCAAACCATTTTGTGTCCGACAGGAGCCAAATGGCCGCTTCTGTTCCCTGCTTTTGTGCGGCGATGCAACCGCTACTTACGAGCGGCGTGCGGTCGTTAAAAGGAGAATTGAAAGTGAGGGAGAGTCGAGCCCGATGCAACCGAGCGATTATAGTTAGACGCGCTACAATAACGCCCATCTCTGTACTCGACCATCATGCTTCCGTGAATTAGTGTTGGACATATCAGAATTGGAGTCGTTAACCTAAACGAAGAGGAAAACAAAACTAATTGCTTGTTCTTAATTCACAATACCAGCAAATCATCACTGTTTTATGCTCAAAAAGTGAACAACAATTAACAAACAATTGCGTAATACTTGTCAGATTTGTCAGATAATATCTGCCACCTGATAACACTGGCCAATATAAGCATTTAAAGTATTATCGGAAGATATCGGTATCGGTTTTGCACACAGTTCGGTCACATCTTGGCACAGCAGTTGTGCTCAGAGTGACCTCTAGGTGTCTCTAAACTAAAATGCTTGGGATTTGCCAACTGAGGGAAAGATCTTAATCACGCATGGTGCAGGAATAAAAAGAACAATTAATTGCAAAGTCATCACATATGCGTCACCACAAAGAAATAGTCACTCAGTAATAAAACGCATATTTATAATCAAAAATCTGTGCAAAAACCCAGCAAAATGCATCTTGGGAATTGTTATTACATTGGCGTATCAAATGATTGCCAGTATATATTGTATTGTTTTGGTCGCCCCCTAGTGGCTATTTGGTGGCTTGATCTGTGAATTATGCCTTTTATTTATTTATAGACATTTTGGCATTGACATTTCAATTTTATTAAAATGGGACATAATTTTTGGCACTTTTTCAGTGAAAGTTCCTCTCTTATTCTTCACAGAATGTTTATTTTAATTGGAAAACCTTGAAGTTGTTACATTTGTCATGATTAAAGCATCCAGTAGGGCAATAACAATTAGCAATAATAGGTTTAAGTCCACGACCGCATATATCGATATCGGTATTAGATTTTTGGGGTTGTACAACATCGAGTTATCGGTTAAAAAGGCATTATCGGATAACTCTAATTACTGAAGGAATCTGACCTCTTAGCTAGATTGCCGGAATCAAGCCAGCTGAACCGCTGGACCCGCGCTGGCGCAGCTCTAACAACTCGGGCCGGCGAAATACCGACAACCCGTTCGAAAGGCCAAACTCCGCGCCTTGATCTTAGTCTCAAGGAATTTTTATGACAAACAATTGCGTAATAGTTGATAGAGTTCTCTGATAAAATCAGCCAACTGATAACATCGGCCAATGAAAGCATTTAAAGTAATATCGAAAGATATCGCTATCAGTAGTGCACACGGCTTAGTCACAGCAGCTCTGCTCAGAGTGACTTCTAGGTGTCTCTAGACTAAAATGCTTGACATTTGCTAACTGAGGGAAAGACCCTAATCACTCATGGTGCACAAATAAAAAGAACAGTAAATGAACTAGCCCTGCCAGCAGGACTAAACGAGCCCTCCACACTTGCACCAGCTTGGCGCAACTCGGACGTCACGCAAACTCAATTGTAATTGGGCCAATTTGACAAAGCTTGCCAAATTCTGTGGCTCTGTAAGCTGCCTAAGTCCCTGA
Source organism: Corythoichthys intestinalis (assembly GCF_030265065.1). Taxonomy (NCBI): domain Eukaryota; kingdom Metazoa; phylum Chordata; class Actinopteri; order Syngnathiformes; family Syngnathidae; genus Corythoichthys; species Corythoichthys intestinalis. Next base: position 1,160,641 of record NC_080416.1, read on the forward strand.
AAAAATATACTTCCTCTTAATGGCGAACAAAGGGTGGTCACAGCAACAGACATGGGCCTTAAAATGTAGTATTACAAAAGGTCTTCAAACTACAATGATTAACCTGAAAAGAACTGAACATGTTTAAGAGCGAGGGACCCAGGCGAGGATCCAAGGTCACCAAAAAAAGTCAACAAAAGGTTCCTGAGAAAAAATGACAACGGTTAGTTAAACATTCAGTCCTTTTGAAGGCTCTTGCGGGGCTGGCCGTGGGCAGGAAGAGGGGTGTGTTTGGGTCTTCTTCTTTTGCAGATCTGGGCGGTCAAGTTCGGGTGCCACCGTTGCTGGGTCATGGTTAACGAGGCGGGGGTTGGGCGCGCCTCACCGCCTGAGAGGCGCTGAGCTATCAAACTTAGAGTTGTTTTTGTTATCCGGTGTTGTGGTAGTGCAGGACATCCCGCCATTTGTTCTAGACTTTCCTGAAGGGCTGATTGCAGGATTTGATGTTTGGAGACGTGGGCTTGTATATGTCTTGCCTATCACCTGGTAGTCAGCGTCAATCTTGCTCAGTCAACTGCATGACGCACGCGTTGGGCTTCCGTGATAAGAAGGCGTCATGTATCTCTTATGCCCTATGGCAAATATATTCTGCTTGTTTTCCTTTAAATGTGGTATAAGTGCTTTTTATTTTATATTGGGTGTGTTAGAGTAATAGTCGATCGGTAAATACGAGAAAAGATAGGATTCCCGTCATTACGTATGTATATGTCTAGATGCAAAAAAAGATGCTATTACTCTAGCGAGTCTGTCAGTGTCATAAGGCAAAAAATTTCTTGAGAAACTTTTGCAACACGCCAAATGGAAACGTCTTCTCCCCCACCCCCTCTTTCGAGACCTGATGTCCAGCACTTCCTCCTCTGGGATGGACGTGTAGTGCATATATATGAGTGACAGGAGTGTTGTTCTGCTCTACTATATATAACCCCGGTGCAGCAGTACTGCAGTGAGGTGTCAGGTTGTGCAAAGTCTCGTGTAATTCTCTTATTCATATATCTACGATAAACTGCAAACATCAATCTGTGACGACGCGACGGCATGTATGTCTTGACCTTTGATTCATGGTATTTAGCGTTTTTATGCACCGACAAGATCATTGGGGATACATACAGTAAATACCAGTAGGGTTTTTCGATGCCCCGGCTATTGATTCGCGCTGGGATTAAATGCGCTGCCTCGTCCTAGCGATGAGATACACGGGGCCGCAGGAGGCTGATTGGATGGGAGGGATCGATGCCATGAGAGAGGGAGAGATAGAGAGACGTATCGGCTCTTCTTCATTACGTCTATAAAAGGAAAGAAATAAGAGGTGACGGCCAGGGAGGCTGCAGCTCTTTTAAAGCGTGTGTCGTACTGGACGCGCATATCGCATACTTTGCATGATCATTCTTTGAAACATTGGCGTAAGCGAGCAAAATAAAAATCAATGTGGTGGTGAGTGCTTTATAACATTATAATGCAATGGAGCCTTGAGGTAAGAGTGACTTTTGAAGGAATGAGCCATGGTTTGCATAGGGACGGTAGGGACATAACAGAAGCAACTTTTCGGGATGCTCAAATTGTCCCCACCAACTTTTAAGCAACCTTATATGCATGATATAATGAGTTCAGTTATATATGTCATTTAGATTGTCTTCCCATACGTTGTAAGGATAGAATAGCGTACCGCAAGAATGTTATTTTTAGACTGTGATGTTGCGATCGTAACCCGGAAGTGGGTCAACATAGACACGCCCTCGCACACAACTCATGTTATCACTGCTTGTTTTCTGCCGGTAATCTTTCAAAAAAGAACATGCCGAGTAAACACTGCTGCTATAGAACTTGTAGAAACAACTCTAGACATTACGACAGATGAAGGATGCCAAAAAAGAGGAAAAAATGTGAAGAATGGATCAACTTGTGTGGACGTGCAAAAGACCAGTTTAACGCCAGCAAGGTGAAGCCATTCATATGCAGTAAACATTTTGTTGGGGGCCATGGTCTACATGGCCTACAGAAGATGAAGAAATTTTTATATTTTGACTTATTTTTTTAGCGTGGCGTTTTGCCGTGCTGCTTCTGTCTGACAATGAATGACTTGAAAAAAATCAAAATGCTCCCTAATGTAATTGCAAACAAAGGCTTCTGCACTAAATATTAGCACTGATTTTCTCAGGGGTACAAATACTTATGAACCCCAGTAAATTACAAATAAATTATTTTATTTAAAAAAAAAAATCATACAATACATACAAAAATCATACAATGTGAGTTCCGGATTTTTTTAGCTTATGTTTAGCTTTTTTTAAAAGCTTTTTTAGCTTATAAGGGAAAATGCATCTATGATTGAAATTTCAGACCTGTACCTATTTTCTAAGTGGATTATGAAGGAATCTGACATTTTAGCCAGATTGCTGGAATCAAGCCAGCCGAACCTCCGGACCCAGGTCAGCAAAACTCAGACAACCAGGCTAAAAGGCCAAACTCAGTGCGTTCACATTAGTCTTAACCCCTTGTACTGAATCCTTTTTGAAAGCTGGAAAAAGGCTTCGAAACACAAGTTGACAATTTATGCAGGTCAAAAGCAACAGACCCAGGTGACGAGGAGACTCGGTCACCATATGAAAAGTCAACAAAAGGTTCCCGAGAAAAATGACAACGATTAGTTAAATATTCAGTCTCTTTGAAGGCTCTCGCGGGGCGGGCAGTGGGCAGAAGAAGGCTGTGCTTGGGGATTGTTTAGGATTATTGTCTGTTTGTGGATTGGACAGGAGGATTCGGGAGTTACTGTTGTCAGGGCAACGAGGGTTGTGGATTTTGCCACTTCAGCGTCAAAGGGGCTCTTGGAGTCTTATCAGTCGTGTTACCAGTTGGATATCGGGCGTTCTCCAGTGTTCCTTGTGTTAGGACAGGACGTCCCGCCATTTGTTGTGGACTGTCCGGGAGAACTGATTGTGGGAGTTGGGGGTGCAGACGTGGGCTTGTAGAAGTCTTCCCTCGTCAGTGTCAAACTTGCTAAGTCAGTTGCATGACGCACGCTTTAGGCTTTCGTGATAGGAAGGCGCCATGAATCTCTTTATGCCCTATGTCAAATATATTTTGCTTGTTCTCCTTAAACTATGATATAAATGCTATTTATTTTATATTGGGTGTGTTACAGTCAGTGTTGTTAATAACGGCGTTAGACTATAACGGCGTTACTAACGGCGTTATTTTCTTCAGTAGTGAGTAGTCTAATTAATTACTTTTCTCATCTTGGCAACGCCGCTACCGGGACTGAGGCGGGAAAGGCGTGTGTTACTATGTTGGTTGACTGACGCGAGAAAAGTCTGAGAAAGACGGACTCACGGAGACGAGAGAGCAGAGCAGGAGAGGGGAGGAGAAAAGGGAGGGTGACGCTGTCGCAAACATGATGCTACTATGCTAGGTGGCTCCAATAATACCTGACTGTAGCCGACAGCCTACAAACTACGCCCAGATGATGCTACGGTAGATATCACATATATACCGAACCAGATGCAAATGAAAAACACGGCAGCATTAGCAACATGTATAAAGAACTAGATGCGTTAGCTAACAGCCATCATCTTACAGGCTCTGATGTAGAGAACCTTCCTAGCCAACCTAAGTAACTTTTTATCTAAAATGCTCCTAAATCAGCAAAACTTCAATTTTTAAATTATGAAATAGTTTTCAAACTTACACATGTCGAAAGTAGACAGAAGGGAGCTCATGCAATAACGGGAGCAATTTGAACAACTTTAACGGTTGATTCACAACATTAAATGACTTCCACACACAGCTAAGGTTACAAGTTATCGCAATATCCGCAATACCCCTTTGTCCAGTAAAGAATTGGGCTAGGGCCAACTGTCCCCAAAACCCTTCAAACTTCACATTGTGAGACCTGTTTTTTTTTTTTTTTTTTTTTGAGAAAAAAAAAAATTATCACCAGTTACTTTGCATAGTAACCAATTACTCTTACATTCAGGTAACTAAGTTACTAACGCAATTACTTTTTGGGAGAAGTAATTTGTAACTGTTATTAATTACTTTTTTAAAGTAAGATTAACAACACTGATTACAGTAATACAAACAGTGAAACAGTAAATCAAAAAAAGATACTATTCCCTGATTATATTAAGTGTGTTAGAGTAATACAAACAGTCGAACGGTAAATACGAGAAAAGATACTTTTTTCATCAATGAACTTGCAAAATCACAAGGGTTGCAAACACTTCTGCTCCTCACTGTATATCGGTTTGATATCGTTATCTGATTTTGGAGTTGGACAAGAATTGGATATCGGTTAAAAAGTCATTATCGGACAACTCTACTTTTGAATGTAATTGGCAAAACACAAGTTTTGCAATTCAGATTAAGGTCATAAAAGTTTCATATTGTTACTAAAAAACCTGCAGACGTGTAAGCTAATTTTACATATCAACTATTCTGACCAACAGTGAAACTTAACTAAGCATCAATTCAGGTATGAGTTAAAGTAAGAACAAAATACGAAGACTAAGACCAAGTAAAACGTGTCCTGTACAGATTTGACTAAGTTGCTAACATGTAAGTATAATTCTCTTACAAACACCCAGACAGGGTAAAACCCTATCCACTAAAATCTCCACCCTTCTATTCTTAGCCTGACTTATCCAAGCCCAAAAGACGCCCACGTAACCAGTTTTAGATCACCCGAACGAGACGATCAAAGCGAGCAGGAAGCTGTCGGGGAGTGCTGCTCAAAAGGCATCTCCACTCTCCCTTTTCGACTGAGGGAAATGACAGGAAGCCGATTCACACTTTGGAGGAGGAGGAGGGTTTAAACAGAGGTGACATTGACACAAACAGCCATCCGCTTGGATGGGAGGCGACACAACCTTCACAACATCACAGACACACCGTGAGCACGGAGGCTCATTGGCTATAAATACATCTCAGTTCACCAAAGGGAATGTCGGACTTGACGCTCTAAATTAAAATAAGTGTCAGGTCTGATTGAATCCCTTGGCGGAGATGCCAACTATTAATTCGAGCAGGTAGAATGCAGTCGAGGCAACGGTTTGGACATGACATCCTACCACGATCAAAGATCTACTGACTACAGGTGGACCGATATGGGATTTTTAAATGACGAAAAATTCTGCTGATATCCAAAGCTGTAGACTTCATAATGTATTGATATGACACATTCCTCATTCACTCCGTCAAACCTTCCCAAAGGGGGCCGTCCCACACTCCGCTTAATTTATTAGCAGTCGGTCACATGCAGCGATCTAACTACGGATTTAGGTTGGAAAAAGTACGAAAGCAGTACTGCATACAAACAGGAAGGATCGTCTCAGGCGTGATCTGTTCGAAATTCAAGGTAATTACATTTTTTGTACCATGCATGCATTTTGAAACGTAAGAAAATCAACAGGAGAAATTAACAGAACAGCATTGGCATTATACATCGCAATATTTATGTAGAATAACTGCAAACTGCCCGTTTTTTGCTTTGAACCAAGAATCGAGGCTGTTTTATGTCTATAAAGAATTCAGGGATGTAAGCATTTATTCACAAAAAAATTCATTGTAAAAAGCTTTTTGTTGTACTAAGGGGCTGCCACAGTGACTTAAAGTCTAGCAGGATATTCGACATATTTACGTAAAATAAATGCTAACTGCCCGTTTTGTTTGTTTTTGTTTTGTTTTTTTGCTTTTAACCAAGAATCGAGACTGTTTTACGTCCATATCTATAAAGAATTAAGGGATTTAAGCATTTATTCACAATAATTTAACAGAAAAAGCTCTTTGTTTACATATGGCAGCCGCTAATTTGCTATTTATGTTGCCTTCCACCCTGCAGATCTCTCGCACACCCCCATACTGGATGTAACCCCAGACCATGATTTTGCCACCACCAAACTGCACTGTTTTCTGAGTGAACCTCGGATCCATGCGGGCTCCAGTAGGTCTCCTGCAATATTTGCGGCGACTATGATGTAATTCAATGGAAGATTCATCTGAAAAATCCACCTTTTGCCACTTTTCCAACCTCCATCCTTTTGACAGGTTGTGGGCCTTGGCAAATGCCACCTGGTTTTTTAATTGTCTGCACCCTGAGAGATCTGCAGGGTGGAAGGCAACATAAATCAAATAGTCTGAAATATCTACAAATCTTAGCTGCCTCTTACATTCCTAACCATGAAAAGGGACAAATTCTGCAGCAGGATGGTGCTCCATCGCATACTTCAATCTCTACCTCAAAGTTCCTCAAGGCAAAGAAGACCAAGATCCTCCAGGACTGGCCAGCCCAGTCACCAGACATGAACAGGATGAATGCGGAAGCATGGAAGACGAAACCCAAGAATGTTGATGAACTCTGGGAGGTATGCAAGACTGCTTTCTTTGATGTTCCTGATGACTTCACCAATAAATTGTATGAAACCTTGTCAAGGGCCATGGAAGTCATACAAAATATTAAATTTGGATCTCACAGCAGCACTACTTAATTCGTTTATGTTATTAGGGCTGTCAAACGATTAAAATTTTTAATCGAGTTAATCACAGCTTAAAATTTAATTAATCGTAATGAATCGCAATTCAAACCATCTATAAAATATGCCATACTTTTCTGTAAATTATTGTTGGAATGGAAAGATAAGACACAAGACGGACATATACATTCAACATACTGTACATAAGTACTGTATTTGTTCATTATAACAATAAATCAACAAGATGGCATTAACATTAACATTCTGTTAAAGCGATCCATGGATAGAAAGACTTGTAATTCTTAAAAGATACATTTTAGTACAAGTTATAGAAATTTTACATTAAAACCCCTCAATGTTTTCGTTTTAATAAAATTTGCAAAATTTTCAATCAAAAAAATAAACTAGTAGCTCGCCATTGTTGATGTCAATAATTACACAATTCTCATGGTGCTGAAACCCATAAAATCAGTCGCACCCAAGCGCCAGCAGACGGCGACAAAACTCCAAAAAACACAAGTAACAAGTGGACATTGCACTATACCGTCATTTTAAACTGCTTGAGCGGGGCATGTGCGTTAATTGCGTCAAATATTTTTACGTGATGAATTTAAAAAATTATTACCGCCTGTTAATGCGATAATTTGGACTGCATGGATGCAGTCCTTCAAGCCCATGGAAGTCATACAAAATATTAAATTTGGAGCTCACAGCACCACTATTAATTCACTTAATTCACTTATGTTAAGTAACATTTTTGTATTTGAAGTACATTTTTTGTTCAATTTTCACACTACTTTCTGTAGGCGACAAAACTTTTGTCTGGCCAAAATTTGACCTTTATGTCTTCATTAAATGATACATCCTTTTTCAGTGAAACATATTTTTGTATATTTAACATCATTTGGGAGGGTCCTAGCTTTCATATGAGCCATTTCTGAAACCAATTGAATCATTAAAACTCAGGTTATTCGCAATTGTTTCTACAAAATGGATAAGCGACAAGACTTTTTTTCAGGGACTGTATATGAATGTTTGAGTACTGACATCGAAGAAATCTTTTCTTGAGCTCCTTACAATCCCTACGCCATCTAAACAAAATAGTACGATAAAAAAAACAACCCTACACGCTACTTTAACTCGACCCAATAACATGGTACCGACGCTCAAGTGAAAGTACCTTTAATTTAGTAACGCATCGCATCCGATGACATCTCATAACGATGACCCAAAATAATCAATCCAAGCAGGTAATGCAACAGTTTGCCCACCGCGTCGGAGACAGCTGGGCCTCCGTGGTGTCAGCTCGGGTTTAATTACCCGACCTTTCAGTTGGCGCTGTTGGCGGCGAGCGGTAATCAACGTCACCCTCAGCTGCGTGACGATAAGTGGCCGTGACACCCCCTTACTTTACGCTCCTCACGCTGTCTTCCCGTCACAGAATTTCCACTTCATCTGTCGCTGGCGTACATTGATCAGTACAGTCGCCTTCTGCTACTCTGATTCTAGTTCCGCCTAGCCGTTGTTGTAACTGGGCCTTTAAACTCAAGTGGAAATTTTCCGAAACATGGCTTTTAATCTTACTGCAACTGGACCGTTAACTGTAGCGTAGCTGGTTTTTAAATGTGAGCTGTAAAAGAACCCTTGACTTTACAGAAACGTGATGCTAAACCTTACAGAGACTGGACCGTTAATCTGACCAAAATGGGTCCGTAAATATTAAAGAGGCAGTAACTGAAAGCTTACCGAAACACTGAAAAAGAGATATTAACCTAAACCTTCCAGAAACTGGATCCTAAACCTTTCAGATGCTACTGTTAAATATTTTCTTAAATGCTTTACTAAACCTTAAAAAATCTTAAATAGCATTATTATGTGAATTACAACCATATTTTGAGATGATTCGACTATATACAACAATTTGGCAAAGCGCAGATGACGAGAAATTAGCTTTTTGATCCGTTGTTTAGCCCCGCCTGTCATTGTAGCGCTCTAGCGTCCCCAGCTGGGGGATGACGTCGGCAGGGTCATGATTTCATCTGATTTGGAATTCAGCCCCTCAAAGGGGAAATATTCAGAACGAGGAAAATGCGACAAGAAACTATCGCCACGAAATAAATATACGAGGAGAGCGGCGAATGGAGAAGTTTATTCAACATGGCTAACGCGAGACAGACTGTTGGTGTTAGCGACTCGATGTGTTTTTGGTAGGGCTGTCAAACGATTAAAATTTTGAATCGAGTTAATTACAGCTTAAAAATTAATTAATCGCAATTCAAACCATCTATAAAATATGCCATATTTTTCCGTAAATTATTGTTGGAATGGAAAGATAAGACACAAGACGAATAAATGCGTTCAACATACGGTACATAAGTACTGTATTTGTTTATTATAACAATAAATCAACAAGATGGCAATAACATTATTAACATTCAGCAATCCATGGATAGAAAGACTTCTAGTTCTTAAAGGATAAACGTTAGTACAAGTTATAGAATTTTTATATCAAAACCCCTCGTAATGTTTTCGTTTTAATAAAATTTGTAAAATGTTCAATCAAAAAATAAACTAGTAGCCCGTCATCGTTGATGTCAATACTTACTCAATGCTCACGGGTGCTGAAGCACATAAAATCAGTCGCACCCAAGCGCCAGCAGAGGGCAACAAAACTCCAAAAAAACACAAGTAACAAGTGGACATTGCACTATACTGTCATTTTAATCTGCTTGAGCGGGGCATGTGCTTTAATTGCGTCAAATATTTTAACGTGATGAATTAAAAAAATTAATGACCTCCCGTTAACGCGATAACTTTGACAGCCCTAGTTTTTGGTCATTTAAAACTGAATTTACCGCGGATTGGAACACATTTTCGGTTCTCCTGTTCGCCATCTGTGTTGTTGTGGAGACGACTTCCAAGGTGCAAGAGTAACATTGCTCGTTAAGAACAATTCACGCAAATAAACTAATCTGATTGCACGGATGATTTCGTTCGGGCTCAAGAGGCCAAGACTCTTCTCACGGTGTTTGAAAAATACACGGAGAACAGTCCGTCTGTGCCAGGCAATATTCTCCTGATTAGACAGCCGACTAGTTTTACGATTAGTCGACTGATCTTATAATTTTCTTTTTTTTTTTTACTAATTTAGCAATGACATTTCTGTTGAAACTTATTAATTCACAAAACCATTTCGGAACACTTAAACTCTTTATTAATGTACAAAAAATCATGTAAATAACAATAATTAATCACAAATAAATAATTAGGTTAAATGCTGATCGCATTTACTAGTGCAAAAGAATGGAAAGTAAACAGATTAAAAACACTGACTTTGCCTTTCCAGCATTATGCAAAACAATTGTTTAAAAAAAATCTAGCATTATTATTATAGTGTACTAATATATATATAATAGTAGTATAATAATTATTCATTGCCAGTCATATTTGTCATAAAGTGTCATTTGAAAGCTATTCTTAGTGTAGAATCTGTATTCTGTAGTATTTACTCAACATATTAGAATATTAATTCTGAAGAATGTGAGATTAACTCCAGAAATCGTTATTTATATGACGAACATGGCGTGCTTTTATTTTGAAATGTGAACCGGAGGTACGTTCGCTAAACCGCTAACCGAAAGCTTTACACTCCTTAAAAAAACATTCTTCGTCATTGCTTGTGGTGTCACTAATAGATTTAATTTTTTGGGGGGTTAGCAAATGCTGTTAACCAGCTGTTGAGTGTTATTGTATGACTGATTGGAACTGTACTGCATTGTTTTGCCACAGGGTGTGCTGTTGTGTATTTTATGTTCGCTGTGAAAAGGAAGAAGAAAGTTAAAAAAGGCATTAGTGGCCTGTTCTCAACTTCTCCCTCACTGCACTTTGGCTCTCATGGAGAGCACGTTCGCTCATGTGTTCGAAATAAACAATAGTCGACGTGCAAAGTAGCAAGTGAGCTGTACAAATAGCGAGCTTAGTGGCGTGAAAAACGCGGGAGCGCTAAGTGAAGCTAACGAACAGCTAAGCGGAGCTAAGCGATGCTAAACGGAGCGAAGCGAAGCTAAACGGCGCTAAATGAAGCTAAGTGACTGATACTCACTCCGTCGTCGGGGAACAGTTCATTGTAGTGCGTGTATGGGGGGGGGGGGGGGGGAATAATATAAATGCAGCATTCAAATGGCTTTCTTTTTTGTTTTGTTATCTGTTAGTTTGGTATGCTGACAATCATACATGACGAATAGTTTGGGGTGCTGCTGGCTCCGGTGGCCCAAGGCCTTGCTGGTTGGGGGACCCCTACTGGTTGGAGGCCTAAGGCGATGGCCTATGTCGCCAGAATAGTAAATCCGCCTATGCTCACTGGCTGCCATTGATGGCACTTGATGTCCAATCCATTTTTGACTGGGAGGGGGGAGCTGTCAATGGCACTGCATTCGCAGCCAGTTATCCAGTTAGCTAGATGTCGATTCCATTTTTATAGGGAGGGGGCGAATGAACAAATGTGACTGCAGCAACGCACAAATTCCAGCTTGAAAGCACCAACGTCAAAATAAAAGCATGTGATTTTGTAATTAGAGTATGGAGGAGCTACAACGTGGCTGTCAGGTAGAAGAACTCTGAATTGGACCCCTTGATTGGCTGTTTCTGGCCCGCGGGCCGTACGTTTGACACTAAATCGTCCAGAAATTGAAGCTGAAAATTGACAGCAACAAGACCCCAGTTCTTGCTAGACTGAACAGGCCCGTTGTACTCGACATTTAAGTACTCAATGTCCTTACCCCACGTTCCGCCCTTCTGTTCACCAACTCCAGTGACTCTGGAGTCCCCCGTCACCCCCTCCCGCTCCCCCCTGTCTTTCAGTCTTGTGCCATCGCCTGCAGTGTGCCCAAGGCTCAAGGTCTGGTGTAAAAGAACTCCACTTAGCAGCCATGTTTTTGCTATTCGCAGGCTCACACTGCTGAGGCAGCGGCCCCACTCGAGTGGCGGCCAAGTGCTCTCATCATCGCCATCACCGGTGACCTTGGTGGTCTGCTATACGTTTCTACTCAAAGCAGTTGTACTGAACTTGTTGCAAACATGTTCTACTGTCTGCTCTAAAAGCGCTTAACCTTACAGGTGAGGCATCCCATCCTGGCATTTCCTCCATCCATCCATTGTCTTCCTCCCCTGGGCATCTCCAGCCCAGCCGAGAGAGACACTCCATCAGGGAGCAGACACATCCATCAGCGTTGCATCCCCGACCCCACAGAATTCCATTATGGCTCAGTAGCTGACTCACTCGCCTTTCTGTCAATTCGCACTGAATCTCCCTGACTTATGTTCATTTCATAGACACGTGCAAGCACTTGCACATCCTGACTGTAAGTGGACTCTAAACCTACTGTAACCTCAACCTAAAACTTCTAACGCACAAAGAGAAAGTATACTCTGAACATTAAAGAAATATACTCTGAACATTAAAGAAATTGGACAGTGAATGATACTGTAAATTAAGACTAATCCTTGACTGAAGTGGACTCGACACTTTTTCAGTCCAATAAAACTTGCTGCGTGCTGCCTTATATCCTCTAAATGGACCTTTCCCATTTGTTGCAACTGGATGTTTAATCCTGATGTGAAATGACCATCAACAAAACTTAATTAAAAGTGGATCACGCAACTTTAACCTTCCTGTAATGGAACCGTAAACTTTGTCTTAACGTAACCAAATCTTACCGTATATTAAGTCCGTACTTTCACTGAACTTGACTGTCAATTTCAACGTAACTGACCTCTTAAAGGGTACAATGGATAGAAAGATGTAGTTCTCAAAAGATAAATGTCAGTACGAGTTATAATAATTTAAGTATTAAAACCCCTCTTAACTCATTTGCTCCCAAAAACGTATAAATACGTTTTATTAGGGCCCGAGCACTAAGCGTGCGAAGGCCCTATTGTTTTGCAAAGGATTATTTTTTTTTTTATTTTTATTTTTTTTTTTCAGGGCAAATGAAAACGGCCAATTTGGAGGCCTGAACATGCACGAAAAGTCACCAAAATTTGCACATACGTCCGGAAAATTGTAAATTTCGATAATTTTGCAACGTTGCAAAAAAATATAACAAAATGGCTCAGTGGCGCCCCCTTGAAATTTTAAAATTGGCCTATAACATTAGGGTATGTCAGCGTAGAGCAATGAAATTTGGGGGGTCTATACCTTGTCCAAAACCGCTCCAAAAAAGCATTTACACGCATATTCCAAACCCAACAGGAAATTGGTTATTTTGGATCAAATATGAAATTTTTATCGATTCACAGGGTGCACATTTGAGACCTTTTCGCAGAGGGAGTTAGTTGGATCATCTTCAAAATTGGTGAGACTGTTCAGGAGACATATGAAATCTTAAGTTTTGAAAATGGTGCGTTTTCATTCACGGGTCTGACCTGGGCGTGGTGCCAAAGTCGACCATTTTTTCGGCAAAATGACAAATTCAGTAAATGACTAATAGTTCCTTGACACAACGTTCAATCTTTTTCATATTTGGCATGTATGTGTGGTATCCCACCCTTAACACGAGTGCATTGAAATATTACCCATTAGGTCTAGCGCCCCCTAGTGAGAACAGGAAATGCCTTTTTTTACGAGACAGGTTCCTCCTCCAAGGGAAAAAAATCTGTTGACCTCAAACCTGCATCAGGGGAGCCTTAAGACCTGTGTTCAGGTGCCTGATGAAAAATATTGAGGTTTCGTTGAGGCGGAGGGGTCCAAACAGGAAAGTGAAAATGAACGTCAACAATTTGTCACGCAAAAAACTTTGAACAGTCATAACTCGGCAGATATACAACATATCTGCGCCAAACTTCCCGTGTTTGTTGAGAGTCATACCCTGAAGGTTCTTGTAGGGGTCATTTGCATCAACTCTACAGTGCCAACTAGTGGCGACAGAAAGAAGTTTTAAAAAAGGCCTTTCCTATTGGGTTTTTTCAACATAGAGCAAGGAAATTTGGGGAGTACATACCTTATGCAAAACTGCTCCAAAAAGTCTCTTGCACCCGTATTCCAAATCCAACAGGAAATCGGGTATTTTGGATCGAATGTGAAATTTTCATGGGTTCACAGTAGGAGTTTACATTTGGAGGCTTGAATATGCACAAAAACTCGTAAAAATTTGCACATACATGCGGCTTTGGATAACGTTCGATAATCTTGCAATGTTACGAAAAAATGTAACAAAATGCCTCAGTGGCGCCCCCTTGAATTTTTCAAAAAGGCGTTTCCTATTAGGTTTTTTTTAACATAGAGTGATGAAATTTGGGGAGTCGATACCTTGTGCAAAACTGCTCCAAAAAGTCTCTTGCACCCGTATTCCAAATCCAACAGGAAATCGGGTATTTTGGATCGAATGTGAAATTTTTATCGGTTCACAGTAGGAGTTTACATTTGGAGGCTTGAACATGCACGAAAACTCACAAAAATTTGGACATACATGTGGCTTTGGATAACGTTCAATAATCTTGCAACGTTACAAAAACATGTAAAAAAATGGCTCAGTGGCGCCCCCTTGAAATTTTCAAAAAGGCCTCTCTATTTAGGTTTTTTCAACGTAGAAGGATGAAATTCGGAGAGTCGATACCTTGTACAAAACTGCTCCAAAAAGTCTCTTGCATGCGTATTCCAAACCCAACAGGAAATCGGGTATTTTGGATTGAATGTGAAATTTTTATCGATTTACAGTGTGCACATTTTACACCTTGGCACCTAGGGAATTAGTTTGATCATTCTCAAAATTGGCGAGACTGTTCATGAGGCATATGAAATCTTAAGTTATCAAAATGGTGTGTTTTCATTCACGGGCCTGACCTGGGCGGGGTGCCAAAGTCGGCCATTTTTTCGCCAAAACACCGAATTCGGAAAATGACTGATAACTCCCTCATACAACGTTCAATCTATTTTAAATCTGGCATGTGTGTGAGGTATACCAGCCTGAGCAGGACTGGATTGAAAATTTACCATTTGTGCTTGGCGCCTCCTAGTGGGAACAGGAAATGCCCTTTTTTTACGGGACACACTCCTCCTCTAAAGGGAAAAAATCAATCTACCTCAAAGCTGCATAAGGGAAGCCTTAAGACCTGTCTTCAGGTGCCTGATAAAAAATATTGAAGTTTCGTTGAAGCGGAGGGGTCCAAACAGGAAAGTGAAAATGACTGTCAACAATTTTTCTCTCCAAAAACTTTGAACAGTCATAACTCGGCAGATATACAACATATCTGCGCCAAACTTCCCGTGCTTGTTGAGAGTCATACCCTGAAGGGCCTTGTAGGGGTCATTTGCATCAACCCTACAGCGCCAACTAGTGGCAATAGAAAGTCACTCGTTTTTCCAATACATGTCCAGTTCTTTTCAGGTTGGTCATTGTAGTTTCAAGACCTATTAAAATACTTATTTACGGCCCATGTCCACGTGTCTCTGTCTGTTGCCGTGACGACCCTTTATTCGCCATTTAAAGGAAATACTTTTTTTCAGAGACTCAGGCAGCTTATAGAGCCACAATATTTGGCACACTTGGTCGAATTGGCCCAGTTAGAATATTAATTTTGGTTTTGAATAAGGGCTTGGCTGCACAGCTCAGTAGTACCTCCTTTTTTGTAGTACTCTCTCCACTAGGTTTTTTTTTATCTGTTAGGTGTGTGAATGTAAAGAGGCGACTTTCGAGCTTGTTAGGTTCTAATGAGATGATTAGAGAGGAGGATCTGCCACCACCCTGACCTGCACACAGTCCGAGTTGCGCTAGATTGCGAGGGCCCGTTCAGTCCTGCTTGCAGGCCTAGTTTTTAATTGTTTCAGTGTCCCCAAAACGTATTTATATGTCTTTTACGTTTTTTTTTCCACAAAAGACATCTCTAGGTTCTGATGCAACTTTGCGCCAAAGAACAAGGCTGAAATTCCATTTTAAAGCAATAAAACTGGCCACTGGAGGGCAGTAGCGCATTTGGTAAGACCTGCAACTAGAGATGTCCCGATTATCCCGATCGATCGGGTCCGATCACGTCATTTTCAAAGTATCGGAATCGGCAAAAAAATATCAGCCATGCTTTTTTGTAATATATTTATATATTTTAATTAAATCGTTTTCTAATTGTATTTAACGTTACACTCATCCAGAGTCTTTAGTTTAGGCTTAAGGTAGGATTGTCAAATTTATCCCGATAACGGCGGTAATTAATTTTTTAAAAAATGTATCACGTTAATGCATGCGCTGCACGACCCACTCACGCATTGTCGCGCTCCATCTGTAATGGCGCCGTTTTACCTATATAGAGAGATAAAAGGCAACGTAAAATGAGTAGAGTGAATTTTGGCAGGCTTTGGAGCCTTTTTTTAATTGGCTAAAGCAATCCCTCTCTTAACAATTAGAAACATCGTGGGAAGGCAGAACAGTTAAATGGCTATAGTATCATTTACTGAAAGCTCAACAAATACACTAGATGGCAATATTTAGTCACAATATACAAAGTCACATTTATCCTTTAAGAATTACAAGTCTTTCTATCCGTGGATCCCTCTCACAGAAAGAATGTTAATAATGTAAATGCCATCTTGAGGATTTATTGTCATAATAAACAAATACAGTATTTATGTACTGTATGTGAATATTCGTCCGAGTTTTATTCATTTTTTTCTTAATGCATTGCCAAAATGTATATGATCGGGAAAAATTATCGGGAATGATTGGAATTGAATCGGGAGCAAAAAAAAAAGCAATCGGATCGGGAAATATCGGGATCGGCAGATACTCAAACTAAAACGATCCGGATCGGATCGGGAGCAAAAAAACATGATCGGAACAACCCTACCCGCAACCCGATTCAATGGAACGAACGGCCGGGCCACACGGCCGGGGCGCCAGCGGATGACAACCGAATGGACGACCAGGACGCTAGACGCGGGAAGCCCGAGCAGGACGACCGGGCCATTCGACGAACGACCAAGTGCGACGACCACGAGGACGTCCAGTATGCCAGGCGGCCGACGACCGAGCAGAACAACCGGGAGGACGCCTGGGATGCCAGGCGCTGGACAACCAAGCAGAACGACCAGGACCACTAGTGCAGCGGACGATGTCGTTGAGTCTGTGCTGCTCGCCGAGCAGACCCCGCGGAGACTCAAAAAAATCCATCTTTATGAGACAGGCGGCGATGAGGGAAAAGTTTACGTGGGTGTCACGGCGACAACAGCGTCATCTCTCAGTTATGTGTAAATAAATTGTTACTTTGTTGTCAAAAGCTCTATTTGTCTTTTTGTTTATGTTATTTTGTAAAAGGAAAACATTCAGATGTTTGGGATGTAACTAAATCAAAAAATAGCTGTGTTAAAGTCAAAGTTATGTTTGAAATTTCCCTGATTTTTTCATCAGAAATTGGAAAATTGCTCAAACTAAGCTATTTTCTTATGCTGATTACTAAAGAATGGAAAAAGATATGAACTAACTTTTTTTCTGCTGAAAGAAGAGAGTCTAATCTTTCTTTTGGTGGGTTTCATGTTTATATAGCAATAGAACAGAATTTCCTGTGGGCCTTGCAAAATCAGTCAAAATCGGGTAAACGGCCGGGAGCGAAGGGCCTTGCTCCGGTGAAAATGGCTGGGAGTGAATGAGTTAAAGGGTACCACGGATAGAAAGACATGTAGTTCTTAAAAGATAAACGTCAGTGCGAGTTCTAAAAATTTAAATATCAAAACCCCTCTTAATGTTTTCGTTTTAATAAAATGTGTAAAATTTCAAATCAAAAAAATAAACTCGTAACTCGCCATTGTCGTTGACGTCGCAAGGTGGTGACGTCACATGGGCTCCCTGCCGTGCTTCCATAGTGTCACTCTTTAACTATGTAAGATAGTGATTCAAATACATGGTATCAATGGCGAGTTTTGAATTAGAGCTCAAACCAATGAGTGTGTTTTGTCCCTCGACTGACGCCATAGTTCCCTGTTATCTGCGGGTCTGTTGTACTGTCTTCACAACGTACAAGACTCCTGTTAATGGCTTATTTATCATTATATAGTTTGTATATTGTGACTAAATATTGCCATATTGCTACATTCACTAACAGGCTAGTATTGTACTTTGACGTATTTACGTAAAATAAACACTAACTGCACGTTTTTCTTTTTTAAACTAAGAATTGGGACTGTTTTACGTCCATATCTATAAAGACTTCCGGAATTTAAGCATTTATTCACAAGAATTTTCACCGGAAAAGCTCCGTTTACATCAGGCTGCTTCTAGCTACATTCATTAACAGACTAGCATTGTACTTCGACACATTTACGTAAAATAAACGCGAACTGCATGTTGTTTTTTATTGCTTTTAACCAAAAATCGAGACTGTTTTACAGCCATATCTATGAAGAATTCAGGGATTTAAGCATTTATTCACTAGAATTTTCAACGAAAAAAGCTCTCTGTTACGTTATTCCACTCAGTCAGCTTTGCAGAACCCCTATTTATGGGACCAGCGGCCCATGTCCCGTCAATACATTATGAAGACTATGACTAGTGTAAACGTGATTCGTTGTATTTAATTACCGACATTTTGGCTATTTTCGTTTTATTTATATGGAACATTATTTTGGTAATTTTTCAATAACTTCAGTTGAAGGCATTTATATTTTTCACAGAATGTTTATTTATTTGGAAAACCTTGAAGTTGTTACATCATTACAGCATTCCGTGGGGCATCACAATTCAAGTAGCCATTATACGTGAAGTCCACGACCGTATCGGATTTTGGAGTTGGACAACATCGGGTTGAAAAATTCATTATCGGACAACTCTACGTTAAGCCTTGCACATCTAGACACAGAGCACCTCACGAAAACCTTGATGCTCAGGACTCTTTTCTGTCTAGTACAGGGAAAACTGCAACAGACATTTTGCCGCAGCCTGAGATCGAATTGAAGCGAGCGCATAAAATCATCCGTTATATGCACCGGTCCACACAAAAAACACATTTGGCTTTCATTGCACTCTGCTGCGCCTTTACAGTACGCGGCCGCGTACGAGCCTCGGCTGTGTAACCGCGGGGACTCCTCATACTGCTTTTCATTTGGAAGACTTCTAATTGGTCAATCAGCTGTTGCCTAGCAACAGCAGTCTAGGGGAGCAGCGGGAGAGGAGAAAAGAAAAAATTGAGGAAAGTAAGGGGCGCGCAAAAAGAAGACGTGAAGGTGACGGGTGGCTAATCTGCTGTTTTTGTGAGCGGCGCACTGCTGCTGGAACAAAGACACGATGAGATATGAAAGAACACAAACACACAAAAGGAAGTCACCCTCTATTTCATTTTGAACAGATCCACTTCAACTCCGCCGCACAGGAACCACGTGGTCCAATTTAGCCTGCTGGAGTGTCAACAAACAAGTCAGCCAGCGCACCTCTAGAGGAGTCCTTGGAGTGCCTCCCCTTAGTGATTCACTGATAACGCTTACACACTCGCCTCGCAGCCGACAAATAGCAACGCGCGGCAACCCAGCGTAAACATTCTCCAAAATGAAAGACTGTGTGTCCTCAAAACCCAAGTTGCCTCCCCCGAAAACTCAATAAGAAAACAAAATAACTGGCCGAAAAGATACTCCGCTGCTCTGCGTCAAAGCTAACTGCCTTTCTACTAGCCATTCAACGTGCCAGGAATTCAGTCCGTCCAAAGAAAAACGGAAGTCACGCAGAATCATTGACTGTAATTTCATGATGAATGATGACATCCATCCATGACTCCAAAGCACGGATTTTGACCTCTCTCTCAGGTTTTATTTGGCACCGATTGACCATTGAAGGGGATAGTTACCTTTCTCGCAGACACTGTATAACTGTTTGCATTAGTCTAACACATTCATTATAGTAAAGCATTCAACCATAAGTAGTTTAGGCAGACTTCACTCCATGCCCTTTGACACAGGAAAGGGGACCAACTTATCAGCCCTCGCCTCATAAGGTAAGGAGAAGACCAATGTTCCCTCTAGTTTTTCATGTGTCTGAGCGAACACACAATCTCCCTGAGCACACTGCGGCCCACAGTGAGCAACATCAGATATGCACAGTATTTTTTGGACTATAAGTCACACCAGCCAAAAAATGCGCAATGAAAAGGTAAAAACATATGTGTCGCACCGGCGTATAAGTTGCATTTTGGGGGGAAATTTATTTGGTATAATCCACCACCAAGAACAGACATGTCATTTTGAAAGGCAATTTAGAATAAAAATACAATAAAGAACAACAGGCTGAATAAGTGTACGGTATGATAACATTACATGACTCATAAACAACGAACTGAGAACATGCCTGGTATGTCAATGTAACATAGCTATTTAGAGTTATTCAGATAACTATAGCATAAAGAACATGCTAACTAGCAACAATGATATAATAATGTGTGAATAGGTTCACTTATAAGTCGCTCCAGAAAATAAGACGCACCCTCTGCCAAACTAAGAAAAAAAACAGCGATTTATAGTCCGAAAAATACGGTACATAGCGGCCACACACCAGTATCACGCCTTTTCACGCCTATTAGCATTTCTACTGCCCGTAAATTATTTAGTAGTAAGGGCATTTAATGATTAATATCCATAATTAAAATAGCTTAATAAATGTCACTGGAATACACACCAATCCGACTTAAATTGTACCTTATTTTTCATGTCTTAATATATAGGACTTGCATTTGGTGTACAGATATGTCAGTGCTCTCATCTACTATCAGGGTATGCCAGGGTGCATTTTTAACCCTGCACATAGTCTCGTTCTCCACTATATCATTGATTGAGTTTACAAATTCAAAGGCATAGTTTTTACTTCGCCAGCTTTCTGGTATACTCACATACTTTGCCATGTGATTGCGGATTTGTTGAACTGACACCATTGACGCATTCATTTCGATGGCAAGTAAAATATTGTCAATGAGAACTTCAACGCGCTCCGACAGCCACTCAATCTTGTATGAACCGCATTTCTTTTTTACTTTGGCTTGGTGAGTGGATGTGTCGCTGCCCGTTCGTTTCGCCACGATAAGGGGTTGGCCTTTGCGTCTCTGAACTCCGCCGCCCTCACGCACTGTTGTCAGCTTGCTAACCTACACCGCGCGTGTAGGCTGGGCAATACACAAGCAATGTCAATGCTATGATTGGCTGCGTAGCGGAAGTGAACCTTATCGTATCATTTGCTGGACACCTGTCACTCAACGAGTTACAACATACGTTTCTGTTGATTTTTTTTTTTTTTGTGCGCAGCATTGAATTTCTTGTGCGCAGAGTAGGTGCCAGCAGCGCGCGATTGCGCACGCGCGCAGCTTAGAGGGAACATTGGAGAAGACGTCATTGACTCTTCAGTGGGGTCAGAACACCCTCGCCCTACGAAGATAACAAGTTGATAGCTCGGAGCCTGAGACGTCAAGACATGCGTCAGTTACAGTGGCAACCACGACCCAGCCACGAAAGATGACACATGAACTTGACCGCCCAAACCTGCCACAAAAGGATGATCCCAGGACAACACCCAGGCACGCCTTCCGCCCGGCCCACTCCACCGCAGCTTTCAAAAGACTGAACATTTAGCTAACAACTGTCGCTTCTCGGGAACATTCCGATGTAGCCGTTGTTTTGCTGAGCCTGGATCCAGTATTGCCTCTCAGTCGTTTGTTTTTGCCTTGCTTTTTGATCACTGTCGACGGATAAATTGTCAACTTGCTCCCAGTGACCTTTCTTTAAACCGTTCAAAATGGAGTCAGTATATAGGGTTAACACCAAAGTGAACGCGCGGAGTTTGGCGCTGCGCCAGCTGTACGCCTTCTGGTTCAGCTGTCGCTGTTCCGGCGGCTTGGCTGGGAGGCCGAATTCCTTTACCACGGAAAACTGGAGATATGATCCTTTTAGTTTCATATTAAGAAATGTTTCCTCCACTAGATGGCACACATGCTTAGTGCTGCAACGGTTAACCGATTATCTCGAGTAGAAAAAAGTTTGAAATTAAATTTTACTGCTTCTAGTATTTGTTTCATTAAAGTGGCGTTGTAATGGTTTGTTTTGAAAGTCTTTGCATTTTTTTTTATTGATTGGGTAGATATGCTACCCTCTAGTGGCAACAGTGGATATGACATAACTCATTTTACATGGCTGAATCCAGCTGCTCCCTGTTAAGAACATAGGGTAAGTTTACACTACCGTTCAAAAGTTTGGGGTGACCCAGACAATTTTTTTTTTTTTGGTATTTCTTAGGCCCAATGTGGTTATGCAGTAGATTAGAGTCGTGTTATTCTTTAGAGTATAATAATAGGTTCATATAGATAACTGTGCTGAGAAAAAAAAAATACCATTGTTAAAAAAAAAATACATTTTGAAATGATTAAAGTATGACCAAGACTAATAAGTATTTTCGTCCAAAGTGCTATGACAAAAATTACAAGGTCTGCCACAAACAACACTGGTATACTTTATATTTACATTTATTCAAACAATCACATGTGTTCTTTTCATTTGGTTTATTCTAGGGATGTCAAAACTATCGCGTTAACGGGCGGTAATAAATTTTTGTAATTAATCACGTTAAAATATTTGACGCAATTAACGCACATGCCCCGCTCAAACAGATTAAAATGACAGCACAGTGCAAAGTCAACTTGTTACTTGTGTTTTTGGGAGTTTTGTCGCCCTCTGCTGGCGCTTGGGTGCGACTGATTTCATCCCCTCTCGATTTTATGGGCTTAGCTCCCATGAGCATTGTGTAAATATTGACATCAACAATGGCGGGCTACTATATTTTTTGATTGAAATTTTTACAAATTTTATTAAAACAAAAACATTAAGAGGGGTTTTATAATAAAATTTCTATAACTTGTACTAACATTTATCTTTAAGAACTACAAGTCTTTCTATCCATGGATCGCTTCAAGAGAATGTTAATAATGTTAATGCCATCTTGTTGATTTATTGTTATAATAAACAAATACAGTGCTTATGTACCGTATGTTGAATGTATATATCTGTCTCGTCTCTCATCTTTCCCTTCCAACAATAAGGCATATTTTATACTGTAGATGGTTTGAATTGCGATTAATTTCGATTAATGACGATTAATTTTTAAGCTGTAATTAACTCAATTAAAATTTTTAATCGTTTGACAGCCCTAGTTTATTCATTATTCAACGGATTTTCTTCATTCACTGACTGGCTGTGACCTGTGACTCTTTGGGATAAGATATGAATGGGAGCTCTCAGTTTCTTTCCTCTAGCAAGGCCATCTTTGCTGATAAGTTATTGTGGTATTTCTTTTTTTTCTTTTTCGCTATCCAATTCATCTGGAGTGTTCCTGATTCATGTGGAAGTTTGATCTTTTGGCGTTCAGTTGCTTATCTGTGTCATGTATCACGGGAAAATATAATGAGAATATCGTACTGTGCGGAAAAAACAGTCAGTTGCCTTGTAAATCCAGTGCATGCATTTCTCTTCCATTTACATGAACAACCAAACTGTTGTATAAGGTCTCAGATTGCACCTGCGGAATTCCTGAAAAGGAGAGCAAAAAGTAGGCTGCGTGTGTGTCACCCTGCCATCCCTGATCAAAAATCCGCTGAAGGAGCTGGCCTCGCCTGACACGCCGATGGTTCGCGTGCACGAGGGAGAATATCTGGATCCACAAAACCTGCTTTTGGCGTAATCTTCTTAAGAGTCTACGCGAGCAAAGAAAAGTGGCTTCTTTCACCCAGCAGCTTGTGAGTTGAATTGAGGACACTTTACCTCCCCTCCCCCACTGGATCTTAATTACACTTTTTATAAGGTACGGTAAAAAGTGTGTGACTTATCAGTTTACGTGAGCGCTTCATCAGTCTTTGAACATTATAGTGTCAAGGTTTGTCAGCTGGTCCCCGACAAAAAAGGAAATCACTACGGTTTTGTACATATAGTGAGTATGCTAACGGATATAAAACTAGAATCTCTAGAGAAATTGCATGGGAATGCTTTCATTTTAATCGTTAAACTACCTTAGTGCACTCACTTTTGTTTTAAGGCACTTCCGGGTCATTTTAGGGTATTTATGGGTCACTTCTTGTTGATTTGGAGGCATTTCCAGGACATTTTAATTCAGAAAAAAACGACAGACGATTTTTTTGTTGTTGGTCTGACCCAATGGGGCTGGAATTTAATACAGTGGTAGCTCTACTTACGAACGTCTCTACATACAGAAAAAATATTGCCTCTTGTTGTTGCAAAAGGGATTTCAGGATATGAAAGGCAAAAATACAGTATGGCTGCTACTCCCAGAGTTTACTGAACGTAACATACTTATCTGCCATTGGCTACTGCCTAGCCATAGACTTTATATTGAATTGACGGGTCATATTCGACCTTCAGTGCGCCACGCCTTCAAGTAGGGGGCCATCCCACAATCCGCTTCAGTTATTCGCAGTCGGTTGCAACGACACAGGCAGCGATCCAATGCCAGCTTTATGTTGAAAAAGTACGAAAGCTGTACCGCAGACCAACAGGAGTGATTTGTTCGAGGATTCAAGGAATTATATGTATTTTTTGTACCATGCATGCATTTTGAAACGTTGTGAAATGAATCAATGGGAGAAATTAGCCGCCACAGCATTGGCATTACACTTCGCAATATTTACGTAATATAAATGCTACCAGCCGTTTTTTTTTTTTTTTTTGCTTTTAACCAAGAACAGAGACTGTTTAACCTCCATATCTATAAAGAATTCAGGGAACCGAGACTGTTTTCCCTCCGTATCTACAAAGAATTCAGGGATTTAAGCATCTATTCGCAATAATTTTCAACGGAAAAAGCTCTTTGTTGTACTGGGGGGGGGGGACCACAGTGACTTAACTAGCAGTACATTCGATATATTTATGTAAAATAAATGCTAACTGCCTGTTTTTTGTTATTTTTTTGCTTTTAACCAAGAATCGAGATTGTTTTACATCCATATACATAAAGAATTCAGGGATTGAAGCATTTATTCACAAGAATTTTCAATGGAAAAAGCTCTTTGTTTATTACATATGGCGGCCACTAATTTCCTTACTGACTAGCCTCATAGCTCGCAATATTTACGTAAAATAAATGCTAACTGCATGTTTTTTTGTTTTTGTTTTTTTTTTTGCTTCTAACCAAGAATCGAGACTGTTTTACGTCCATATCTATGAAGAATTCTGGATTTAAGCATTTATTCACAAGAATTTTCAACGAAAAATAGATCTTTGTTGTACTAAGGGGGGGCGCCACAGTGACTTAACTAGCAGTACATTGGACATATTTATGTGAAATAAATGCTAACTGCCTGTTTTTTTTGTTTTTTTGTTTGCTTTTAACCAAGAATCGAGACTGTTTTACGTCCATATACATAAAGAATTCCGGATTTAAGCATTTATTCAAAAGAATTTTCAAAAATTTCGAAAAAGCTCTTTGTTTACATATGGCTGCCACTAATTTCCTTACTGACTAGCCTCATAGCTCGCAATATTTACGTAAAATAAATGCAAACTGCACGTTTTTTTTGCTTTTAACCAAGAATCGAGACTGTTTTACGTCCATATCTATAAAGAATTCAGGGATTTAAGCATTTATTCACAAGAATTTTCATTAGAAAAAGCTCTGTCTGTGTTTCCGCTCGGTCAGCTTTGACGGACATAGGCCCCTTATGAATCGGCCCCGTTTCCCGTTAATACATTATGAAGTCTATGGCCTAGCATTCATTGAGTTTTTTGTGGGCCCAATAATGTTGACCATACAGTTAAATGACTTCAAAGTGTCCAATGTGTGACACAGCGGACAAACCAGTTGGAAGTGTGAAAGATTAAGATAAATTGGCTCTAAAAGATTTGTGTGTGGATCCATGTTGAATGTCAATGGTATACAATGTGACTTTTTTAAGAAAAAAAAAATAGATACATAATTTAACATTTAACATGTTGCATTCAAAACAACAACAATAGCTTTTCTGTGTTTTTAGTACACAGTTTACAACAATTTACATTGGCGTACACATAATATCCTGCAAATTACAAGGTTTTGAACCTAACCCTGCGATAAGCACTCGCTGTGATATTTGCTAAATGCTTTTACAAAGAAAAGGAAGCAGATATTCATGATTATGTTAATTAATTTAAGTCTGGCATACAGCCAAAAAAACACACTGCAAGCAGAGAGAGTGGCTAAATGTGATTTAAATTATTTCTTTTAGCATGTCTTCTCAGAAAATCACAGACTAAATTCAAATTTATTTGCATAGCCCTATATCACAACAAGGTTGTCTCAAGAGGGCTTTGCAGAGTCAATATGACACAGTCAGAAACAGTAGATGTAAGGATGTAAATCTTCTGATTCTTGGAGCGGAAATGTAGCAACCTGTCTAAAATCTCAACTCAAAATTTTCCGGACAAGAACTCACACTTTTTTCCTCCTAGTTTGTCTGCGATTTATTCTCCAGTGTGAAATGTTTTTATTTTATTCCTTGTTTGTTGTAGCTGAAGGAATCTGAACCTTTAGCCAGATTGCCGGAATCATGCCAGCCGAACCAACGGACCTGCGCTGGCGTAGCGGCAGCAGCCCGGGCCAGCGAGAACCCAACAACCCGGCCAAAAGGCCAAACTCCGCGCGTTCACCTTAGTCTTAACCGCTTGTAATGACTCCATTTTGAAAGCTGAAAAAAGGCTTCGAAACACAAATTGACAATTTATTCTGAGTCGACAGTTATCGTACAGCGCAGAGCGACCCAGGCGAGGATCCAAGGTCACCATATCACAAGTCAACATAAGGTTCCCAAGAAAAATGAAATGCTTAGTTAAACATTCAGTCTTTTGAAGACTCTCACGGGGCGGGCCGTGGGCAGGAAGAAGGGTGTGTTTGGGCGTTGTTTAGGATTATTGTCTGTTTGTGGATTGGACAGGAGGATTCGGGAGTTACTGTTGTCAGGGCAACGAGGGTTGTGGATTTTGCCACTTCAGCATCAAAGGGGCTCTTGGAGTCTTATCAGTCATGTTATCAGTTGGATATCGGGTGTTCTCCAGTGTTCCGTGTGTTGGGACAGGGCCAAGGGCGTAGGTTTGCATAGGGACGGTAGGGACATAACACTACCAACTTTTCAGGATGCTCAAATTGTCCCCACCAACTTTTAAGCAACCTTATTTGCATTATATAATGACTTTAGTTATATAAGTAATTCAGATTGTCTCCCCATATGATGTAAGGATAGAATTGACCCTACCATTACTAAGTGAATTATTTTCATTGTTCAGAGTCAGATGTACCGCTTTTCACTGCTAAAAGTGCCTGTCCATTTTTCCCCTCAAATACACGCTTGATTGGCTGATGACTAACCCCTCCACCCCCACACACACAGCCCCATGCCACCTCCGTTTTTTTTTTCAGCCAGCTGCAGCCACTGTAAGTAATGTAAAAAGACATCAGTGTTGTGGAGGTGGGGAACACACCACTAATTTTGCTACTGAAATATGACCTGTATCAGCGTTAGCATTACATTAAACTGTGTGAATTTGCTAACCTGCAAAACTTGTGTTGGAAGCGAATTTCTCAACAATGTTGAATTGTCTTTGTACAAATGTTTATTTTTTGCATTCCTGGATATTTTAAAGAATATTAACATGTTTGTATTTATTGTGCATTTGAATTAGAATTTAACATTTATTCACATGAACCAATACTTATGAAAATTAGTATAAGTTGTTTTCCGAAATTTCCAGGTTCGCTGGGATTCAGTAACAGGCACACTTTTGCAAAATAGACAATGTTTATTGATTAAAAAATGCAGAATAAATGAGATTTATTGATTAAAATTCCACAAGAGCAAGCAAACAAGCATCAACAAATGTCAATGATGACGCTAGATTTGAGTCCCTGCGTTACCGTTACAGCAAAACGAAGTATCCCTTAGCAATGAAAATCGCTTACCGTGACAAATGAGCTTATAGCAACACACTCCGGTATGGCGGCGAAGGAACAAAGCCAGGCGATCCATACTTGACCCGCTGGCGGACTTCACGGTAAGTGATTTTCATTGCTAAGGGACATTTCGTTTTGCTGTAACGGTAACGCGGGGATTGTGGGGTTGATAAACTCAAATCTAGCGTCATCGTTGACATTTGTTGATACTTGTTTGCTTGCTCTTGTGGGACTGTAATCAATAAATCTCATTTATTCTGCATTTTCTAATCAATAAACATTGTGTATTGAGCAAAAGTGTGCCTGTTACTGATTCACCGCGAACCTGGAAATTTCAGAAAACAAAGTCAATACAGAATTTTGCATTGATCATTTAGCCTATCAATTAATTAGGTTCATATTTGTGAGAAATGCAGCCCTGTCTCCCAATCTGTTTGGTCTTATTAATGTCCCGTCCCCAGCAAAAAGTGTACATGCAGGTTATGCTGTTATATCGTCCCTGCCAATGTTGAGACCAAACCTAAGACCTTGGACAGGGCGTCCCGCCATTTGTTCTGGACTGTCCGGGAGAACTGATTGCGGGAGATGGTGGTGCAGACGTGGGCTTGTCAGTGTCAATCTTGCTCAGTCAGTTGCATGACGCACACATTGGGCTTCCGTGATAAGAAGGTGTCATGTATCTCTTATGCCCTATATTCTGCTTGTTTTCCTTAAACTATGGTGTAAGTGCTATTTATTTTATATTGGGTGTGTTAAATAATACAAACAGTCAAAGAGTAAATCCGAGAAGCAATACTCTATTAAGTGTGTTAGAATAATAAGTTAGACAGTGCCTACGAGAAAAGGTACTATGTCCTTCATAGCCCAAAGAAAATACAGTAATTCGAATACATTTACCATTAGAGCTTGTAAACGCTTGACAATAATAAGTCTATTTTAATCATTAATGTACTTCATTTTGTGTGGTTTCCAGTATCCAAGAAAAATTTCTAAACCTTTTCTCATCATGCAATGCGGTACTCAGTACTTAAGAACGCTTCCGCCATTCTCACGAGCTGTCGAGACCCAGATTGAGCTGAGGGAAAAATGGTGTGAGGTCTAGGCACGCCGCCTGCCTGCCTGCCTTCCTGCCTCCCCGGAGATGGTCGATGAGAAAAGGCCTAGGTGGGTGGTGGTTATCCCTTAATGACCCAGCTAGCTTTGAAAAGCCATTGATCGCAGCAAGCTGCTTTGTGTCCAAGCGAACAAAGCGGGCCTCGCGCTCAGCTTCGTCGTCGCGCATGCTAAATGCGGCACGTGACGAGCGCTTCTTCTACCTCTTACGGAACATCTTTAGACCGGCGGCCATGTGTAATTAAACTCGTTCACCCTACCTGAAGGCGAGCTAAAGAGGAAGTCAGCGAGCGGGACTCTTATGTATTTTTCAACGGAAAGTCATCAATGTTTTATCACTCGTAGAATGACATTTTTTTGGATGGGAAGAGCCAGCTGGCGTGGAGGCAGCACGAATAGGACAATTCCCCTATCTATACCATGTTCAAATAAATTGAATTTCTTGAAACTGAATATGGAAGGTTTCAGACAGATCCCAAAAGTTCACAGACATCTCGAAAGTTCAACTTCTCCCTTTTAGCTCCCCAAAAATTACCCAAAATAAAAAAGACAATAGACAATGTGGTCTAGGCCTGAACGATATATCGTTTAAACATCGCCATCGCGATGTGCGCATGCGCAATAGTCCCATCGCAAGGACGTGCGATAGTTTTTTCATTTCATTTTTTTAAATCCACAAACGTTTGTTTTGAGGAAGGAGTGCGAAGGAGAGCGCACAGCCTCTCATCTCATTCCCTCCAACTCGCAGTCATCGGCTCCTCCCCCTCCCCTGCTACAGCGGAGTGGAGGGAGGAGGGGCCGAACAGCAGAGCGGAGGGAGGAGGGGCCGTTTTCAAAGTGAAAGCAAGCAACACGTTGAATAGGGAAGACTGTCTCCAAAAGGAGTTTTGGAAGTATTGGCTATCGACAAGAATATAAGGAACAAAAAACAGCCCTGTTGACAGTGCCTCGCCATGGTTGCCTCAACAAGAAGTAATCCGTCGAACATGTGGGACCATTTAAAACGCAGGTATCTATGCATTCCTGCTACGAGCTTCCCATCAGAGGCTTTTTAGTACAGGTGGGAACATTGTTACGTGCCAACGTTGTTGTCTAAAGCCTGCAATGGTGGATAAACTAGTAGTCTTGGCCAAAAACCTATGAGACCCAGTTGAGAATTGCTGAGCAAGGAAGGTGGACGATATGCAGACAAATACATAACACAGCTGCAGGAATGTCTTTTCTTCTTTTTATTCATGTGACAGCTAACAGGAAGGCAGGAAATTTGGGAGTTTAAATGGTTCTGTTATTCATCAGTTATTTGCTGTTATTCAGTTCAATTATTTACAAGTTCAATTGAGTTTCTGTTTCTTTTATATTTAAATTAATTGTAAATCGTATTTTTCAAATAACTATAGTACAGCTGCACATAAAGTTTTGATACTTAATATTTTTTAAATATTTTTACAACTTTGTTGCAGTTTTGCAGTTTTATATTGTTATATTTTGTGTAAACAACTCAGGGGACTAATGCACTTGCACTTTTATTTGACAGATTTAATATTTAAGTTCAAATATGTTGACAACTTTATTGTTTTACTGAGGTTTTTATTTATTGTTATAGTTTGTGAACAACTCTTATTTGTCATATTTAATATTTTTGTTCAACTATGTTTACAACTTTGTTGTTATTTTACAGAAGTTTTTATTTATTGTTATATTTTGTCAAAAACTTAGGGGACGAATGCACCTGCTCTTTTATTTGTCATTTAATGTATTTGCTGCTGTTGAAGTGTCAAATATTGTGTTCAATAAATTATCTATTTTGTGCAGACATTGCTTCCTGGATCCCTTCATAATAATACAGCAATCTTAATCATTCACAAATGAAACGGTATTATATGAATACACTGTGGTCACGGTGTGTCATGCAAAGTATTTCCAAACAGCTATTCAAGTCATCTAG
The DNA here is from genome assembly GCF_030265065.1 of Corythoichthys intestinalis. Taxonomy (NCBI): domain Eukaryota; kingdom Metazoa; phylum Chordata; class Actinopteri; order Syngnathiformes; family Syngnathidae; genus Corythoichthys; species Corythoichthys intestinalis. The sequence continues at coordinate 1,191,135 of NC_080416.1, forward strand.
TGAAAATTTCTTTAAAAAAAAAAAAAAAAATATATATATATATATATTTTTTACTATCGCAATATAATATCGCAATATATTGCACACCTCAAAAAAATCGCAACAATAGTTTTTTCCAATATCGTTCAGGCCTAATGTGGTCCAAACATTGTAGTGTAAACTGCGACTGTTACTTGTGACAGCCATTGGGCAGAAGGAAAAAAAAAAAAACAGAACTGAAATAAATAAATCCATAAAACTAGGTCAAAAGTACAGCACATCTAATTCATGCACAAAAAAGCTCCACTGACATTTAATTACCATAATTTTTTGGCAATAACCCGCTACTTTTTTCTCTCCGTTTGTACCCTGCGGCTTTAATAACGAAGCGGTTTATGGAACACTCTGCGTGTTTATGTTAATTTGGTGAACAAATGTATTTTTGATCAATCAAAATGTAACCTTTCGATGAAGATTTCCCAGATTTATAGTCAGGTGAGGCATTGATTTTTGGGTGAAATTTAGGCAGCGCAGTCTACAGTCAGGTGTGTTCTACAGTGCGGAAATAACGGTACTGAAACATTTCCCATCGCCAGATTTCAGTGCTACTTTGAACAATAGAACTCAATATAGCGAGAAACCAAACTAAACAAAAAAAAAAAAAAAGAGGGACAGCAAGAATGAAAATTGGTATTTGCCATGTGGCAAAATGGATTTTGCCTTGTGGCATTTTTTTTGTATGTGGCATTTGTTTAGGGTGTGTGGCAGTTTTCCAGGCCATGCACGTCATCATTTTCCATTCATATTAAATGACAGAAATACATGTGTGGCTGTGATTTTCTACCCCATAAAATGCCACATGGCAAAATCCATTTTGCCACACACCAAAAAAATGTCACATGGCAAAATCCATTTTGCCACATGGCCAAAAAATGCCACATTGCAACATGGAAAAAAAATTGCCACATATCAAAATCCATTTTGCCACATGGCAAAAGAAATGCCACAGGGCAAAATCCATTTTGCCACATGGCAAAAAAAATGCCACATAGCAAAATCCATTTTGCCATGTGGCATTTTTTCTTTGCTATGTGGCATTTGTTTTGCCATCCGGCAAAATGAATTTCGCCATGTGGCATTTTTTTTTTTTTGGTATGTGGCAAAATAGAATTTGTTTTGTGGCATTTTTTTTTTTTTTGGTATGTGGCATTTTTTGGGGTGTATGGCAGTTTTGCAGGCCAGGCACGTCCATTTCATTGACAGCTATGCACGTCCAAATTTTCCATTCATATCAAATGGCAGAAAAACATGTGTTTGTGATTTTCTACCCCCCCAAAAAATGCAACAAACCAAAATCCATTTTCCCACACACCAAATAAAGGTCACATGTCAAAATACATTTTGCACATTGCCAAAAAAAAAAAAAAAAAAAATGCCACATGGCAAAATCAATTTTGCCACATGGCAACATGGCAAAAAAAATGCCACATGGTAAAATCCATTTTGTCACATGGCAAAAAAATGCCACATGGCAAAATCAATTTGCTAGATGGCAAAAAAAATGCCACATGGCAACATGGCAAAAAAAACAAAAAAAAAACAATGCCACATGGCAACATGGCAAAAAAACAAAAAACAAAACAATACCACATGGCAAAAAAAAAAAATGCTACATGGCAAAATCAATTTTGCCACATGGCAAAATCAATGTTTTCACATGGCAAAAAAAAAAAATGCCACATGGCAAAATCCATTTTGCCACATGGCAACAAAAAATGCCACATGGAAAAATCCATTTTGCCACATGGCGTAAAAAAAAAAAAATGCCACATGGGAAAATTAATTCTGAACATGGCAAAGAAAATGCCACATGGCAAAATTCTTTATAGCCACATGGCAAAATTCTTTATAGCCACATGGCAAAATCCATTTTGCCACACGGCCAATACCCATTTTGGTTCACCACCATCAACACCATCCCACCCATAATATTTTTTTTTGTGCATTTAATTACTGCAACGGCTCCTATTATTGACGATCACTGCCACCGTTGCACAATGTGAACGGACATAAGAGTAAGGGCAAGCCTGGTTGGAAACCCGTGCAGCGCTAGTTCGCTCTCGCTGTACCTGTGCGGCGATGATGTCAGCGTCTGCACTGCCGATAATAAGCGCGAGTTCACCTTCAAACCGCCGAGCGCGGTGAGAAAACCGTCGCCGTGCGTCAGTGCCTGCCTCATCATCATCGCCGCCGCCGTCATCCTGCCTTACTGCACGCGTGCATGCATGTTGTCGTGCAAAAAGCGGCGGAAAAAACCCGAAACTTGCTATTTTCATCTGCTGGGATCAACAGTGTTATAGATGTCGGAAACCGTGGCCGTTGCTATGGTGATGCTAGGATGGAGGGAGGCGGGGGGGAGGAGACAGAAGGAAGGGTGGAGATGCTTGACTGCGGGATCCGGCGGAATGCTAATCATCTTCTTCCTGACAGTTCGTCCTTCATTATGCAAGAGAGCCGTGGGAGGGGGAGGAGACGAACTGGCGGGCGTAGAAAAAAAAAGAATCCACGTAAACGCAGAAGGTACATATACACACACACACGGTCACATGCTCATCTCCTTTGGTACACGTGAGTCCCAGTCGGCATTCCCAGGATGTCCCGCGAAGTATCGTAGAAACATTTTTTTTCGAAAAGACGGAATGATTTTTATTGGTGAATTTTCACCTTACTGTTTTTACCAGAGTTGTGGGGAACAACCACAAGGTCGCGAAGCAAAATAATTGTTCATTCATAGTGTATGCAAACATATATCTCGGCTGTCACTACACGTTGGTGGCATAGATAGATGGACAAAGAACAGCTCATTAGGCATATAGGCTTAGGAATTACTGCTCTAAGGGTAATTGTGAGGGTGAATGGTTGTCTACATGTGCCCTGCGTTTGACACCGAGTTTGCTGCCGGTAAATTGCAGGAATCTTCCCAGCCAAGCCGCCGGAACAACGACAGCCGAACCAGTAGGCGTCCCGCTGGTGCAGCCCCAGTACGTCAGCCGGAAAGCCAAACTCCGCGCGTCCACTCCAGCGTTAACCCTTTGTACTGCCTCCATTTTGAACGGTTTAAAGAAGGCTCACCGAAAACAGGTTGACAATTTATTCGTCGACAGTGATCAAAAAGCCAGGCAAAACACGACGGAGGGGCAATGCAGGGTCCGCAAACAACGGACACATCGAAATGGTCCCAAGAAGCGACAGGTGTTAGCTAAAGTGTTCTAACACTAACAAGATCTAACCACAGTAGAAAAAGAAGTGGGAGGCCCCGCTGCACAACCGAGCAAGAAAACAAGTACATAAGAGTCTCTAGTTTGAGAAATAGATACCTCGCAGGTCCTCATCTCGCAGCTTCATTAAATAGTACCCGTAAAACGCCAGTGTCAATGTCGACAGCGAAGAGACGACTACTATATTTTCTATTCATTTTGAAACTCATTTTAAAAATAAAAGTGTGACATTTGAAGGAAAACACAAAATTGTCTGGGTGATCCCAAACTTTTGAACGGTAGCGTAAACTTACCTAATGTTGCTCTTAACAGGGAGCAGCTGGATTCAGCAATGTTAAATGAGTTATGTCATATTCACTGTTCCCACTAGAGGGTAGCGTATCTACCTAATCAATAAAAAGAAATGCAAAGACTTTCAAAACAAACCATTACAACGCCACTTTAATGAAGCGAATACTAGAAGCAGTAAAATTTAATTCAAAGCTTTTTTTTCTACTCGAGATAATCGGTTAATCGTTGCAGCAATAAGCATGTGTGCCCTCTAGTGGAGGAAACATTTCTTAATATAAAACTAAAAGGATCATATCTCCAGTTTTCCTTGGTGAAGGAATTCGGCCTCCTAGCCAAACCGCCAAAACAGCGACAGTCGAACCAGCAAGTCGGCCGGGAAGGCCAAACTCCGCGTGTTCACTCCGGTGTTAACCCTTTGTACTGACTCCATTTTGAAGGGGTTAAAGAAAGCTCACCGGGAACAAGTTGACAATTTATTCGTCGACAGTGATCAGGAAGCAAGGCAAAAACAGACGACGGAGAAGCAATACTGGATCCAGGGTCAGCAAAACAACGGATACATGTTCCCAAGAAGCAACAGTTGTTAGCTAAAATGTTCCATCTTTTGAAAGCTGTGGAGGAGTGGGCCGGGCGGAAGGCGTGCCTGAGCGTTGTCTTGGGATAATCCTTCTGTGGCAGGTTTGGGCGGTCAAGTTCATGTGTCATCTTTTGTGACTAGGTCATGGTTGCCACGGCAACTGACGTGGGGGTTCGACAGGTTTGCCTTGACGTCTAAGGCGCCGAGCTATCAACTTGTTGCTCTGGTAGGGCGGGGTTGTCCTGACCCCACCGAAGACATGCTGACATCTTTTCCTTTGCTTATCAGGCGAGGGCTGATAAGCTGGTCCACTTTACTGTGTCGAAGGGCATGGAGCTCGTTTCTTTAAACTATGGTTAAATGCTTTCCTATAATGAATGTGTTAGACTAATGCAAACAGTTATACGGTGTTTGTGAGAAAAGTAACTATCCCTTTCAATATACACACACACACATACACACTCACATTCATGATTTAGAATCTTTAATAAAACAGACAAAAATGCATTCATACTCCAAAACACAACTATGGATGGTTTATAAGTGAAGGAGATAGTACCTTTTATCATAGACACCGTCTAACTGTTTGTATTACTCTAACACACTCAATATAAAATAAATATCACTTATACCATAGTTTAGGGAAAACAAGCAGAATATTGGGCATAAAAGATACACGAAGCCTTCTTATCACGGAAGCCCAACGTGTGCGTCATGAGCAAAATTGATGCCCCAACTCTCACAATCAGTTCTCCCGGCGGGAAACTCTGTCCCAACACAAGGAGCACCGGAGAACGCCCGCTATCCAACTGATAACACGACTGACAAGACTCCAAGAGCCCCTTTGACGCTGAGGTGGCAAAATCCACAACCCTCGTTGTCTGGACAACTGTCACCCCCGAATCCTCCTGTCCAATCCACAAACAGACAATAATCCCAAACACACCCTTCTTCCTGCCCACAGCCTGCCCCGCGAGAGCCTTCAAAAGACTGAATATTTAACTAAGCGTTGTCATTTTACTGGTGAACCTTTTGTTGACTTCTGATATGGTGACCTTGGAACGGGTTTGCCTCCTCACCTGAGTCTGTTGTGCCATTCTGTTGACCGGTGTCGACCCGAATAAATTGTCAACTTGTCCTCAGCGAGCCTTATTTAAACCTTTCAAAATGGAGTCAGTACAAAGGGTTAAGACTAAGGTGAATGTGTGGAGTTTGGCCTTCGGGCCGGATTGACGGGGTCCCGCCGGTCCGGGGCGGTTCGGCTGGCGCGATTCCGGCGGTCTGGCTATAATCTGAGATTCCTTTAATAGTCGGCAATTAACCTAAGCCTGTGAATAGCGCAAGACTTGTGAGTGGAACTTTCCGAGCGGTGACCATGACTGTACATAGTTGGTTAAATTCATGACCTGCCTTAGTGTTCCGTTAAAACACACAAAATGGTGAGCTGACTCAATCTGCCTACTAAAGAGAAGGTAAACTTCTCACAAGCGCCCGAATAAATTTCAATTAAATATTCCTTTATTTATTGCTGACTTCTGGAGGAGGAAGGGTGGGGCAGGGGCACATTCACAGCCAAATCTGATTTGTTGCCAATATCTTTGATCCTTTAGGATTGATTGCCGATGTTGAAAGATGGCCTACACACTGGACTGGTCGTCAGTCGGAAAAGAAACAGTTATGAGCGCTGCCATCACTTTGAGACGAGAAATCTCCAAAGGTGGTCTGGTGGAAGTTCCGTCTCCCCGTTAACGCTAATACGCCATGCGAAAAGGGCTGCCCTACTTTCGCAAACGGTTGCTCATTAGATTGGGCCTGCTGCATTAAGAGCAAGCAGGTCCGTCCCACTGAGTAACATAAATGGTGACATTCGACAACCCCGCCACATAAACAACGGTCTTATTTCCATAAGGCTGGAAAAAAAGAAAATCCAATGTCGTTTTTCCACTGCTTGCCATGCTAAAAAACATTTCACCATGGCACAAAACCTATCACCATGGTACAAACTTCGCCATCTGACAAGTGTACAAACTATTTCACCTAGTTAAAAACCATTTCATGAAGGTGCAAAACCTGTTACCATGCTACAAACATTTTTACCATCGTGCAAAACTTTTCCATAGACTTCATTACCTATTGACGTGACCCTTCGTCATTCTTTGCACGACGCCTTACCATAGGGGGCCGAGCTTGAATCTTGTTTAGAATAGTCGGGCAAAGACGGCACACGCTCATGTCTAAGCTGGATTCAAGCTTGGATTTTTGAAGAACAACGAAAGCTGTACCGCATAGAAACAGGAAGGATTGTCTAATGAGTGATTTGTTCAAGGATTCAAGGTAAATATTAGATTTTTTGTACCATGCATGCATTTTGAAATGTTGTGGAAAGTATCAATGGGAGAAATTAGCCGTTACAGCATCGGTATTATACTTCGACATACAGTATATACGTAAAATAGATGCGTAACTGCCTCTTTTTTTGCTCTTTTAACAAAGAATCGAGACAGTTTTACGTCCATATCCACAAAGAATTCAGTGATTAAAGCATTTATCCGCAGGAATTTTCTTCTTTGTTTACACATGGAGGCAGCTAATTTTCGTAACTGACTAGCTTCATAGTTGGCAATATTTACGCGAAATGAATGCTACCTGCACGTTTATTTTGCTTTTAACCAAAAATCAAGACTTTTTTTCCAGACTCATTCGTTAACAGAGTAGCATTGTACTTAAACATATTTACGTAAAATTAGCGCTAAATGCACTTTTTTTGCTTTTAACCAAGAATCGAGACTGTTTTCCGTCCATATCTATGAAGAATTCAAGAAGTTAAGCATTTATTCACAAGAACTTTTGCCAGAAAAGCTCTGTTTACGTCAGGCGGCCACTAGCCTCATTCGCTAACAGAGTAGCATTGTACTTCGATATATTTACATAAAATAAATGCTAAATGCAGTTTTTTTTTTTTTTTGCTTTAACCAAGAATCAAGACTGTTTTACGTCCATATCTATAAAGAATTCTGGGATTTAAGCATTTATTGACAAGAATTTTCAACGAAAAAAGTGCTTTGTGATTCCACTCGATCAGCTTTGACGACCTCGCCAATAATGCAGGCCCCCTATTTATTGGCCCCGCGCCCCGTTTCCCGTCAATTCATTATGAAGTCTATGATGTGTTCATGTTCGGAACCAAGTTATTCATTAACATTAGCACAGCAAAACGTAGCGCGAGCACATGCCCTGCATCCTCATCGTCTATTCTTCTGGGATTTGGGATTGCCTTCTGGTGTCTGATCCCATCTGACAGGACAGGGAAGCACCCAAGCCTACTCCAGATTTCAGCCCTTAAAAAATCTGACAGCTGATGTAGGTCCAGAAACCCCACAAGGGCAGACGGAGACTCCCGTGTCATATCTCAGTTAAATTCCCAATGCTCTCCGGGGCTGAAGGCTTAGAGTCTAAGAATGTTCAGCAAGGACACGACTGTACACATCAACGAACGAATGCACTACCGTTCAAAAGTTTGGAGTGACCCAGACAATTTTGTATTTTCCATGAAAAGTTAAGGCTATTATTCCATTTCTCTAGATATTTCTTGCATAATTTGGAAGTGTGCTTTGAGTCTGTGGTTCCAATCAAGCCGTTGTTTATGTTATGGCATGCCATTGCATTATTTCTAGCCTTGCCGATGTCTTGACTATCTTTTCATTTCGCAACTGATTTGATCAATAAAAGTGCATATTTTCATGGAAAACAAAATTGTTTTAAACGGTAGTCTTTGTCAAACAATCTTGTGGTTGACCTAGCAGACTGGAAATTAGCGTAGAGGACAATAAGTCTGTCTGCAGTCGCATAAATAAGCTAGAGTACAGTAACAGAGAATGTAAATAGGATATAGCATGCAATTTTCCCCTCCCTATTGGGATGTATCTCACTGGAAGGACTAAAATAAACCTCCTAGTGGACTTTATTTATCACTTCACAAGATTCCTCTTCTAACTGAAGGCACGCTATTCCAAACGAGCTGCCAGATAGCGTCCTTCTATACCCCCGCAGGATGTTGGCAACAATCAACAAACAGGAAGTAAGATGAAAAGATGTTGCTCGGGAAATGTGAAAAGAAAGTTTTTACTGTAGAGAACCTGCAATAACCCCCTGTGAGGTTGTTAACCATTTCCAGACTCCAACCCCCTGTCTGACTACCAGACGATGAAAACTCAATGAGATTTGTAAGAAAATACGAGAAGTAACCACAATTTAAAATGTCAGGCTTCCGGTGCTAGACTTGGCGCTAGCTAAAAAAAAACAAAACTTCCAGAACAAGCAAACAAGCTCAGTTATGAACAAGCAAACAAGCTCAGTTATGTTTGGTGATTCACCAAGAATTTGTACAAAAATGTGAAAATGAAAACGAAAAATGCTGTTGGATGTTAATCAGCAGTGTTATCACGGATTACTTGAAAAATTAATTTAATTACTGATAATATTACTATAAAAGTAATATAGTTACTTTACTAATTACTTTATTATCAAAGTAAATAAGTTACAAGTTAAGAGTAATTTATCGGTTACTTTTTACCATTTTTTCTCCTTTTGCTGCCTCAACATAAGAGAGACAACAGAAAAATGTCATCGCTTTGTAATTCACTTTCCGATAATTAGAAAGTGGAAGTGAAAGTGGGAAAGATCAGAATCTTTCCATGAGAACTACAAAGGGTAAATCCGTTGATACAAATCCTTTTTGTATCCAGAGAAGGGTCATCTGACCCTAATAAGCATATCTTTTGTGAGCATTCATTTACTTATTAGTCATTCCCATTCACACTCGCAAAACCACAGGGTTGGATTGCTCCAATTAGCCTCTTGAGTGTTTGCAGGGCAGGCTTTGTCGGGCAGTGGACCGCTCAGGCAGGCAATCGGGCGGACAACCTTTTTACATATTCCAGAAGCTGCATTTTGGCTACTCTGCTGGCCAAAAGTATTGGCACCCCTGCAATTCTGTCATATAATGATCAGTTTTTCCCAGAAAATGATTGCAATTATAAATGCTTTGGTAGTAATATCTTCGTTTATTTTGCTTGCAATGAAAAGACACAAAAGAGAATGGGAAAAAAAATCATTATAATTTTACACAAAATTCCAAAAATGGGCGGGACAAAAGTATTGGCACCCTCAGCCTAATACTTGGTAGCAAAACCTTTAGACAAAATAACTGCAAACAACCATCAATGAGTTTCTTACAATGCTCTGCTGGAATTTTAGACCATTCTTTGGCCAACTGCTCCAGGTCTCTGAGATTTGAAGGGTGCTATTTTCGTATCTCACCACAGGTGCTCTATACAATTCAGGTCTGGACTCATTGCTGGCCACTTTAGACGTCTCCAGTGTTTTCTCTCAAACCATTTTCTAGTGTGTTTTGGGTCATTGTCCTGCTGGAAGACCCATGACCTCCGAGGCAGACCCAGCTTTCTCACACTGGTCCCGACATTACGCTGCAAAATTTGTTGATAGTCTTCAGACTTCATAATGCCAACCACACGGTCAAGCAGTCCAGTGCCAAATGCAGCAAAGCAACCCCAAAACATCAGGGAACCACCTCCATGTTTGACTGTGGGGACCGTGTACTTTTTTTGAAGGCCTCGTCTTTTTTCCTGTAAACTATGTTGTAGCCTTTTCCCAAAAAAGCTCTACTTTTGTCTCATCTGGCCAGAGAATATTTTTCCAAACCGTTTTTGGCTTTCTCAGGTAAGTTTTGGCTTGAGCCTGGCTTTTTTATGTCTCTGGCTCAGAAGTGGGGTCTTCCTGGGTATCCTATCATAGAGTTCCTTTTCATTCAGACGCCGACGGATAGTACGGGTTGACACCGTCGTACCCTTCGACTGCGGGACAGCTTGAACTTGTTTGGATGTCAGTTGAGGTTCTTTATCCACCATCCGCACACTTTCATTGTAATCACTCGTCAATTTTTCTTTTACGTTCAGATCTAGGGAGGTTAGCCACATTGCCGTGGGCTTTACAATTATTGATCACACTGCACACAGTAGACACAGGAACATTAAGGTCTTTGGAGATTGACTTTTAGCCTTGAGATTGCCCATGCTTCCTCACAATTTTGCTTCTCAAGTCCTCAGACAGCTCTTTGGTCTTCATTCTTTTCTCCATGCTCAACATGGTACACACAAGGACACAGGACCGAGGTTGAGTCACCTTTAGTCCATTTTAACTGTCTGCAAGTGTGATGTAGTTATTGCCACCACCTGTTCTTTGCCACAGGTAAGTAACTGGTGCTGTTAATGACACAAATTAGAGAAGCAGCACATGATTTTTCAAAGGGTGCCAATACTTTTGTCCGGTCCATTTTTGGAGTTTTGTGTAAAATCAATTATTTATTTTTATTCCATTTTCTTTTGTTTTTTTTTCCATAGCAAGCAAAATAAATGAAGATATTACTACCAAAGCATTTGTAATTGCAATCATTTTCTGTGAGAAATTGAGCATTATCTGACAGAATTGCAGGGGTGCCAATACTTTTGGCCAGGAGTGTATCTTGAAAAATGATCAGAAAAATGCTGCTAACTGATGCTAATTTGCTCGAAAATATTGCTACAATCAGCTTTGTCTTCTATTGTTGGAAACTTTCTAACGTATTTCTGACTGTCTGATGCCAAAATGACACTTCTACACGATGATCGGTCAATTTGCTGAGCTGGATAAAGTAGCAGTAGCAGTCAAAGGTTTTACTCAAGTAAGAGTAGCGTTACTTTAAAATAATATTACTCAAGTAAAAGTAGTCATGCAAAAAATGGACTCAAGTACAAGTAAAAAAAGTAAAAGTGAAAATTGCTAACAAAATTCTTATCGTAAACCACTGCTGACAGATGCTTTGCTAATCTGTGATGACAAAGCTATGTTAGCATTTTAGCCTTTCTCTATTTGTCTCTATTATGCGCTTCATCAGCGAGAAAAACAAGGGCAAGCACGACGTTGCCAGCGAGCCTTGCCAACGTCTCGCATCCGAGCTGGCAAATGTTGGGCTAAGGTCGGGGGTGGGGGATCAACGCGGGAAGTTGCGCTGGATAATATCCAAACCTAAAAATAATCGACACTAAAAAAAGGCAGATGGTACCGTAGCCCCGGGCTGGCGTTTTGTTTGTTCGGGCTCCAAATGCAGTCATTCTGTGTTTTTTTTTTTGTATTCTGGGAATCTCCCAGATCCCGGCGGAGGCAAATGCACGGACGTGAACAAAAACGAATGAAATCAGCCAACACGGAGATACGCAATATCAGAATGTGCACCGACCTCCAGGCTGTATTCTTCCACGGTCCTCTTCAGCGGATCCACAATCTGCCAGCAAATCAGGATGCATAAGTCGATCAACAGCATCCCGCCAACGATGATCAACAATTTCTGGTCTTTTATGATCTGCACAAAGAGGGAGAAAAAAACAGTTATATGAGAACAATCTCCATTGTTGTCCAACCAGAGACCTGCCGGTTCCACCAACAGTCTAGCTACAATTAACCATAGACTTCATTACCTAGTTAATGATGGTACACGCTCATGTCGGATTTAAGCTTGGATTTTTGAAGAACTACGAAAGCTGTACCGCATACAAACAGGAAGGATTGTCTCAGGAGTGATTTGTTCGAGGATTCAAGGCAAAGATGATATTTTTCGTACCATGCATGCGTGATTGAAGCATTTATTCGCAGGAATTTTCTTCCTTGTTTACACATGGTGGCGGCTAATTTTCGTAAGTGACTAGCCTCATAGTTTGCAATATATTATGCGAAATAAATGCAACCTGCATGTTTTTTTTGCTTTTAACCAAGAATCGAGAATGTTTTACATCCATATCCATGAAGAATTTGGCGATTTAAGCATTTATTCACAAGAATTTTCACCGGAAAAGCTCTGTTTATATCAGGCGGCTACTAGCTACATTCACTAACAGACTAGCATTGCACTTCGACATATTTACGTAAAATAAACACTAACCGCACATTTTTTTTGCTTTTATTCAAGAATCAAGACTGTTTTACGTCCATATCTATAAAGAATTCGAGGATTTAAGCATTTATTCACAATAACCTTTGCCAGAAAAGCTCTGTTTACGCCAGGCGTCCGCTAGTCTCATTCGCTAACAGAGTAGCATTGTACTTCGACAATATAAGTAAAATAAACGTTAACTGCACGATTTCTTTGCTTTTAACCAAGAATAGAGACTGTTTTACGTCCATTTCTATAAAGAATTTGGGGATTTAAGCATTTATCCACAACAATTTTGGCCAGAAAAGCTCTGTTTACACCAGGCGACCGCTAGCCTCATTCGCTAACAGAGTAGCATTATACTTCGACCATATACGTAAAATAAACGCGAACTTTATGGTTTTGTTTGCTTTTAACCAAGAGTCGAGACTGTTTTACGTCCATATCTACAGAGAATTCAGGGATTTAAGCATTTATTCACAAGGATTTTCAGCAGAAAAGCTCTGTTTACATCAGGCGGTTGCTAGCCTCATTCGCTAACAGAGTAGCATTGTACTTCGACATACAGTATATCTGTAACATAAACGCTAACTGCACGGTTTCTTTGCTTTTAACCAAGAATCAAGACTGTTTTACGTCCATATATATATAAAGAATTCAGGGATTTAAGCATTTATTCACAAGAATTTTCGAAAGAAAAGCTCTGTTTACGTCAGGCGGCCGCTATCCTCATTCACTAATAGAGTAGCATTGTACTTCGACATATTTACGTAAAATAAATGCTTACTGCACTTTTTTTTTTTTTTTTTTTGCTTTTAACCAAGAATCGAGACTCTTATATCCATATCTATGAATAATTCGGGGATTTAAGCATTTATCCACAAGAATTTTGGCCAGAAAAGCTCTGTTTACACCAGGCGGCCTCTAGCCTCATTCGCTAACAGAGTAGCATTGTACTTCATCAACATACAGTATGTAAAATAAATGCAAATTTTTTTTTTTTGCTTTTAACCAAGAGTCAAGACTGTTTTACATCCATATCTACAAAGAATTCAGGGATTTATTCATGCACAAGAATTTTCGCCAGAAAAGCTCTGTTTACGTCAGGCTGCCGCTAGCCTCATTCACTAATAGAGTAGCATTGTCCTTCGACATATTTACGTAAAATAAATGCTGAATGCACTTTTTTTTTGTGCTTTTATTCAAGAATCGAGACTCTTACGTCCATATCTATGAATAATTCGGGGATTTAAGCATTTATTCACAAGAATTTTTGCCAGAAAATCCTGTTTTTCGCCAGGCGGCCACTAGCCTCATTCACCAACAGAGTAGCATTGTACTTCAACATATTTAAGTAAAATAAACGCTAACTGCACTTTTTTTTTTTGTTTTTTTTTTTGCTTTTAACCAAGAATTGAGACTGTTTTACGTCCATATCTATGAAGAATTCAGGGATTTAAGCATTTATTCTCAAGAATTTTTGCCAGAAAAGCTCTGTTTACACCAGACGGCCGCTAGCCTCGTTCGCTAACAGTATATCGTGTATAATGATTATTAAGGACTATTCTATTCTAAAGTTGTGATTGTATATAGAATTTATTAATTATGCATTTCCATATTATTTATGATTGATTATGGATGTTTTCATCAAGTATTAAGTTTCTGATGTTAAAATTAGTGATTTATTAGCTGTTGAAAACTTGCAGTAAATAAAAATAAAGAATGAAGTATCTATTTTGGTCAAAAATATATATATGTTATGTTAAATATTGCTATTGACCCTGATATATGAATATAAATGATTATCTCTGCATTTGGTGATTTTTGTGCATCTAGTGTAAAATCTGAGACTTTTATAGCCATTTTAAGTTGTGTTATACTTATGTAAAAAATAATCGGGATTTTATAAGGGAATGACTTTGAATTTTTTTATGCCGCCGCTCATGGGGACTCATATATGGCTTAGGTAGGTGCCTGTTTTGGTTTTAGGTCGCTAGCAGCTTTGGTTTTGAAAGTATTTGAAGTTTTCGAAAATAGGCCCCCTACGAATTCGCCCCGTTTCCCGTGTCATGTCAATAGGTTTATGATTTAACCACCGGTGAGGAGGACGTGTCGAACGACACACGCGGCGGGAATGGTTAATGGCGACCTGCCAAAACGTCTCCCGCGAGACGCGAAGCAACGGCGTCAGATCACAGCGCTCGTCTTTTATACCGTGAACTTTTGCGGGGATGAAAGCAGCGGACTGTTTGTGATCTTTATTTATAACGCCGTTTGACGGTATAGAGGCGACGTTCAAAGGAAAGGTCAGGCAGCACAGGGTGGTGATAATACAATCTAGGAGGTTGACGAGCAGACGGAGAGTCTGTACTAGGTAAACGAGTCTCCAAATGCCCATCGTTTGAGTCTGCGTCCCGAAAAGCTGTCCCGTCTGGTTTACGGCAAACGGTTGGTTGATGCTGAGGTCGGTTGGTATGCTGACTGATATTTCTAATTCTTCCTGATGGCCTGTCGCGGTTTGTTTGCGCTAACACAAATGTTAGCGCTTTCATCTTGGCCCCTTTGGCAGTTTTTGTAGAACAATGTACAATTTTTCCCATGATTCTGCAGCTTTCATCTGAAGTAGGCTGAAAACTACTCAAAAAGGCCTTCAGAGGGACGAGTAGTAAGAGTTTGTGCCTGTAACATTACTCACAATTGTAGATATCCTTCTTCAACTATTTCTCAATACTGTATGAGAGCTGAAAAGAGTACTAGAGCTGGGAATCTTTGGGCACCTAACGATTCGATTACGATTATGATTCAGAGGCTCTGATTCGATTATAAAACGATTCAAGTTTTTGTGACAAAACATTTAACTTCTGCATTTTAGACACTACTAGCATTCACTCGTCGTCCACTCGCCATTACGAACACATCTGGAGTCATTTCGTCAAACGAACGCTGCCCCCTGCTGATTCAAAACTAAGTACAACAGTCTTTTCAGGCTGAATCTTGTGTGTATATTTTCTACAAACACAACGAAATAAGATGAAACATTTTAAACATAGGGTGAATCTATCTGTGGACACAACAAAATATTAAAATAACTTTTTATAATATTTATTTATTATTTATATAACTTATTAAAAAGAATTCAGAGACTTATCAAACTTTAAAAGTGTTGAAATTATATAAAATGCACATATTACTTGTATTTTTAGTTTTAAACATATGGTATGGCTCTCACAGAATTACATTTAAAAATATGTGGTGTTCATGGCTCACTCAGCCAAAAAGGTTCCCGACCTTTGCCCTACGGTGTCAATGAGCATTCGATAGTACTGTGGCAAAGGAACGCGTTGTTTTGTAATTCACCGCCAAGCCACTAGAGGGGTGTTAGGTTGTGTTTGTGTGGTTTTGGGGGAGTCTTGTCGAATTCCTTGAGTTTTTTTCCAGTAAGACTACAATGTCAAGAGAGGTGCAACGCTTGAATGTGGATGTTGATCATATAAATGTTGAGGCGAAAACCACGCAGAAGACGGTTGCGGAGGTTATCTGTCCGACTGTTGATGTTGCACAGAGACTGGCAGTCACTTTACAAATTCTAGCATCAGGTGTGAAGGGAATATTTTGTATTCTCGTATTTAGCGATCGACTGTTTGTATTATACTAACACACTTAATATAAATCGCACTTATGCCGTAGTTTAAGAAAAACAAGCAGAATATATTTGCCATAGGGCATAAGAGGTACATGACGCCTTCTTATCACGGAAGCCCAACGTGTACGTCATGCAACTGACTGAGCAAGATTGACGCTGATGAGGCAAGACATCTACCAGCCCACGTCTGCACCACCAACTCCCGCGATTAGTTCTCCCAGACAATCAAGAACAAATGGCGGGACGTCCTGTCCCAACACAAGGAACACTGGAAAACGCCCGATATCCAACTGGTAACACGACTGATCAGACTCCAAGAGCCCCTTTGATGCTGAAGTGACAGAATCCACAACTCTCAAGTTCAAGTTTATTATAGTAAACTTGGTAAACTACTATACTATAGTAAACAGTAACTCCGGGATCCCCCTGTCCAATCCACAAACAGACAATAATCCTAAACAACGCCTGAGCACACCCTTCTTCTGCCCACAGCCCACCCCGCGAGAGCCATCAAAAAGACAATGTTTAACTAATCGTTGTCATTTTTCTCGGGAACCTTTTGTTGACTTGTGATATGGTGAGCTTGGAATCAGACTGCCTCTCGCCTGAGTCTGTTTCTGTTTCGCCTTACCGTTTGATTGCTGTCGACCTGAATAAATTGTCAAGTTGTGCTTCGAAGCCTTTTTCCAGCTTTCAAACTGGAGTCAGTACAAGGGGTTAAGACTAAGGTGAACTCGCGGAGTTTGGCCTTTTGGCCGTGATGTCGGGGTTTCGCCGGCCTGGGTCGTTGGAGCTGCGTTGACGTGAAGCCTAGTCAGGATTTTGTGGAGGCGCACGTCAGGCTGCGGCGGAGGGTCCTAAATCGTGTCTGCATTAGGGTACAATAAACTTTAGGGGACAATAAACTTGAACTTGACTTGACGGCGTAGGTCTGCCGTAGAGGCATAACTCAGCCTTTAACCCCCGCCAAACCTCTTCGGCCAGATTCAGACCGCTAGGTCTTAATGCACAAATCCAAATTGATGCACTGAATAAAAAAACAAAAACAGACTGCACTGCTTGGTGGCTTTCTGTCGTAAAGCTTCACTTTCATTTCCAGAAAATCCCAAGAGTCCATGAAGAGCTCAGTTACAATTCCTCGTTGTCTAAGCCATCTTGTTTCACGGCATTCCCGCTCTCCTCCTAGGGCCAAGCCTACTTCCATTTCCATATGCGCCACTTTGTCTGCCTCTTTGGTTTGTCTTTTCGCGGCTCGCGTCTTGGCCTTCTTCTGCCACTTCGCCCCAAATCCTTCCAACGCTTTGATCCATCCCTCTCATCCATCCAGGCAGGCCACCCACACTTGCTCCAGAAAGCTGGCAAGTGGGAGCCAAAGACGGGGCAGGAGGGAGGGATTGAGAGATGGAGGGGGTGCTTCTATAAATACAAAAAAAAAACGCTACAACAGTCTGCATCTCTTTTACCTAACTCGGCCAATCAAAGTGATTGAATCTGAAGGCTCAAAAGCTTTAAGCTTCCTTTACTGAAGTTATTTCAAGATTCTAACACTCTCAGAAGGGAAAAACTGTTCAATCGTATGGATACTGATCCATCAGGTTGCACTTGACTTCTTCAATTCATTTAGAATGTTCAGCCTTCTTCATGTATAAAATCATTCATTGCTTTCTATGTATAATGACAAAGCAGTAAGTCTCACATTAAAGGATCCTCTATTTTTACGACAAGTCATTCTTAAAAGATAAATGTTAGTATGAGTTATAATAATTTGATATTAAAACCCCTCCTAATGTTTTTGTTTTAATAAAGTTTGTAAAATTATTTTAAGTGATAGGTCGCAATTCTTGTTACGTCGCAGTGCGTGACGTCACTGGTCCCGTTGCCGAAATTCCAGCGTGTCACTCGTTAGCTTTCCCAACATGTCATCAGTTCTACCCTTCCTATTTGAACCAGATCTGAAAAGTGAAGAGCAGGACAGCACTGTCGGTCGTTCACAAGACGAGCTTCAGGGAAAAATGTGTGCAGCAAATACCTGATAAGACAAAAGTTGGGCAAAACTGGTTATGCAAGAGTCCTGTTGGGAGCGAGAGTGTATGCTGTCCGGTTTTATTAGCAGATATTCAAGGTAAGCATATTGCATTTTCAAACTTATCCCAATATAATTATGTAGATTGTTAGCATCCAGAGCTGTCGTGTGCTTTACATACAGTACGGGCCAAAGAGCACACCTTGTGTAATCCATGTCTTGTACATTGGAACGCGTGGTAGCTAGGATACGTGTATAAAAGTACCAAAAAGGGGAGAAGCTTCCACTATGCACATTTATTCACAAAAAAATAATATTTCCACCTTGACCACGCTTCACTCGGGAGCTCAGCAGTAAGCAAACACGCGTTCCCTGATGAACTCCAACATTGTTGTGAGGGCCACGTCAGAGTCACTGTCGTCACTGTAGCGTGCCATAGTGCTTTAATTATGTAGTATGATTTAGGGAAAACTCCCACGAAGAATAGTCAACAAAAAAGATAGCAATAGTAATCCAAATCCGCGTTTTTTTACTTAGTCAAAGATCCAGGAATTAGACCGATCCCATGGCAATGTCGCAGCCGTCGATTCCACAAAATAGACTGATCCGAAAAGCCGCTTTGGGACCGACAAATCAAAAAAATGGACAGATCCGAAACCAATATTGCAGACGTGGTGGGACCGTCGGATCCAGAAAATAGATGGATCCCGATCCCTTACTTGACTGAGGATACAGGAAAAATGTTCGGGCGCCAGTTGTAACGCGTGGTGGGTAGGGTACGTGCATACAGGGACCAAAAAGGGGGAGAAGCTTGAGATCGGCCACTCCGGGACCTTGAAATGCTTCTTACGAAGCCACTCCTTTGTTGCCCTGGCTGTGTGTTTGGGATATTGTCATGCTGAAAGACCCAGCCACATCTCATTTCAATGCCCTTGCTGATGGAAGGAGATTTTTACTCAAAATCTCTCTATACATGGCCCCATTCATTCTTTCCTTTACACAAATCAGTCGTCCTGGTCCCTTTGCAGAAAAACAGCCCCAAAGCATGATGTTTCCACCCCCATGCTTCACAGTGGGTATGGTGCAATTCAGTATTCTTTTTCCTCCAAACACGAGAACCCGTATTTCTACCAAAACGTTCTATTTTGGTTTCATATGACCATAATACATTCTCCCAGTCCTCTTCTGGATCATCCAAATGCTCTCTAGCGAGCTGCAGACGGGCCTGGACGTGTGCTTTCTTCAGCAGGGGGACACGTCTGGCAGCGTAGGATTTGAGTGCCCGGCGGCGCATTGTGTGATAGTAGCCTTTGTTACTGTGGTCCCAACTCACTGAAGGTCATTCACTAGGTCCCCCCGTGTGGTTCTGGGATTTTTGCTCCCCGTTCTTGTTATCAATTTTGACGTGACGGAGTGAGGAGGGAGTCCAAGATATTTTACAAAACAACAAATAAACAGAAAAACAAGCGTCTGTTCTGAATTGGAATGAGTTTACCACTAGTAGACATTCAATCCATTTGAAGTGGGAGGGTGTCAGCGAATGAACATTCGTTCATTCACTGCCAACCCTCCCACTTCAAACGGATTGAACGTCTATGGCCATCAGTAGCAGCCAATGCTAGGCAACGGGGCATTTCAGATCATTACCTTATTGATTTTCAGTCACTTCCTGTTGACTTTGGGGCATTTTATGAGTCCCTTCCTGTTGATTTTGGGTTACAGAACAGGAAGTGGCCCGGGAATCTTGAATAGGCAGTGACTCAAACTCAACAGGAAGCGACCTGTTAACTCACTAAAATGAACAGAAATTGACCTGTAAATGGCTTACAAATCAGCTCTGGTTTCGAATGAATGAACGTTAAGCCATAGAGTAAACTAAGACACTATTATAGTGGAAGATTTTGATAGCAACTTTTTTTTTTTTTGGGGGGGGGAGACAGATATATCTATATATCCCGATATATTACCATTTCGATATTTTGTCACACCCCTAGTTATAGTGTATTAAAATGTGTTAAAATACACAGACAAAAACACAAAACACTTTCTTCTGTACCTTTTTCTTCATTTTAACATTCTTAAAGATGGCGTGGACCCTCCAGGTCTTGGCAAACATGGCGCCGAATGCTGTCGTGTAGCCGACGATGAGGATCCACGTCCGGACCTTTGCAAAAGGCGAGACGAGAGACACGTGAATGAAGGCCATGAGAAAAATAACGCTGAGGAATATCAAACTTTGACACCCCAAGTTAGAGGCCTGTTGTGTAAAATAATATTTGCTCTCATTAAAAAATGCCAATAAGAAATAGATGGTTACTGTGGCACTTTAATAAAGGGAATAGTATCGTATTTACAGTTTGTATTATTCTAACACACCCAGTATAAAATAAATAGCATTTATATCATGGTTTAAGAAAAAAAAGCAGAATATATTTGACATAGGGCATAAGAGATACATGACGCCTTCTTATCACGGAAGCCCAACGCGTGCGTCAAGTTTGACGCTGACGAGGCAAGACATCTACAAGTTCCGGACAGTCCAGAAAAGATGGCGGGACATCTTGTCTTGACAAGGAACATCCTACTCGGAGCAACCCACGACCAAGAAGTGAACTCTCAGCACTCACATTGCGCTGAGGTGGCAAAATCCACAACTCTCTTTGCCCTGACAACAGTAATTCCCAAATCCTCCTGTCCAATCCACAAACAGACAATAATCCTAAACAATGCCCAAACACACCCTTCTTCTGCCCACAGCCCGCCCCGCGAGAGCCTTCAAAAGGACAATGTTCAACTAATCGCTGTCATTTTTTTCTCTGGAACCTTTTGTTGACTTGTGATATGGTGACCTTGCATCCTTGCCCGGGTTCCTCTGTGCTGTATGATTGCTGTCGACTCAGAATAAATTGTCAATGTGTGTTTTGAAGCCTTTTTCCAGCTTTCAAAATGGAGTCAGTACAAAGAAGTGGTCTCCAAACTATTCCACATAGGGCCGCAGTGGGTGCAGGATTTCACTCAGACAAAACAACACCAATCTGGTGCTTTGTTTAAGTTTAATCAGTTGATTGCTGTCAGGTGCTGCTTGTTTTAGTAGAAACCTCATTGGTTAAAAGGTCTGTGCTTTATCGGTATGAACAAAAACCCGGCCCCCCACAGCGGCCCTCGAGGACTGGTTTGGAGACCCCTGGTACAAAGGGTTAAGACTAGGGTGAAAGCGCGTTTGGCCGTTTGGCCGGGTTACCGCTGGCCCAGGTCGTTGGAGCTGCGCCAGCGCGGGCCTGGCAGTTCGGCTGGCGTGATTCCGGCAATCTGGCTAGAAGGTCAGATTCCTTCAATATCTTGGTAGCCTTCCTTTTTTCCCCTCTCAGACAAAATTTTTTGTCTCTTTTGTTGCTCTGCCATCTGTACAGAATTTGCGCTTCTGGGTATGCTAATCTGACAGAACGCCAAGCTTAATCTCCTAATCGCCCGCATCGATATCGTTTTTCACAATCATTTTCAGATGAAATTCAAAAAGACTTTCTATCAGGCGAGTGTGAACCAGCTGCTTCTTCCAAATGTGTAAAACAATCAAACTACAGGTCAAATACTCTGTTTTACCGCACGCTACTATGATGCAATTAGGGCTGTCAAAATTATCGCGTTAACGGGCGGTAAATTAATTTTAAAATTAATTACGTTAAAAAATCTGACGCAATTAACACACATGCCCCGCTCAAACAGATTAAAATGACAGCAAAGTGATATGTTCACTTGTTACCAGGGGTCGCGTTAACCGGATATTTTCCGTCGTTGACCGGTTTTTTAAAACGGTGACGGAAAAAACTGACGTCCGTCCGTCATTTTGACAGGTTGCAATTCACACCCCAGACCACAGGGTGGCGATATTAATTAGCTATTGTCTCTCTTAATGCATGACGTCGTTGGCTCTTCTGTCAGAATATTGTAGCGTCACCGGGGTCTGGCGGCGGCACCGTGATTGACACATCAACGCGAGGTTCTTATTGGTGCACCCGGTGTGCCAGCGCGTCATCCAATTGATGGACAAGATTGCCGCCCAATCACATGACGACACAACTCCGCCCCCCTGACTGGAGCCGCCATATTGTGTGTCAGCTGTTCATGTTTACCGCTACGTACATGCCTCCTATTACGGCGTGTTTTTCTGCTCGTTAATATTAATAATCAAAATGGTGAAGGCGTGTGTGGCGGTTGGTTGCTGTAACAGAAAAGATAGACGGAGAGACTTGAAGTTCTACCGTATTCTGAGAGACCCGGGAGGATGAGAGCGAGATGGACTGCTGTAATTCGACAAGAAATCTGGGCACCAAACGATCACCACAGACTATGTAGTAGTCATTTTATATCTGGTAAGATGCATTTAATATATATTTAGAAGATTTTGAGCTGACAACCACAATTAAGATCATTGTGTGACGTTGGTGATTGGGGTCTATATTGTTGCCTCTTTTTCTTTGGGGGCGGAGTTGTTGGCGGTAAGCAGAGTAAAAAGGGAGAAAAATACCACGACTCCCGTGTCTAATTTTTCGCCGCCAAGCAAGCGTTACAATATTAATTAAAAATGAATGAAAACTAAATACTATTGAATATGTCATCATTGTCATTTTAAAAATTTAAGTGACCGGTAAAAATAGACTATGACCGGATTTTTTTGACCCTGTCAGTCAAAATGACAGACAACGAAAATGTCTAGCGCAACCTCTGCTTGTTACTTGTGTTTTTTGTCTCCCTCTGCTGGCGCTTTGGTGTGACTGATTTTATGGGTTTAAGCACCATCGCATTGTGTAATTATTGACATCAACAATGGCGAGCTACTAGTTTATTTTTTGATTGAAAATTTTACAAATTTTATTAAAATGAAAACATTAAGAGGGGTTTTAATATCAAATTTCTATAACTTGTACAAACATTTATCTTTTAAGAACTACAAGTCTTTCTATCCATGGATCGCTTTAAGAGAATGTTAATAATGTTAATGTTGATTTATTGTTGTAATAAACTAATACAGTACTTATGTACAGTATGTTGAATGTATATATCCGTCTTGTGTCTTATCTTTCCATTCCTACAATAATTTACAGAAAAATATGGCATATTTTATAGATGGTTTGAATTGCAATTAATTACGATTAATTAATTTTTAAGCTGTGATTAACTCGATTAAAAATTTGAATCGTTTGACAGCCCTAGATGCAATGCAAAAAAAAAAGTCTTCTGCCCACTGCCCGCTCCGTGACAGCCTTCAAAAAATCTGAATGTTTAACTCATCGTTGGCATTTTTCTCGGGAACCTTTTGTTGACTTGTGACATGGTGACCTTGGAAGGAGTCTGCCTCCTCGCCTGAGTCTGTTTCTGTTTCGCCCTGAATAACTTGTGCTTCGAAGCCTTCTCCCAGCTTTCAAAATTGAGTCAGTACAAGGGGTGCGTGATTCTGGCAATCTGGCTAAAATGTCAGACTCCTTCAATATCTTTGGAAACTTTCATATTTTTTTAACGAACCAACTGTTGCAACTGATGATTAAAAACGTTTTAGGCTAGAATATGAAATATAACATTTTCTATCACAGACTGCAGGCCGTAAAGTTTGCTCACTAAGCATTGTCCATCTGTCTCGGATAGCCGCCTCCGGTTAGGGCCTCAAAATGGCTGCCTCAAGCCAAAATGGATGACTTCCCGTTGCGTGTTCTGCATGGGTATTTGAGACTTCTTATTATGACACACGCAATTTGGTGTCAATCTGTGAAACCGCCGTCACAGGCTGATATTTTCCAACTTTTCCTCGTCGCCGCCTGGTGCAGGGGCCCTTGCGACGTCTCTGACGGCTATGAACATTTCCTTGAAGATGCCAAAATAGCGCTCTAAAAATGAACCACAAATAAGAGGGGGTGGGGGGGGGGGGAGCTGTCAGGTTGCTTTCTCGTCTCTTATCTCGTAAGCACGGAGGCTGTCACGCTCTTGAGAGTAATTCGTCCTAATAAGAAGAAACAAAACGTGGACCTCTCGCTCCGATTTGGCACCAGAGTACGCCGCTGATAAGTGTTTTAAAAGAGCAGTTTGAAAATAGCTCGACAAAGCCTGATATAGCCAAAGTATGTGTGCCACACACACACTTTTACTTCCACCTGCACCATCCTACTCAGCGTTTTGAGGACAAAGTCCAGCCTGTGTCATTTTGCTGGTGTCGCAAAACGCAACTTTATCGCAGTAATCACGACACTGTAATATTACCAGAGGGCGGAAACTTAATATGCTGGCTAAAGATTCCTCCGCAGAGATAGCCGGTCTGTTTCCATTCATCACCTTTAAGCTGTTTATCGTATCTAAATCTAATGCCATTAGCATCTAGAATCTGCCTAGTCTCACGGCCAGTTTTAATTTCCTTATTAGCTTCATTTTTAGGAAGCTTAAAGTGCCTATGACAGGATAAAAAAAAAAAAAGTCTTAAATAGCATTATTATATGAATTAGAATCATATTTTGAAACAATTCGACTAGTGTAATTTTCGGACTATAAACCGCTACTTTTTTCCTTCATTTTTGAATCCTGCGGCTTATAGTCCAGTGCGGCTTATTTGTATATTTTTTTGGGGGTTAATAGGTAACCCTTTATTTTACAGCGGCGTCATAAGACTGTCATAAGACCATCAAAATTATGACGTGACACTATCTTGTGCATTACTAAATGCTTATGAAATATCTCGTTAGGTGTCATCCGGGAAATTATGTCGCTAACTCCATTTATGTCCAGCTCGGATCTTCTACATCAATTCAAATATGAGATAATTTGCAGGATAACACTTTTTGACATCTTTTATAAGCATTCATAATTATGATTGCCTTAGTCATATGGCGTCACTGTCAAATAAAGTGTTACCAAATAACATAACTAGTTATCAATGAAACTGGAACAGTAACTGAAGAAATAATTAGCACAGAACATGAATTTTGATTGTTATTTACATCTGTAGTGCTGTAATTCATGCTAGGAGGCATGTTGGACAACAACAGTGTTGACAGCAGATGACAGCAGAGGTTGACTGTCTCCCCCAAGGGTGCAGTGATGGCCAAATGAAGCTTCTTGGAGCAATGAAGCCAATTGGTTCAAAGCTTCATGGTGGTTCATTTGGTCTTATGACAGTCGTATGATGCCGCTGTCAAATATAGTGTTACCGGGTAATATCTTTTGGTATAAATATCCCATAATAGAGTGAAGCCAGCGGCGGCTTATAGCCAGGTGCGGCTTATAGCGCGAAAATTATGGTATATACAACAATTTGGCAACGCGCAGATGACGACAAATTAGTCTTTTAATCTGCCGTTTAGCCCTTGCCTGTCATTATAGGGCTCTAGCGTCCCAAGGAGGAGAAAGACATCGGCAGGGTCACGATTTCATCTGATTTAAAATTCAGTCCATTGAGGGGAAATTATTCAGAACAAGGAAAGTGCGATGAAGAGAGAAAATTGTTAACTTGTGTTTCGAAGCCTTTTTCCAGGTTTCAAAATGGAGTAAGTACAAGGGGTTAAGGCTAAGGTGAACGCGCGGAGTTTGGCCTTTTGGCCGGGTTGTCGGGTTACGCCAGCGCAGGTCCGGTGGTTCGGCTGGCGTGATTCCGGCAGTCTGGCTAGAAGGTCAGATTCTTTCAATATCCTGGTAGCTAGGGTTGTTCCGATCATGTTTTTTTGCTCCCGATCCGATCCCGATTGTTTTAGTTTGAGTATCTGCCAATCACGACATTTCCCGATCCGATTGCTTTTTTTTGCTCCCGATTCAATTCCAATCATTCCCGATAATTTTTCCCGATCATATACAGTTTGCCAATGCATTAAGAAAAAAATGAATAAAACTCGGACGAATATATACATTCAACATACAGTAAATAAGTACTGTATTTGTTTATGATGACAATAAATCCTCAAGATGGCATTTACATTATTAACATTCTTTCTGTGAGAGGGATCCACGAAGAGAAAGACTTGTGACTTTGTATATTGTGACAAAATATTGCCATCTAGTGTATTTGTTGAGCTTTCAGTAAATGATACTGTAGCCATGCCCAAATGCATGATGGGAAGTGGAACCATGACTGTGCGTAGTGCTACCAATTGATATATCCTCTCTGCGTTGGGAAATAATATAAGGTGTTAAGAAAAAGATCATTTGCTACCTTGCTTCCCCACATTGCTTCCCATGATATTTCTAATCGTAGGGAGAGGGATTGTAAGGCTTTATCCAATTAAAAAACGGCTCCAAAGGCTGCCAAAATTCACTCTATTCATTTTACACTGCCTTTTATCTCTATATATAGGTAAAACGGCACCATTACAGATTGAGGGCGACAATGTGTGGGTGGGTCGTGCAGCGCATGCATTAATTGCGTTAAATATTTTACCGTGATACATTTTTTAAAAAAATTAATTACTGCCGTTATCGGGATAAATTTGATAACCCTACCTTAAGCCTAAACTAAAGACTCTGGATGAGTGTAACATATTATGTTTGTAACGTTAAATACAATTAGAAAACGATTTAATTAAAAAAATATATATTAAAAAAAAGGCATGGCCGATATTTTTTTGCCGATTCCGATACTTTGAAAATGACGTGATCGGAGCTGATCGATCGGGACATCTCTACTGGTAGCCTTCATTTTTTTCCCCTCTCAGACAAAACTTTTTGTCTCTTTTGTTGCTCTGCCATCTGTACAGAATTCGCGCGAAAGCATTTGCATTGACATCCGTCTGTATAATAAATAGGGAGAGGGGGAAGTGACGTATGCCCTAAAGCAGTCAGCATATTTGTAACTTTTTGTGCGCGGCAGTGTTCCTGCCACCCTCCTCAAAGTTAATTAGTGTCAGTGACAGCAATACAGACCCCCTCAAGATATAAAAGATGCTTTTCAACTTATTCAACTAGTTTTCAGTCGCCATATTATCACAAATGTTATGAAAAAAGGTTGAAAAGTTATCTAGCGTTGCTTTAAAGTCTGGAAAAAAAAGTTTAAAATTCTTAAAAAACAAAAAAACTTGCATTATAAATCCACAGCATTTTAAGTGAACGGTAAAGCCTGACCGCAACAGTGGGGCTGTTTCAAAATGAAATTTGAGTTAGTAATTAAAGAAATCTTTCTTTAGCTCTTGAGACTGGTTAATAATTCAACCCGACCCATGTCACGTTGACCTGCTAACGTTATAGCTGTTCCAGAGAAATAAAAATAAATGGAGGGTAAAATGGAATGTATTAAAGGATGATGTCATCCGTTGAAAGAGTAATGATTATTATCATTTTTTTTCCGGTCTTGTGATGGTTCTTTTAAGTTTGTGGAACTAACCGTGCAGAGTGTCTCAAACTCCTTGTCGGATACGAAGCCGCCGTCCAATCCGAAGAGGAAAATGGAGGCGTAGGACAGCATCCCGCCCAGGATGATCAGGTTGTTCATGTATGGACTGGACATCTTGATCAGTCTGTACAACAAGCATTCTTTTCTTAGCATGTTACTGCCATCTAATTCCAAGTCACTGGCGATAGGTTCATGTGATATTCATGTTGTAAGACATAATCAATTCAGAATTCATGCAAATTTCATTGTGCTGAAATGAATCCGAACCAGTTTCCTTCACTGCTTGTTCACCTGTGGTTTCTGTTTTTGATGTTGAAGAAGAGGAAGGCTCCAGCCATGAGCATGCCCAGGATGGTGATTGTTGACAGGATACTGTAAAGCGGAACATTGATGTGCCGTCGCTGTAAGCGTACAAACGTCCGATCTTTGGGCGGTTCCACCCCTGACAGGAACAGAAAAAGTTTAATTAGTCAAGGGTAAAGTGGCCATGATGCAGTCTTGGCTCTGCTCCTTTATCTTCCCAACAACCAACTAGCGCCAGAGCCATTTCCTGTTTCCGCCTCATGCATTGCCCGGGCATGGCGGTCAAGTTATCACGGTGGAAGCCTGCACTTGCTTATCTGCAACTACAGTGGTAGGAAAAAGTGTCTGAACCTTTTGGAATTTCTCACATTTCTGCATAAAATCACCATTCAATGTGATCTGATCTTTGTCAAAATCACACAGATGAAAATACAGTGTCTGCTTGAACTAAAACCACCTCAACATTTATAGGTTTGCATATTTTAATGAGAATAGCATGCAAAAAAAGACAGAAGGGGGGAAAATAACCGAGTGAACCCTCTGCCTAAGGAGACTTAAAGAGCAATTGAAACCAATTTTTACCAAACATTTTACGTCAGTTGTGTGGCTAATCACTAATGAGTGGCTTAAATCTGCCCTGCCCACTGTAAAACATACACTTGGTAAGAAATGTCTTGATGAGAAGCATTGTCTGATGTGCATCATGGCTCGGTCAAAAGAGCTGTCTGAAGACCTTGTTGATTTGTATAAAGCTGGGAAAGGATACAAAACACTCTCTAAAAGTCTGGATGTTCGTCAATCGACAGTCAGAGAAGTTGTCTACAAATGGAGAGAGTTTGGCACTGTTGCTTTTCTCCCAAGGAGTGGCCGTCCACTAAAGATGACGCCAAGAGTTCAGAGCAGAATATACAGAGAGGTAAAAAAGAACCCTAGAGTGTCTGCTAAAGACTGCTAAAGAAATCACTGGAACACTCCAATATCTCTGTGCACACATCAACAAAATGTAAAACTATGGCCAAGAATGGTGTTCATAGGAGGACTCCACGGAGGAAGCCATTGCTGTCAAAAAAAAACAACAAAAAAAACATTGTTGCTCGTTTAATGTTCGCAAAAACGCACTTGGACACTCCACAGAAGTTTTGGCAAAATATTTTGTGGACTGATGAAACCAAAGTTGAATTGCTTGGGAGTAACACACAACTTCATGTGTGGAGGAATAATAGAACAGCTCACCAACATCAACACCCTATCCCCACTGTGAAGCATGGTGGAGGGGGAGCATCATGATTCTTGGCTGTTTTGCTGCCTCAGGGCCAGGACAACTAAAATCATTAATGGACCAATGAATTCAAAAGTTTATCAAGAAAACCTGAGGGCTTCTGTCAGACAGGTGAAGCTAAAAATAGCATGGATGCTGCAACAAGACAATGATCCAAAACACAGCAGTAAATCAACTTCAGAATGGTTTCAGAAGAACACAATACACGTTCTGGAGTGGCCAATTCAAAGTCCAGACTTGAGATGCTGTGGCATGAGCTAAAGAAAGCGATTCATGCCAGGAATCTGACTGAACTACAGCAGTTTTGTAGAGAAGAATGGGCTAAAATTAGTCCTGATCAATGTGCCAGACTGATCTGCAGCTACAGGAAGCGTCTGGTTGAAGAAATTGCTGCCAAAGGGGGTGGCATAAAATATTAAATGTGATGGTTCACTTACTTATTTTTCCCTCTTCTGTCATTGTTTGCATACTATCCTCATTAAAATATGAAAACCTATAAATGTTTGGGTGGTTCAAGTTAAAGCATACGATGTTTTTTCATCTGTGTGATTTTGACAGAGATCAGCTCACATTTGATGGTTATTTTATGCTGAAATGTGAGAAATTCCAAAAGGTTCAGATACTTTTTCATTCCACTGTTATAGAATTTTGATAAGGGTTAGTGTCAATTAAAAAATGGAAAAATAACATAATAAAATATAATAAATAATAATGATAAATATATAATAATAATAATAATAATAATAATAATAAAATATGCTGGCAAAGGTAAAATAAATGTTTTCCTTTAATACCTTGAAAGCGGATGGAGTTGTTGATGAGGTCCAGCACGTCTGCAATGGCATTGTACTCGCCCACCTTCACTTCCTGGCCCTCTGCTCCCAGAAAAAAAAAATTTATGAACACCCGATAAATTTTATGGCATCAAAATACACAGCCTTGAACACAAAACATCCGGAGCGCATTACTAATATGACAAACATCCATAACGCAGATAATAAAACACTCGGCAACAGCTATCACTTAAGGATCGGAATATGCACTTTAATATGTTTTTTAATATGCTTTTCCCCTTTATGCCGTTTCAATTATGCCTTTATTTCACCTCGAGGAGAACTGGCGGGCGATAAAGAGAAGATAGCGGAGAAGGAAGCGAAGGTGATAAATGCTTCTCCAGGATGGGTGGGGAAAGAAAAGCAGCGGTGCGGTTCCGCTCAAACGAACTTGAGTGTTTTTGCGTAAAGTGTTTGTCTGCAGAAGGCGTCGAAAAGATTTTAAAAAATACATTTAAAAATGAAAAATGGATAATTAATCCTTTCTTTCATTATAACGCTTAATTTCACATGGGATTGAATTTGGCATCTTTGAATTCTTCGTCAGGGGAAATGATGAATCCTCGTTAGGTGCTGTTTTGTTGCTATGTTCAACTGCAAGGTTATAAATGAGGAAAGAGCTAACACCTTCTGTGTCAACTTTTAAAAAACATAATTTGTATTTTTTACTTCAGACAATTTATGTAGTGTTTCAATGAGAGAAAGCTAATGTTTAAGTTCTAGAAAAAAATGAGTACATTTAAGTATATATTATACCGTATATATATATGGCGGAAAACACAGACAAGGCTGAAAAAGCAGTTTCTGCTCTTGCACCCCTCTTTGAAATAAAGTGCTGTATTTTATGCCAAAAGAACTGTTGTGTTTGTTAGAACAATATGTCGTTATACTGCCATAGCAGTTTCATGGCGCTATAAGCCGCCCAACAATTTTTTAATGTGTCCGTTTTACCCTGGACACTCCCGTTTACAGACGTCACACAACCGCTTTTATTTCAACCCAGCCATAAAAAGAAGGTAAGTAATTATATGTATTATTCGAAATTTCTGCCATTTTTAGCTTAGGATCATTAATTGATGTCTAATATTTAGTTTAAAAAATTATTCACTCGCATATTTTAAACTATTAAACAAATTATGTCAAAATGAAAAAAGTAGTCTGTAAATTAGTCACGGATATCTACCTCATAACTATCAATTAATTGTATTTTTTTTGTTTGTTGGTTTGTCGCATATTCCCCAATATGTTAGATGATAAATAATTGATCCCAAAAAAAAACTTTGAAAAGGGTAAATATATGGAAAAGAAAATCTCGACCAAAATGGATTTTGGTTTGTGGCATAATTTTTGGGGGGGGTATGTGGCATTTTTTTTGTGGTATATGGAATTTTTGCAGGCCATGAACGTCCATGCCATTGACGGCTTTGCACATCCAAATTTTCCACTCATTTTGAACTGTAGAACAACTTGTGGTTGTGATTTTTGACCATACACTTTACATTACAGCGCATCCATTTTGCCACAAACCCAAACAAAATGTCACATGCCAAAATCCATTTTGCCACATGGCGAAAAAAATGCCACATGACAAAATCCATTTTGCCCCATGGCAAAATCCATTTTGCCCCATGGCAAAAAAAAAAAAAAGCCACAGGGCAAAATCCATTTTGCCACATGGCAAAAAAAATGCCACATGGCAAAATCAATTTTGCCACATGGCAAAAAATGCCACATGGCAAAATCAATTTTGCCACATGGCAAAATCAATTTTGCCACATGGCAAAAAAATGCCAAATGGCAAAATCCATTTTGCCACATGGCAACAAAAATGCCACAGGGCAAAAAAAATGCCACATGGCAAAATCCATTTTGTCACATGGCAAAATCTATTTTGCCCCATGGCAAAAAAAAAAAAAAAAAAGCCACAGGGCAAAATCCATTTTGCTACATGGCAAAAAAAAAAATGCCACATGGCAAAATCAATTTTGCCACATCGCAAAAAATGCCACATGGCAAAATCAATTTTGCCACATGGCAAAAAAATGCCACAGGGCAAAAAAATGCCACATGGCAAAATCCATTTTGTCACATGGCAAAATATTTTGCCACACGGCAAAAAAATTTCACATGGCAAAAAAGTGCCAGATGGCAAAGAAAAGGCCACATGGCAAAATCAATTTTGCCACATGGCAAAAAAATGCCACATGGCCAAATCCATTTTGTCACATGGCAAAATACATTTTGCCACACGGCAAAAAAATGCCACATGGCAAAAAAATGCCACATGGCAAAATCCATTTTGTCACATGGCAAAATCTATTTTGCCACACGGCAAAAAAATTTCACATGGCAAAAAAAGTGCCAGATGGCAAAGAAAATGCCACATGGCAAAATCAATTTTGCCACATGGCAAAAAAATGCCACATGGCCAAATCCATTTTGTCACATGGCAAAATACATTTTGCCACACGGCAAAAAAAATGCCACATGACAAAAAAATGGCACATGGCATAAAAATGTCACCTGGCAAAATCCCTTTTGCCACATGGCAAAAAAATGCCACATGGCAAAATCAATTTTGCCACATGGCACAAAAATGGCACATGGCAAAATCCATTTTGTCACATGGCAAAATCAATCTTTCCACACGGCAAAAAAATGTCACATGGCAAAAAAGTGACACATGGCAAATACCACTTTTCGTTCTTTTTTTGTATGACTCGCTTCAAAGCTATACAAGAATACAGTTAAAACAAATCTTTTCCCTTTTCCCGTGAAGCTTTTTCCCAAGCTTACTTGGTGCTGATCCAAGCACATCAACCACAGTGGCCCCCACCAACTTAAGTCGGTAAATGGCTCAACAGAAATTGCCTTTACCCTGAAGAACTACCGTAACAAAGACGGCCTTCGGCTAAAGCTAAGTCGGCAGTGTAAGGGATGTGTTTCATGTTTGTATATCTTGCTCCTGACACGCTGCGGTGGCTCGTGTTTACCTTGAAACTGGTTGAATTTAATGGTGCCCATCCGCTCACCATTCCGGAACATGACTTGGCCCTGAAAGAAAGACAACAACAGGGCATAAATCACGGAAGCATTACAGTACATTTAAATCAGGTTAACAAACATGTTAACAGAACTTGATGGAACTGAAGCAGTTTCAGCAAACACCCCATATATTGCTTATATAGTAAACATGACAACCATATTAGTCACACTGACAGACATTTTCAACTTTCCAGATGATGTACAGGCAATATTTTGTCATCCAAAACGGATTAATATTATTTTCTGTTGTGGCAACTCAAAACTCATATAAAACAATGACCCAAGTCATGACCAAAATGCTCCAAAAAAGTTCTTTCAGTGCAAACTGAATTCAAAGTCAATTCCTTATGTTAGTATTAGGCTAAGGAGAGTGGACCACGGCAATGCCTCCTAAAAAAGGCTTTGGTCAAAGCTGAGAGAGAACAAGATAAGCACTTTTAAGCTGCAGAGCCGACAAAGTAGACAAAAGCAATTGAGCTTTGCCGCATTATCGTCTCATGTCATCCAATCAATTTGGCCTCTGTGGCTTTAACTCACCTCCCCTTGCTGGCTCTCCTCCTTGGTCGTCATCTTTCCTCTAGATTCCTTCACCAATACAGGAAGAAGTGTGTCATCTATGACGTGTCTGATGAGTGTTTACACTCCAGAGAGACATATCCTAGATTTTCAGGCTTACGTTCCCTTTCAACACGTACATAAACTAAAAATATTGCCATCAGACACATATTCACAATGCCTGTTGCAAACGTGCGAGGAGGACTTTTAGAACAGGTGTTGAACATTTTGCGGACGCGTGCAAGTCTTTGCACTGATGTGGGATCAAAAACTTTCAACTTCATTTGCCGTCAATCACAGCAGCTCATTTCATTCCCTTTAAATGTCTGAACTATAGTAATGTAAAAATATTTGTCCGTTTACAAAGAAACTAGCTCCCGATCCGATCACGTGATCAGAAATTGGGCCGGATCGCGTCATTTTCACGGGATCGGAAGTGGGTGAAAAAGATCGGGTTTTCAAATTGTATCTTTGTAATTGCATATCTTTTTGTGTGTGCAACATATCTATAAAAAATCAATATGTACAAGGAACATGCCCATAAAAAGAGACACAGCGAGAACCAAAAGTGGTATTTGCCATGTGGCAAAATGGATTTTGCCATGTGGCTTTTTTTTTTGCCATGAGGCAAATGGATTTTGCCATGTGGCATTTTTTTTGCCATGAGGCAAAATGGATTTTGCCATATAGCATTTTTTTTTGCCATTTGGCAAAATGGATTTTGCCATGCGGCATTTTTTTTTGCCATTTGGCAAAATGGATTTTGCCATGTGGCATTTTTTTTGCCATGAGGCAAAATGGATTTTGCCATGTGGCACTTTTTTGCCATGTGGCAAAATGGATTTTTGCGTGTGGCATTTTTTTGCCATGAGGCAAAATGGATTTCGCCATGTGGCATTTTTTTTTTGCCATAAGGCAAAATTGATTTTGCCATGAGGCTTTTTTTTTTTTTTTTTTTTTTTTTGCCGTGTGGCAAAATTGATTTTGAAATGTGGCATTTTTTTGGTATGTGGCCAAATGGATTTTGGTTTGTGGCATTTTTTGGGGGGGTTATATGGCATTTTTTGGGGGAGGGGGGGTATAAGGCAGTTTTGCAGGCGCATTCACATTCAACTGAGACCCAAGTCAGGCTATGCCATTGATGGCTATGCATGTCCAAATTTTCCATTCATTTTAAATGGCAAAAAAACATGTGGCCGTGATTTTTGACCATGAATGGAAAATTTAGACGTGCATGGCCGTCAATGGTATGGACGTGCATGGCCTGCAAAACTGCCATATACCCCCCAAAAATGCTATATACCCCCCACCAAATAAAAACGCCACATGGTAAAATACATTTTGCTACATTGAAAAAAAATGCTACATGGCAACATCCATTTTGCCACATGGCAAAAAAATGCCATATGGCAAAATCCATTTTGCCACATAGCAAAAAAAAAAAATTGGCCAGATGGCAAAAATAAATAAATAAATAAAATGCCACATGGTAAATACCACTTTGTACATGGCCGTCAAAGGCATGGACGTGCAGGGCCTGCAAAACTGCCATATACCCCCAAAAAATGCCACATGTCAAAATCCATTTTGCCACATGGCAAAAAAAAAATGCCACATGGCAAAATCAATTTCCCACAAGGCAAAAAAATGGCACATGGCAACATCTATTTTGACACATGGCAAAGAAAAAAACGGCACATGGCAAAATCCAAATTTGCAACATGGCAAAGAAAATGGCACATGGTTTGCCACATGGAAAAAAATGCCACATGGCAAAATCCATTTTGCAACATGGCAAAAAAATGCCACATGGCAAAAAAAAGGGTAACACTTTTGGTTCTCGGCCTTGCTGCATAAAAATGTTTTGTACTACATAAGGGCTGCAACAACTAATCGACTTATCAATTAAAAGTGTTTAATCATAACCCATAAACATGATCGGGACAACTCTAAACCAAAACAACTAAGACAAAAAAACAATAAACATCACCTTCAGGCACCTGCTGTGCAAACCGTCTTTCTCTCATGACTCAGCATTTATCCCTTTAACATCAGCAAAAAGAGGAGACGACTGAAACGGGGCGCCAGCACACCTTCATTTATGCCCTCCTCTCTCGTATCCCCCTGTTTTCGGCGCTGACTCACACCTCGCCAATTACTGGAAAATGGCGGCGCTCCCCGGATTTAATTAACACACGTGCACGCGCGCAATAGCTTTGAAAAAAAATGTTTGCGGTTACGCCTCGACGGCCACAAATCAAAGAAAACATGCGTGTCATCTCGATCACAACCTTGCTCCACCTCAGCGGCCGAGGCCCCCCCCACCCCATAAGTGGGTTTAGACATCATCCTGCGGTTCGGGCAGGGGGAGTATCTCTGCTGCGGATCAATACTGCAGAGACCTCCGTGATAGAGTGGTCACAATTGTGTTCTCACGGGATGTGTGTGCCTCTTGCAAAAAAAAAAAAAAAAAAAAAAAAAAAAAACAGTGGCTTAAAATAAAGAGGCGGAATTTGCAGTTTTTCCAGGTTGTGTAACAGTGGCTTTTTCTTTTTCTAAAGAAAGTGCCATAAAAAATGCATGCATCGTGCCGGCGGTGGTGGCAGGAGATTGCCTTCCCGTGTCTGCTGCCTTGTGTATGTGTGTGTGGGTGTAATGCTTGTGCGTGCTGGGTAACATTTGTTTTATCTCATTTCATGAATGCCTTTAAGAGAGAACCTATTATTACTCTCATGGCACACGTCATTATTCTGGGTACTACAAATTTTTTTAATACTTCAGTTGTAAGAAGTGTAAGGAAAAAAAACCTTCTGTTGAGTGTTCTGTATGTAGCTAAACACGCTGCGTCGTGTCAACTATTTCAGGAGCATGGCTATATCTTAGGGTGACCAAACGTCCTCTTTTGCCCGGACAAGTCCTCTTTTCACCTCCTCTCCGTAGCGTCCGGTCGGGTTTGATAAATTCATGAAAATGTCCGGTTTTCATGATTTTTCACGGGACCAATTCGAAGAGAATCTCTGGGGGGCAGCGCCTGCCTGCGTTGACTTGGGTTCTACTAGTAAGGGGAGAAGGAGTTCTTTGTTTTTTGTTGGCAGTTTAACCCTTGTATCATGGGGCATTACCTCCATCTACTGGGTTGACGGTGTTGCAAGAGATCAGGCAGTTACAGACAACAATGAGGAGTGGTTGTAAGAGACAGTTATGCTGTTGTATTGTGT